>NC_064638.1:591316931-591631098 GCF_023864345.2 Schistocerca serialis cubense | reverse complement strand
TATATAGTTAGCGAATGTCTCTCGTGCAGCAATGGTAGCGGGGCCGAGGGGTTGCCGCGTTTGAATTTTGTATGGATAGAAGTGTAAACTCTGGCGCATGAGACGATACGTGGACGTTGGCGTCATTTGGACCGCAGCTGCAACACGGCGAACGGAAACCCGAGGCCGCTGTTGGATCACCTGCTGCACCAGCTGCGCGTTGCCCTCTGTGGTTGCCGTACGCGGTCGCCCTACCTTTCCAGCACGTTCATCCGTCACGTTCCCAGTCCTTTGAAATTTTTCAAACAGATCCTTTATTGTATCGCTTTTCGGTCCTTTGGTTACATTAAACCTCCGTTGAAAACTTCGTCTTGTTGCAACAACACTGTGTTCTAGGCGGTGGAATTCCAACACCAGAAAAATCCTCTGTTCTAAGGAATAAACCATGTTGTCTACAGCACACTTGCACGTTGTGAACAGCACACGCTTACAGCAGAAAGACGATGTACAGAATGGCGCACCCACAGACTGCGTTGTCTTCTATATCTTTCACATCACTTGCAGCGCCATCTGTTGTTGAAAATTGTAACTACTGTATTTTCGAAAGTTTGTCCGCCTGAAAATGTACTGTTGTCCCAAGCATATTGCAACAAACGGTGTATTTCTATCGCTGCTCGTTTAGTTTTTATTGCCGTTTCAAATATACCGGTCATTTTTGAAACACCCTGTACCTGTTGATCGGTCGGAAGCGTGGCTCCCGCTAGCGATCGACAGCACTGAAACGCAAGCGAGCAAACATTGACCCTCTCATGAGACGCCCTCCAACCGCCCCGCCCCCCACCCCCAACCCCGCCCCATCCGCTCCCCAAACAGTTTGGTCTGGGGTCTGCAATTTAAGTGACGGCAGGCCTATCCCCAGCGATAACTCAGCTTAATTACTCATGCATTAATGGCACTTGTAACAACTTAGTCCAGAACATTATATGGATCAGTTTTAAATGGTTAAAAGGAAACTGACACTACTCAGCATATAATTAAATGAAGATGCGTAATGATTGTTTTAACTGTGGTGTAGCCCATGAGATATGTCTTCAATTATACGTGGTTTTGGGCTACCCTCTGGCGGTATAATATAGCACTGCTTTAGTTCAACTAACGAATATAGTGAATACTGGTTTCACTTACAAGAATGATTGGATACCTCTCTCAGCTAAAATATTTAAGAGTCGTTAGAATTGAAAGAGTGAATACAGGGTTCAACGGACAGAGAAAGTACTGACTGTCGAAAAGGAATAACGAATAATTTAGGCAACATGCAAAGCTACAACTGTATCAAATGTTTTCATTCAGTTGCTCCCAGAGACTGGTTTCATTCAAAATATTGAGTAAGTAGTCCATCCAACTGATTAGATTGTTTTCATTCAGCTTTACACACAGACTAGTTTCATTTAAAAGAGTGAATGAATACTTCAACCATTACGTAAAACTGCAACGGATTGAGTCGACTGTTTCCAAAGAACTGAATGTTTTCGTTCGGTTGTTCTGACCACCACTGACGACCTAGTAATAGCGTCTTTGACTACTAATCAAACGGCAATGGTTTTCGAGAAACAACCAAACCAATGCTAAAATGATTCATCAGCAATACCAGCTAAAGAGTTCCTGTAGAAGGAGTCATTCCATTCTGCGAAAGTCGTAATCAAAGAGGAAGGAGCAGGAAAGAGAGGTTCAGCGCACCGTCTTGGCCTTGAGGTCGGAGATTGCTCCTTAAAGGCAGATTAATCAGCAGCGATCAATGGCACGTTAACGCCGAAGGCGATAGAAAACATTGCATTGAAGATACACTCTTGGTATCCACAGGCCTGGAATTGAAGATGCCACGACGATCTACCGACTGCCAAAGATTTCGGATTCCCCATTCTCCATTCAGGTCTCTGCAGACGGAGATGGCCATGACTAAAAGATTGATAAATTCGCGAAAGGAGTGAAATGAAGGGAAGCTAGAATATTTTAGTAGGCAAATAGAAAGGATCAGTCTATATAGTGAAGGTCAGTGAAATCGAATCAAATAGTGAGTGGTGAAACATTGGGTAATATCAACAGTAGCAAAAAATGGTGTACCTGTAGGAGGATTCGCAAACAACAGGATGTTATGGCCGGGACTGAGTACTGTGAACACTTCAGTTATAGTAGTTGTAGTAGTAGTAGCTTTATTCATCCGTAGGTCTCATTTTACAAGGATATTGACAAGTCGAAGTATTTACAAGTTTAGACCAATTTAAAATAAGCTAATTCGTATACACATATATTTACAGACTTCTAGCTAGAGACAATCATTAGATTTACTCCTGGTACACAGTATTTTTTTACAAATAACTTATTAAATAATGTAATGCCACACTGTTCACTAACATTTCATTATCAGTCGCTGCACACACTATACGAACTTTGTTTCATAACACTTCACTCACTACACACACACACACACACACACACACACACACACACACACACACACACACACACACACACACACTGCTGATCTCTCGGCCATTTTCTGTACCGAAACTTCCCATCTTCTATCCTGAAAAAATTTGTCAGCATCCCTCCATAATGAGTGAGATGTTGAGCTCAGAAACAGGAAGAGGTGTTAGTATTGTGCTAAGCATAGCTTGGGGTAAGTATTTCTAGAAAGCAAAAAAGAAGGAAAAAAACTAAAGTGAAGGTGTTATGTGGAATTTTGGGTGTTTTATAATCATTATTATTGTTCGTTATTAGTATAACTGAGACCTGGTGGTCAAGAAAGATCGGATTGGTTTACGATTGACGACGAGGCCGTAATCAGTTACTATTGGAAGGCTTTTCTTTTAAACACACACAATTTATTTAATGTCAACAACAGATTAAAATAATGGCAATAATTTAAGAATTGTTCACGGCTGAAGACCTTAATGGCAATAAATTAAGAATTGTTAAACTCGCTGCAACTTATAATTACAGTTATTAAAACATAAAAGACAAGTGACCAAGGTTTTAAAGCTACCTGCAGAAATACAATTGCAAAATTAAAATTTTGAGACAAGTAATGACACTCACGGCTGAAACCTTAATGGCAAAGAATTAAGAACTGTTTCACGGCTGATGGCCTTAAACGCGAAGAATGGAAATTATTAAAAAAATTAAGAAACATACTGTTAAACAGCAATTCAATAGCAAAAGTTAGTTAAAAATACAGGAAACTGACCAACAAACAGTTGAGACAAAATGATACTAAACTTGGTAGCAAAACCGTTTAAACTCGCTGTAACGCCAGGAATGGCGAATATATTTAAAGGAAATTATAAACATACAATAAAACAGCGAATATAATAACAAGGTTAATTCAAAAGGACAAGCAACTGATCACCAAACAGGTGATACAAATGATGGTAGCCTGGTAACACAATAATAAAACAATAACACAATAATAAAACACAACGGTTAGTCACAGACGGTGCTTCAAGAATCGACCTCTGAGTAGTTGCATTCACTTCACAAGATAGTAACTCAGGCTAGTGGCGGTCTAACGAATCAGTAAAGATAATCTGCTGAAGCTGCCTAATGTCCGATAACCAATGCAATGATGTAACACCACACCGAAGCTGACACCGGCGATCAGCTCTACGTCCTCAGAATGCTGGGTTTAGAGCGTCCGAAATGAGATACGAACCACTACTACCAGAATAAAATAAACATCAACCGGCCTCCAGGAAAGATCACAGGGGTGTTAGCGGCCACCCGGCAGGATAAAAAGTCTCTGGTTGAACTTAACAAATAGTAACACATAGAATACATCAATTAGTAACAAGAAGCCGAGGAAAGCTCATTAGATCCGCTTCCCCAAGCACTCCACTCGCTGCTCTTCATCTCGGAGACGCTGCGAGCAGCAACACTAGGTCACTGGAGAATCGCGAGATCTCACAATGGTGGAGGTTTCACTGCTAGGAAAATCCATTCAACTTTAAGCTTGTAGGATCCAGTTGACGAATACGTCGTGCACCCTCGCGAACACAGTCCTTCCACCCGGCAGTGCATGCGTGCCGCCAGAGGTCCCGGCGCGTTCTGGCACTGCCCTCTTGGCTC
Source organism: Schistocerca serialis cubense (assembly GCF_023864345.2). NCBI lineage: Eukaryota > Metazoa > Arthropoda > Insecta > Orthoptera > Acrididae > Schistocerca > Schistocerca serialis. The sequence goes on along the minus strand of NC_064638.1, from coordinate 591,626,997 downwards.
GTCCGGAGTCCCCAACGGAACTGTTCACTCACACGACGCGGAAGAACAACGACGTCACCCTAAAAATAGGACCACAGTTACTACATATCGATAAGACCGCCGCTGCCACTAGCGAACAGGCAACGCTTGCGAAACTAAGTGGTGCAAGTCAACACAAGAAGAGTACCAATCACCGCAAACATGTCACCTAAACGATACATTCTGGCCTCCAACAGAGGACGGAAACCAACAACATCACCAACGCGAGCCGCAGCACGGCTCAATAACATAATTTTATCACACCCCTACTCTATTTTGTCTAAGTAATCCTTCAATTTATAAAATGTATTGCATAATAAGTACCTTTTAGCTGGCTTTTTAAATGAGTGTATTTTTGCAATTTCTTTAATCTCTTTTGGTGATTTGTTGTACAGCTTTATTCCTTGGTAGAAAATGCTGTTTTGGGTTTTATGTTTATTTTGTCTTAGTAAATGTAAGTTGAGTCTATCTCTTTCGGTGTGTACAACTGCCCGGGGGGCAGTTAAAATCACCAATGTTTTGAACAGAACTTTGTAATGAGCTCGACTACCAATTTTGGTTATTATTCTTATGACTCTTTCCTGGAGTTTGAAAATTGTGTTCATATTTTGTGCATATGTTCTCCAAAAAAGAATGCCATAGCTCAGAATTGAGTATACATATGAATACTATGTAACCAAAAGACACTGATGACAGGATTCTTAAGGCATAAGATGTTGATCTCATTCTGTTTTCAGATACTTTTGTGTGTTCACACCACATCAACTGAAAATCAATATTCATTTCCAGAAATTTTGCATTTGTTACATGGTCTATAGACTAGCCATCTACATATAATTTAACATTGTCATTTTCCCTCTTCAAACTGAAATCCATGGCATTAGTTTTCTTTATGTTCGATGATACTTTATTTTTTATTGACCATCCATATACTTCATTTATAGTTTCATTTGCTCCCTCTGCCAGGACTTCTCTTGTTTTCTCAGTGACTATAGTATTGCTGTCATCAGCGAAGAGAATATTTCACTCTGAGTAACACTACTGGGAAAGTCATTGATGTATATCAGGAATAGTATTGGTCCTAATATGCTACCTTGCGGACCCCTGTGTTAATGTATTTTGGATTTGATAGGTTTTTTACTAAATCTTTAGATCTACTTGAAGTATGTGTTATCTCTGCTCTTTGTACTCTATATGCTATGTACGATCCAAACCAGTCATTAGCTACCCATCTTATTCCTAATGCTTTTAATTTATTTAATACTGTCTTGTGGTCAACTGTATCAGAAGTCGTAGAAAGAACCAAAAATATGCCTGTGACACAGTCATATTTATCAAGAGCTTCATTGTAGCACTTTTGTGAATTCTACTATGGCTTACTCCGTATTTCTGCCACTTCGGAAACCAAACTGTTATTCGCTTAAAAGATTGTATTTATTCAGGTAATTCATTAATCTGTCTATTATAATCGTGTCTATTATTTTTGAGAATGGTGACCGTAGGGAAATGGGCTGGTAATTTTCTATGTCTTCTGCATAACATTTCTTAAGCAAAGGTACAGCTCTTGCCGGTGTTAACTGCTCTGGAAATGTCCTTGATTGAAGGATTCACGTATTATATTTGCTAAGGGGCCTTGTGTAATCCCGATGCATTGTTTCAGTAGACACACTGGTACTTCATCTAAGCCTCCTGACATTTTATTTTTAGCTTTTAACAGTTTTCTTGACTTCATTCTCTGTGGTTGGAGGTAACATTATTGTATTTAATGCAACATTATTTATAGGTGTTATATTTCTTTTGGAGAATTTTTGCTATAACATATCTGGAATAATTGAAAAATGCTCGTTTACATGGTTTGCTATGTGTTGTGGATCATTTATTACATTATCGCCCTTCCTTAGCAGTATGCTACTCTGCGTTTGTTTGCCTCTCCCCGTTTCCTTTTGTATAACATCTCAGACTGATTTGCTTTTATTATCTGCATTATATATTATTTAGTCACTAAACGATTTTATTTTGCAGCGATCAGCACCTTACTACAGGTATTTTTGTGTCTATGGTAGAAATTCAATAATTCTCGACCATTGCGAATCTTTTTCATGGAACTGAGGTGTTAAGTGTTTTTGAAGGCTTCTTAATACCTACTGTTATGCATCTGTTTTTGTGAGATGATGAGATGATACATACGTGTTATGTTTTGGAAATGCCTTTTCAAAGTTCAATGTGAACAATGTGTAGTATTTAGAGAATTTCAAATTCACTTTGGTTTCCGTATACACTTCATCCCAGCTTTGTTTTTCTAGTTCTTTTGAAAAACCTTTTATTTTCATTTCTGATACATGTCGTTTATATGATGGTAGTTTAGGGCATGATTCGATGCCTCATTTTACTGTTGTGATTTGACAGAAATGGTCTGATAGTCTGAGGTCTTTTACAGCTATATCACATTTTTCCCTTTCCATATTTGTGCCCACATGGTCAATTAATTATGCAGTCACTGTAACAACCCTTGTTGCACTGTTGACCAATAGGGACATGTCAAAACTTTGTAGGATGTTTATGAAGGTTTTGCTGGATTCATTTATGATATTAGTGTTGACGTTAATGTCCCCACATAGAATCATAGAATTATGTTGACCTTTTTACTTGAGCCTTTATCTACAAATTCTGTTAATTTATTGAAAGAAATGTCCACACTACCACTCGGAGATCTATACACACACAAAATTATTAATTTCTTGGTGATATCAAGCCCTGTCAATTCAATAGCTGATATTTCAAGATGTTTATCTTCACTTACTGTACTGAGGTCATGTCTTGATTTGAACTGTGTTCCTTTTCTGATATAAATGCAAGATCCTCCACCCCTTGAAGTAGTTCTGCAGTAAGAGTTTGCCTTTTCATACAATGATAATACTACATGTTGGATCTCTGTATCTCTACGCCAGTGCTCAGTAATACAAACTACTGTGTAGTTCAAAGATTGGAGCTCACCTTCTAATAGTTGTATTTCACTTTTATTGGTCGTATGTTTTAGCCGGCCGCCGTGGCTGAACGGTTCTACGCGCTTCAGTTTGGAACCGCGCTACCGATACGGTCACAAGTGCGAATCCTGCTTCGGGCATGCATTTGTGTGATATCGTCAGGTTACTTAGGTTTATTTCTAAGTTCTAGGGAACTGATGACCTCAGATGTTAAGTCCCATAGTGCTCAGAGCCATTTGATTGCATGTTTTGATGGATGATTGTTACGTCTGTGAAATGCCCGATCTTACTGTTTCCTATTGTTTGTTTTTCTCTGTGACATGTGGTAAGTGTGATATTTGATGTGTTAAAATCTGTCTTGTGAGTGATTGTTCCAGTATTTTTTAAACTGCTGGAGATACTCTTTAGGCAGAGGAACCTATTGTCTGGATTTATCCTTAAAAACACCTACTTTTCATACATATGACAACAGGTATTTGACCATATGTGGCCCGAGATCCACCGCCAAAAGGTTCATGAATCAGCTGTACCTATCTTCTCTTCCCGGTCTTGTTTAGATGTCGGCCATGCCTAGTGAAACCCCATCTGTTGATAGTCCCGACGGGCACCTGAGAAACATGAGCAAAGTTAGCTGTCCTTAGGGCCATTTCTCACCACACATTGATTCGTCTCACAGCTCCATCAATGTGTGCTCGATCATGACGCCGGAACAGCTCAACAAAATGTATGTTTGTGCCAAGAGGCAAGGAAGCTATGTTGTCCAGGTCACCACCAATGTCATATATCCCATCCCTGTCCAAACTGTTTCCTGCCCCATCCATTAACACTGTATGGTCCTCTTCTTACATAAAGAACCTAGATACTCTATCACATGACTTAGCCTTGCATTTGGCTTTAAGATACTGGTTGCCTGGTACGCTGCCCCTAAACTTTCCTGTAACTGAGGGCCTACACCTTGCCCATGGCTACTACCTGTCAGCAGCACTTTCTTCTTCCTAACACTTTTTACATATCTAGGCTTCTTAGCCTAGGTTGAAGTGTGCTGCACATTTCTGTGCTCCTCGTCCTACATGAGGCTCTTCTCCACTTAACTATGAAAGTGGTAGATACCTGTTTTTGGCGTTGACGATAAAACTGTCAGATCGCGCTCTTTTTCTTCTTGTTGTCCTACCAGCTGCTAGATCCCAAGCACCCTCTTCCCCCTATCTTCCTTGATCCTTATGAGTTCCTTCCTTGCTTCCTCGAGGCATAGATTTTCCTTTCCTGTTCCCCAGTCAAAGTGTTCCTACTACATACTCTGTAGTTCCAGAGAGAGCCTCTTCTCTTCTCCCTACATTCTCCCCACTGCAGCCCCCCCCCCCCCCCCCCGGAAATATTTCCTAGTTTTTTCTCATCGTAGTCGACAGCAAAACAACGCCAACAATAGTATTTCGATTATACATGTCGACCTCGCAAGCACAAGATGAAGAGACAGAGAAAGTGTTTGAGGACACTGAACGGGAAATTGAATATCTGATGATTGTGGGAAATTAAGTGCAATAGAAGACGAAGGAATAAAGAACCAGATTCGGGAGAATATGGGCTTAGTATCAGGGATTTGAGAGTTGAAACGTTAACTGAGTTCTGCAATAAATTTCAGATAGTATTAGCAAATACATAGCTCTAAAATAACAGGAAAAATAAAATTGTTCTAATGGCTCTGACCACTATGGGACTTAATATCTATGGTCATCAGTCCCCTAGAACTTAGAACTATTTAAACTTAACTAACCTAAGGACATCGCACAACACCCAGTCAACACGAGGCAGAGAAAATCCCTTACTCCGCCGGGAATCGAACCCGGGAATCCGGGCGTGGGAAGCGAGAACGCTACAGCACGACCACGAGCTGCGGACAAAAACAGGAAACAGAGGTGCATTTGGAAAAGCGTCAGAGACACGGGAAGATTACAATCTCGTGGTCAGAGAGCGATTTTCGAATAAGAAACTGATTTATAAGGCGTATGCAGGAGCAGATACGGACCCAAACTACAATTCAGTAAAGAGTAAAAGCAAAGTGAACTTTAAGAGAATTATTCGGAAAAATAAACGTGGAAAGCAATAGGATACTGAGTTTCTGAGGAATGATGAATATGTTTGAATTTTGTTGAGGCTATGCGATGATAATTACAGCAATAGTCAAATCATTCGAAGATATCTGAACACCTCTAAATAGGGTAGTCAAAGAAGTGCGGCAGACAGACGGTGCAAGAAAGGTAACAGAATAAGTGATTTGTAACAGAGAATATTATTTAACTTGCAGATGAAAGTAGGAAGTGCAGATAGGTGTAGGGGGATGCAGAAAAAAGGCAGAACAAGTCACCGCAGATTGAAATAGGAACTGCAAGTAAGCAAAGAAGTCACGACGAAAGAGCTTCAGAAAGAAAGTGAAGTTTTGCAAAAGGTTGATTTAGCGTGTATACCATCCAGTACAACCTTCGGTGAAATTAGAAGCAAGGGTGGCAGTATTAAGACTGAAGTGGAATTCTACTGTTTAACGCAGAAAGAAAGAGTGTATAGTAGGACAGAGTTAACTGAAAACCTCTACCAGAGGGAGGGACTTTGTATTCATGTAAGAGAAGAAGAAATGGAAGTGGAAAAGGAAGACATGTGGCGTTCAGTACCCTGCAGAGATTGAGAGACCTGCTATCAAATATGGTAGAAGGAACAAACGACATTCATTCAGAATATCTATAATAGTTGGGGGATGTTGCAACCAAGCGACTATTCAGTAGTTTGTAAAATCCATGTGACTCACAAACTTTCGAAAAAGTATTTTTTATACAATAATGGAGATACAGAGAGCAGACAAGTGCGAGATCTATCGCACATCCACCTTTACGTCCCATGCTTCCCAGTTGCTGACAGGAAAAATATACAGAAGAATGGAAGTGAAAATCGAGGAACTTTTAGATGACTATAAGTGTGACTTTTCGGATGATAAAGGCACAAGAGAAGCAGTTCTAACGTGCGCTTGATAATGGAAGCAAGAATGAAGAAAAATCAAGGCACACTCAAACGGTCCGTCGACCTGTAAATGGCATTCAATAACATACAATTGGGCAAGTTGGTCGAAATTCTACGAAATATAGTAGTTGAGAACGTAGGAGTTGGATATACACTCCTGGAAATGGAAAAAAGAACACATTGACAGCGGTGTGTCAGACCCACCATACTTGCTCCGGACACTGCGAGAGGGCTGTACAAGCAATGATCACACGCACGGCACAGCGGACACACCAGGAACCGCGGTGTTGGCCGTCGAGTGGCGCTAGCTGCGCAGCATTTGTGCACCGCCGCCGTCAGTGTCAGCCAGTTTGCCGTGGCATACGGAGCTCCATCGCAGTCTTTAACACTGGTAGCATGCCGCGACAGCGTGGACGTGAACCGTATGTGCAGTTGACGGACTTTGAGCGAGGGCGTATAGTGGGCATGCGGGAGGCCGGGTGGACGTACCGCCGAATTGCTCAACACGTGAGGCGTGAGGTCTCCACAGTACATCGATGTTGTCGCCAGTGGTCGGCGGAAGGTGCACGTGCCCGTCGACCTGGGACTGGACCGCAGCGACGCACGGATGCACGCCAAGACCGTAGGATCCTAAGCAGTGCCGTAGGGGACCGCACCGCCACTTACCAGCAAATTAGGGACACTGTTGCTCCTGGGGTATCGGCGAGGACCATTCGCAACCGTCTCCATGAAGCTGGGCTACGGTCCCGCACACCGTTAGGCCGTCTTCCGCTCACGCCCCAACATCGTGCAGCCCGCCTCCAGTGGTGTCGCGACAGGCGTGAATGGAGGGACGAATGGAGACGTATCGTCATCAGCGATGAGAGTCGCTTCTGCCTTGGTGCCAATGATGGTCGTATGCGTGTTTGGCGCCGTGCAGGTGAGCGCCACAATCAGGACTGCATATGACCGAGGCACACAGGGCCAACACCCGGCATCATGGTGTGGGGAGCGCTCTCCTACACTGGTCGTACACCACTGGTGATCGTCGAGGGGACACTGAATAGTGCACGGTACATCCAAACCGTCATAGAACCCATCGTTCTACCATTCCGAGACCGGAAAGGGAACTTGCTGTTCCAACAGGACAATGCACGTCCGCATGTATCTCGTGCAACCCAACGTGCTCTAGAAGGTGTACGTCAACTACCCTGGCCAGCAAGATCTCCGGATCTGTCCCCCATTGAGCATGTTTGGGACTGGATGAAGCGTCGTCTCACGCGGTCTGCACGTCCAGGACGAACGCTGGTCCAACTGAGGCGCCAGGTGGAAATGGCATGGCAAGCCGTTCCACAGGACTACATCCAGCATTTCTACGATCGTCTCCATGGGAGAATAGCAGCCTGCATTGCTGCGAAAGGTGGATATACACTGTACTAGTGCCGACATTGTGCATGCTCTGTTGCCTGTGTCTATGGGCCTGTGGTTCTGTCAGTGTGATCATGTGATGTCTCTGACCCCAGGAATGTGTCAATAAAGTTTCCCCTTCCTGGGACAATGAATTCACGGTGTTCTTATTTCAATTTCCAGGAGTGTACAATGGTGTATGACAGAGTTGCAGTCTTACACTCATAATCTTCAGTGTGTACATGGAAGGAGCAATAATGAACAACAAAATGGATGAAGAGTGCGGTTCAAAATCAAAGTGAAAAGAAACCAAAAACAAGATCTGCGCATAACATTACTCTCCTCAACGAAACTAAAGACCAGTTACAGAATCTGTTGAAAGGAATGAACAAAGACAGAATAAAGAATGAGAATAAGCGAAAGAAATGTAGAAGGATTGAGGAGTAGCAGAACTGAGATTAAGGATGAACATAACATCAAAAGTGAAGTTACGTATTCTGCCTCCTAGGGAACGAAACAACCGTGATGGAAGAAGCAGGGAGTTTAATATTTCTAAAATTTAAAGAACCTCTCTCACACCGGCCTGATTCAGCTTCACTGATCAGGATAGTAAAAAACATGCGTAAATTAAGGGAATTTTCATTGACAAATTCAGACTTATCACATTCACACAGTTCAATACTGTTCTATCCTCATTAAATTGAGCTTAACTTAAATTCCATAAGGCAGTGAAGCAATTTCGAAATCTCGGTGCGACGAAAATTGTCAGTCGATCTCCTGGAAACATTTGTAATAATTATTAACTTTCGGTGATCACATGGGGAAGACCGGGTATCTGCTGGTAAGACCGTGTTAGCCTATTTATTTGAAGTAACTGGATATCTTGAGCATACAAAACGGCAGGTTCGTCCAGTGTAAATCAGACGTTCCCCACTGATCCCGTGCAACACAGCGTAGTAAGCAGACACTGTCAATAATAATAATCCGTTAAATAATAAGCGAACACACTTACTTTTAGTTTAGTTCATGTATTAAATTCCTTCTCATACAGAATCTCAAGATGGCGACTAGCTCAACAATACATACATATACATCCTTCTTTCACGACTAATCGGCAAGAAGTCCCCTATTCTTTTTCCTAAGAGAAAACATAGATAGCAGAGAAGCTATTCCATGGAGTAAATGGACGCTCCAAGGAATAATTGGGCTTGAAACTACTCTGCATTGATAATCGATAAGATAAGAAGAGATATTTCGAGATATGTACTGAGTTATATAATTTATAAAATTTCTGAAAATATCGTGGAGAGACCGCTGCAAGAGACATTACATCGCCCCTTGCAGCGAGCAAAGTCGATATGTATCCACTTTGCGAGCTAACTATTGGCTTAGCTAACTGGTTAGAATTTGTGGAACATACGTTCCTATAAATTTTAAGAAGTTAGTAAGAATTTTTTGATTACAAGAATTGAAAGAGATTTGGTATAGGTAACACCGATCTTTGTTACCTAGATACCTAGTTGTTGCTTTCACGTGTACTGGGGCTTACCCACATCCCACGTACACAACCAGGGAAGATGGACTTATATAGTTGTTAATCAGGTCTACCTATTCAGGAACTGGCCTTCACAGGGAAACCCCGGAAAACCTGGAGGCTTAGACCCCAACTAGGTATCACAGATGATAGGAAAAACAGAATAATTTAGAAATTTGAGAGTTATCTAGAATTCATAGGAAAGATAAAATCTGCCTCATAGCCAAAAAAAAAAAAAACTTTACACATGCAAATTTTTTACAATCTTCTGAAAAATTTTGTTCATCGATGTCTTGCTGAACTGCGGTGAAACTGATCGAACAGGAACATGGGACACGGCACGGAGGACAGGCGTCGCATTGGCGTGCCGCACAGGAGACGTAACGGATTTGAGAGACCAGAAGGAACCTCAGGAACAGATACTCAGGATTGTGGCATGAAACAATCGAAATTCGTCTAAGGAATGGTCAACCATTAAAGATTCCTGGAAGAGAATGGTTAGTCGAAATTTTCCAGATTCATTTTGAACTCAAATATGGACCTGATCCATCCAATCTTCCATCTGAGGAATGGGAAAATCCATTCGTCTTATACTTTCCACACTTAGGTGTCTTAATTGATACTGTAGTTACACAATATCACAACTCCAGATCGGAAAACAATTTTGAAAACATGGATTATTTCATCCATCTTCTTGAGTAAGCCGAAAGGTTCTAATCCTGGTTTTAATTATTTATTTATTTATTTATTTTTCGTTGGCTTTTCCCGGTGGAAGTAGATCTGAATCTTTCCTAATTTGGTTTCAAGTACGAATGTGGATAGCATGTCAGAATGTTAAAAACATTATTATTGAAGACAATTTCCAAAAAAAAAATTATATCTTACTCATACACGATTAAAATGTCATTTTGCTGAAAGAGAACGTTTGATTAAGTCTTGCTGCATGACCTCTCCAGCTGAAATTAATTTTTCTCTTTTATACTCCAAATGTCGCATTTTCTCATGAACATATATGAATGCAATATAACAATAAACAAATCCAACTGGAAAATGACACATTATTATAAATTCAATGAAGAACTTTCTTATTAACTCTAATTTTATAAACACACACTAAGCTGGTTAATTAAATTCTCTTGAATAGAATTTAGCTCTCGCAAAAAAAAAAAAAAAAAAAAAAAAAAACAGCGAGTCTTTATATCTGTGGACAGTAGCAATCGATTCTAATATCCTAACGCGATTCATTTGTTCTCCTGTGAACCGTTAGTTTACAAACACTAACTTCACACGCAAGCGCCGTATTCGACCATATAGTTTCAGTAAATTTGTTCTCACTGGAGATTAACACTCCCTGAATGTATATTATTTCACACGCAGAAGCTTCTTTGATGATCATCGTGTAGACAGATAAACTGTAAGTCTTCACAGCAGCAATAGCTACAGTTCCACTTACTTTTCTAAATGTTCCTATACTATCACAGAAGCAATCGCTTACTGTTCATTTAACTATCACAGATGCTTGGCATGCAGTCATTTAACCTATCACAATAGCTGAGGCATACTGTCCTTTGCACTTCATTTTTAACACCCAAATACTTCATACAGACTTTTCATTTAATTTGAAACACTTTTCTTAAAAGTACCTCTTTAGTTCTACATGGGGAAATAATCCTTTTATTCTTCCAGAATCCGGATATGCCAGTAAATACGCACCAGGATTCGGTATATCAACTATTATATATGGACCTGTATAAATTAGATTCCATTTTCTGATGGTCTTCTTCAACCTTGATGACTTGATGTGTCTTCTTAAAAGAATTTTTTGTCCGATATTGAAAGTCTGAATCTGTTTGATGTTTCTGTCATGGATTTCCTTTCGCTGTCTTGCTTTCTCCGTAATATTAATGAGAGCATTGCGAATTTTTTCTTCCCATGACATTTTGGTGTCCTCGAGTTTAGGCAAGTTATCTACCCAAAAGTTTCTTTCGTTATACCTGAACATCAGTTCATTCAGGGTAAAGTTTGTAGAACTATGAGGTAAATTATTATAAATCTGCTCAAACTCGGTCAAATAGTTTATCCAGGTAGTTTGTTTATCATGACAGTACGTTCTCATGAATCTGTTTAGTTCTCAAAAAACCCGTTCAATTAAATTCCCTTGTGGATGATAGCAAGATGTAAATATCTGTTTTAATCCTAGTTGTGATACTAATTTTCTCCATAAATATCCAGTAAATACCTTCGCATTGTCGGAGATTATAGATTTTGGTATCCCTGCATGAGGAATGTAGTCATTTACAAATTTTACTGCGGCAGCTCTTGCAGTTGCTGATTTTATAGGATATAGTTTAACATATTTTGTAAACACTTCACAGAATACAATAATGTACTTAACACCACCTCTGGCTCTAGGAAGTGGTCGACAAATATCACATGATATAAGTGATCTTGGTGCTTCAGGTATTATTGAGTGAAGCGCAATTTTATTTCCCTTGTTGTCCGGCTTAGCCTTTTGACAGAGAATACATTTCTGGATGACTTTGTGCACTTTTCGCCTTATATTTGGGAAGTAACAATAATATCTAATCTTATTAGCACACTTTACAACACCAACATGACCCCAGGTCAAATGTGTAAACCAAATTAATCCTTCTTCATATTCTTCGGGTATGCAGACACACCACTTAGGATTCTCAGCCTTCCCAGATTTAAAAAATAAAATATTATTCACAAGCCGGTAGTATTCCAAATTGACCATAGGATTTTGTTGATTGAATTATCGTATTATAGCATTCCATCGTCGATCCTTCTTCTGAAGCTGAGCCATTGTCTTACATCAATGAATATAATATAACTTGTAATTATTTTCTTGAAGAAGAAGCACTGGAAATTGTGCCTTATTATTTACATCCAGTTCAGGTGTTATTCCTTCTGGAGATCTTGACAACGCGTCAGCTATAATATTTTCATTTACGGCTACATGAATAATTAGAAACTGATATTCTTGCAGCGCCAGCGTTCACCTTGACAAGCGAGGATGCAGCAACTTACAAGTTTGTAAGAAGATTAGTGATTGGTGGTGACAATAAACGGCTACCATTGAGCCATATACATAATAATTAAACCTTTTCAAAGACCAAATAACTGCTAAAGCTTCCAATTCCGTAGTGGTATATCCTCTTTCACAGGTGGATAAAACTCTGCTAGCAAATGCAATTGGACAAAAGGTTTTTACACCATCGATGTACCTAATTTGAACTAAACAAGATCCTAATCCCACATCTGATGAATCAGTGGCTAAACAGAATCCGACATTCATATCAGGGTGGTATAATAACGGAGCATTTATCAGTTGCTCCTTAATTTCACAAAAAGCCCTTTCACAATCATTAGACCATTGCCATGGTACATCTTTCCTCAGGAGCCGGTTTAGTGCTTCAGAGTTCATTGCTTGAGTTTTAATAAATCGACGAAAAAATGAAGACAAGCCTATAAAGCCTTTCAGTTGTCTTGTGTTTCTTGGAGTTGGAAAATTTTTTATCGCACTAATCTTCGCTTCTGTTGGAAGAATGCCTTTTGCATTAATGATATGTCCTAAGAATTTATTTCTCTGTAGAGAAAATTGGGATTTTTTTAGATTTGCAGTTATACCAGTTTATTTGAACACAGCAAAAATCCTCCTAATAAGTTGTACATGTTCCTCCCAAGTTTTAGAGGCAATTAATAGATCGTCCACAAAAATTGTTATTCGACTACGTAGTTCTGGTCCCAGGGCATAGTCCAACGCAGAAATAAAAACTCCAGAGCTGATATTGAGACCAAACGGAACGACCTTGAACTGATAGCTTCTCCCTCCATCTATAAAAGTGGTATATTTTCTTGAGTCCTTGTCTAACTGGACTTGCCAGAACGAACTTCTCAAATCAATACTGATTAAATGGGATACATCTTGAAATTTCTGTATTAACTCATCGATGTTCTCCGTATGTGTCCGCACAGGTACTATAATTTTGTTAATTTCCCTTGCATCTAACACCAATCGAACTTTTCCTCCTGGCTTTGGTACAACAAGCAACGGAGAACAATATGGACTGCTCGACGGTTCAATAAGATTCCAGTTTAACATTTTTTGTATCTCTTCCTGAACTGGTTGTTTTAATCGCCTGGGAATGGGATAGTGTGTGCGTCAAAATGTCTTATGAGGCTTAATCTGTAATGTACAAACATATCCTCTAATAATTCCGGGCTTTTCATCGAAAACTGACTCATATTCTGTTAATATATTGAATAATTGTTCCCTCTGACTATCCGTTAGGCAATCTGACTCAGCAATCTTCTGTTCGACTGTTTGTCTGAAATCCTCTTCTTGAATCGACTTGATCGGTACTCGACACATATTATTATTTTCAGCACAAATCAACTGCACAGTAGCACCACGGAAATATCGCTCATACACTGCCTCCTTTCTCAGTAAGATCAGTGTAACAAATTGATCTTCGATTTTAAAATGCACCTTTCCTTCTACCAAGTCCAACTTGCAATTGCAGGCTTGCAAAGTTCCAATGCCAAGAATACAATCTACTAACAACTTTTTCACTACAAGGAATGGGCATTGTTTTGCTACACTTCCCAATTTTGTCTCTATAAGCGTTTGTATCTTGACGTTACTGGATTTTGCTCCCACTGCACCTATAACTCGGCAATTTTGTACTGGTAGGACAGGGATTTTCTTAATTTTACTAATTCTGCGAAACAAAGTTCCGGATACTACGTCTGTAGATGAAGCTGTGTCCAATACAACATTGGTTAAAATTCCTCCCACTTCTGTGATGATCTCAGACACAGGAACCCTTTTATCTTCGACTAAACAGGCCTCTAAGTCTCTCGTCAATTCATCTGTCAATAATTCGCCTTCATTATATCTCAACATTGCCACGGAATTAATTTCGTTTAAAACAGGTTTGCCCCTTTTGTATTCCCCGGCCGACTTTACGGAGCATAAAGCGGCCCTCTTCAGTTTAAATGTCGATTATTATTTCCTCTTGAATCATCTACTACTTCTGTTATGACTGGTTGTTGTTGATGACTGGTTGTGTTATTTGCTTCAAATCGAGTGTCAGAATTTCTGTACGCATTGTTATTATTTGAAAACTGCTGGTTCTGATAATCTCTTGCATTTCCAAGCATTGGGTTGTATCTGCGACCTGTTCGATTGTCTCTGAATCTGCCCCTCGCAGCACTGTTATTGAAATTTCCATTTCCGTTGCAATTGTTTCCGTTGAATCCCTGACTATTCCTAGTATAATAATTATTAAATCCGTTTCCGTTCCGGTTTGCGTTTGGCGCCTCAATCGCTCTCCTCTGCACAACCGGTTGTCTTGGCCGATGTTCATCTTCCTCGATCATATCTGTAGTGTCAAGCGTAGTCATGAAAGAGTCAAGGTCATGCTCATTAATATACAGCATTCTATTTCTGATGCTGGCCGGAAGTGGAGATTTTAATATACCAATCACGTCTTGTAGAGGCATAGGCTTATCCCAATACCGCGATTTGTTTATATATTTCTCAAAGTATTTCTTTACAGACCCACGTGAAAAGGAAAAAGGTTCCGGGTATAATACCTCCTGCCTTAAACGTTCTTGTACTCCTTCGGACCAGTATTTGGATAAAAATGCTCGTTCAAAATCTTTATATGTGTCCCAAGTTGATATCATATCAGATGCCCATATAGCTCCTGACCCCTGAATATAACCGGCCACGAAACTAACCTTTTGCCACTCACTCCAATTTTTTGGCAATACTCCCCTAAAACTTCTTATTAACACTACGGGATGAACATTTTTCTTGTCTGGGTTGTGGATCTGGAATTGACGTTGTTTCAGCATTTTCTCCTCAGTATTGCTTTTGCATTTACAGGCATTATGACTACCCTCATAGTGTTGTGATTGATAACTCTTGGTCATAGAATGTATAGCTGCTCTCACCGTATGTTCAATATTGTCTGAAGAAATGCTTTTCCTTTCTAAACTTAACTGCGAGAATTTTCCCGCGAGAATGTTTACCTTATGATCAACCTCGTCTTGTCTCTCCTTTATGTTATTTATGGATTTATCCAAATTTTGGATGTCCTTCGGGATCTTGTCTTGTGATTGTCTCAAATCCTGCATAACTGCTGACATCTCGTTTACTTGTTGCTTTAACTCATCTTGAACTTCAACTAATACCGGAATTACCGCGACAGAACATTGCATCTGTTCTTGTGCTTGAACTATCTGTGGGATTGACTCGACCTGTTCTTTAATAGTATCAAGCTTAGTGGCAACATACTCAGTTAGCTCTAGGCGTAACTTCTTCGCATTTTCATTACACTGCTGACTGACTTGCTCAATTTGAGCAGCTAATTTTAATTCTGTCTTTTCATTCTGAATTTTCAATTCTTCCGCAGTTTTATTTAATTTATCATCAAGTTTCTGGAAACTCTCTACTAATTTATTATTTAATTCCACTTTATTGGCTGCTAATTGTTCATTTATTTCCTTTTTAGTCTCTATTTGCGCTTTAGTTAAGTCTGTTACATTTTTGGCTAACAGTGTTAACTGCTGCATGATTACAGTCAGTGGGTTTATTTCGTCCTGCTCAGATGACATCGAAACACTTAAGATTTGTTGTGGGGCCTGACTAATGCTGCCGCGAGGCACTACTTCAGTTAAGCTAGCGTCTAATGTTTCACTAACCTCAGAAACAGCTGAGGGCTGTTGTGATTCGCTCTGCTGTTGCATTGCCATTTTATAAGCCGCCCTAGTAAGAACCATTAATACACCGAACAACAAATATATAAAGTCACTCGCATCTGAGTTGATAATGTCACTGACCTAAATTTTGCATAATACTCACTTATAATAAACACTTCCTGTCTAAAGTTCAACTCAACATTCACTTAATGAATCTGATTCAAACCGATAGACATTTAAATAGTTATTCTAAATTTCTATCTACAAAAATTTAATTGTATATTGTCTGGCCTGAACGACGTTCTCGTAGGTTGTGGCGAAATTGTGACTTCTGGAATAGGCCTCGTCTTCTTTTCTCTTGCGCACATGCAACATAAAATTCACACAATGTTTAAGTAATGCTCAAAAATGTGTCCTGTCACAGTGAAGCCAAATTTAATATTTCTAAAATTTAAAGAACCTCTCTCACACCGGCTTGATTTAGCTTCACTGATCAGGATAGTAAAAAACATGCGTATATTAAGGGAATTTTCATTGACAAATTCAGACTTATCACATTCACACAGTTCAATACTGTTCTATCCTTATTAAATTGAGCTTAACTTAAATTCCATAAGGCAGTGAAGCAATTTCGAAGTCTCGGTGCGACGAAAATTGTCAGTCGATCTCCTGGAAACATTTGTAATAATTATTAACTTTCGGTGATCACATGGGGAAGACCGGATATATACTGGTAAGACCCTGTTAGCCTATTTATTTGAAGTAACTGGATATCTTGAGCATACAAAACGGCAGGTTCGTCCAGTGTAAATCAGACGTTCCCCACTGATCCCGTGCAACACAGCGTAGTAAGCAGACACTGTCAATAATAATAATCCGTTAAATAATACGCGAACACACTTACTTTTAGTTTAGTTCATGTATTAAATTCCTTCTCATACAGAATCTCATCAAGATGGCGACTAGCTCAACAATACATACATATCCATCCTTCTTTCACGACTAATCGGCAAGAAGTCCCCTATTCTTTTTCCTAAGAGAAAATATAGATAGCAGAGAAGCTATTCCATGGAGTAAATGGACGCTCCAAGGAATAATTGGGCTTGAAACTACTTTGCATTGATAATCGGTAAGATAAGAAAAGATGTTTCGAGATATGTACTGAGTTATATAATTTACAAAATTTCTGAAAATATCGTGGAGAGACCACTGCAAGAGACATTACAGGACATACAAACAGACGACTACAGACAAAGAGGACATTCCAGACCAAACAAGTGCAGTACTATCAAACATGAGTCATAAACTGAGGAAGAAACTCCTAAGAAAGTAAGGTTGGGTCAAACCAATAATTGGTAGTGAATCAAGGACTGTGAATAAACCGGAAAAGAAGAGATTCGAAGAATTTGGGTTGTAGTGTTACAGAAATAATGTCGAAAATTAAGTGGACTGATAAGGAATGAGAAGAATCTCCGTTTATTCGGCGAAGAATGAAATATGTGGAAATCATTACCAAAGAGAATGGACAGGATGATTGCACTTGGGCTAGGACGTCATGGTACTAGAGAGAACTGTGGAGGGTAAAACTAGCATTCGTAATTAGATTGAAATACCTGCAAAAAATAATTGAGAATGTGGTAACAAATGCCACTATCAAATAAAGAGACTCTCAAAAAGAAATTCCTGCCAGGCTACATTATGCCAGTTAGCGGAAGTGAATAATAAACACATTTTGCTCCATTGAATTTCCTTAAGGTGACACAAGAAACGACGAATGGTTGTTGTATTCGTTTTGACAGCTCTAATCACACTTTCTACACAGATTCGTATTACCTTATCGGACCAATGAACTTGGAAAGAGGACTATAATAAACTATTATCACCGCAGCACAGTTCCTCTCTGTTTAGAGGTGCACTGGACCTCGGTTACCATGCAAGCTGAAGTATTTACATGGTAACATTAGACAGTAATAGAGTCCTTGAACATTGAAATGGCAAATAATCACTACACTCTTAGAGTACTAAAATATTGACAAGGATGAAAGTTCACTGTACAGGAATTACACGAGCAGCCGGTGACTTTAACAAATGCTTAAAACAATGGTCTGGTACCAATACCGTCATTCGCTATACGTAAATAAATAACTCCACTGCTATAATGAAACCTGTTAATTGGGTTCTATTACGCTTGCAGTGCGTAAAACTGATGAAAATAGCATGTGCTAGTCACAGTTACTCACACACTACTCGAAGTATACAGTGAATCGGCATTCATCTGTAATCTGAACTTGTATATAATGAAAAATGTGCAATACGTCTCTGATTCTTCTTTGGTAACAAGTTTTTACTGTAGTGGTTCGATATAATGAAGTAAATTTGTAGTACACTTATCTCTGCTGCATACATCAAACGTTAGTGACCAGAAACTAATTTTGACAGGACTTCGCTGCATCTGTCATCAGCAGTTGGACTCTTGTACTCGCCAAAAAAGCATAATCTAGATACTTTTGGAGGATATCAATTGTTTTAATTATGCATAGATGAAGTCCTTGAAAAGTAAATGTTTTCTAACCTCTGTTTTGCACAGATAAATTCAAGTTTCGTCAGAGAGATCTCATTCCCGTGACACCATGAAAACGAGCCATATTTTGATAGCCACAGCTCTCCTAGCAATAGTGATAACAGTTTTTATTCTGAACAGACAACGGGGCACCAGACGCGGTAGGCTGCCAAGAATCGCATGCTGAACGGTTAAAACTGAGAGTTCTGTTTCGTCCGCTATACAGGGTGGGGCGCTTAAATCCGGACAAAAATCTGTTTGAATTTCCCGCCATATCGTAGTTCCGCCAGAGGTCTAGATTGCCGTTCTTGAAAGTCATAGGCATCTATTAAGCAGTCGGAACCTCAAATGGCCGAGATGTTACCCACAAGTGCGAAGTTCAACCGAAAAGCCACTATTATCGAAAGTTTTCACCCCACTGGAATAGTTCGGTTCTTAGGTTACTCGAGATCAACTGTTTACGATATTGTGGCCAAGTATAATGTTTCGGAGAAGTCCGGGGAAGGTTCCGACAACCAGGCGAAGAAATCGCGTTAGAGAAAACGCGAGTCACGAACTGCAGCAGTTACCGAAAGGCTCAGGCACTGATTTCGGAGGAATCGCGGCAGTCGCTGAGGAAATTGGCGTCATTATTCAATGTCAGCGAGATAACAATGTGTCGGATAGCAGAGGAGGACCTCTTACGAGCCATTTAGTCCAAAACTGGCTCTCGGGTAACGTTGACATGTTTTGATCAAAGGAGTTCTGGCCCCCGAGTAGCCCGAATTTTAATCGCCTCGATTACTATGTTTCAAGTGTAGTCGAAAGAGTTACCAGTAAACGAGGCAACCAAATGTCGCGTCTCTACGCACTGCTATCAAAGCAGCATTTACGAATACGGACCGCGCTGTTACAAAGTGTGCGTGTGGTCGCATCAGGAGAATTCTGGAGGCAGTCACAGCGGCTGAAGGGATTTACATCGAATAAGATGCCACTACTTACATGTAAAACGAATTTTTTTATCTGTATTTGGTTTTAGTAAATTTGCTTTAAGAAAGTGTTTCAATTGTTCGGATTTAAGCGCCGGGCGCTATGCAGGAGGAAATGTGCGTGATTTGAGAAGTGTTTGTGATCCTGAACAAAAAAGTGGTGTGGACATGTGCCCTGTGTATTCCGAACGGTGTGCCAGATAGAACACGTTTAATGTTGAAGCTGAAGCTAAAATCTTCTGGGTTATTAGGCCTCGTCATGTTTCTTCTAAAATGATCAGCGTTTCGACCCCTCTGTTGGGATGATCCTCAGGATCTTCTGGTGTCCACTACTGTTAGAATATCGTGATCCTGAGGAAGATCCGAGCTGAGGGGTCGAAACTTCGATCATTTTAGAAGAAACATGACGCTACCTAATAACTGAGAAGATTTTAACTTCAGTGACAACGACCACGAAACCTGCAGACTTACATAAAACGTTTAATGTTCACAGTTATTTATTTTGTGTATCATTCAAAACAGTGTCATTAAATACAACCACCACGATAGTGTAGAGGATTTCTAGACTATCAGTTGATACAAGTGTGGTCTATCAAGTCGGGAAACAACTTCAGATTGGCTTACAAAAACTACCTAAACAATAGCGTATGCGCGTTGCGCGAGGTTTTCAATATTTTGTCGCTCTCTTCTCACAAACTAATAGCCCCAGAGAAAAATATGTATATAACGTTTCTTGTAGGAAATTGATTACGCTTGACTTTATACTGTCACGCGTTTTTCCTAGTGGCTGCGATTTTCAAGTTTGTTTCTTTTTTTACGAAATGTGGTTTTTCGTTCAGAATCACCAGTACTAGCATCCCTCAAAGCATTTAACCTGTGTAGCTCTTGCTGTGTTTTGTTGTCTGAGACAACAATGGACACAGCAGATGTCCCGTTTTATATGAAACGAAAGATTTGAGAATATGTGGGAGTGGAAAAGGATTGTCGAAAAAACTGTAGGAATAAAGTAACTTTAACGTCTAGGAATGATCTAGAACATTGGTAGAAAGACAGATTATTTCTGACAGGTAGCACAAAATTGAGCAATTTTCGTATTTTATAACTTACAAAACCTCGTGAGGAGGGAGAGGGGGTGGGGACGGTGGTGAAGAATTAAAAAGAACTGTTCACACAGTAAAGATTTTATCCGGCTCAATCGCTGCCTGCTGCTTTTCTCACTGACGGTCTCTGCTGACTGATTCACTCCAGTCGTTCGCTGTTGGACTTGGTGGCTTTATCTACTGCAACGCTCTGCTCTGAGACGACGGGAGGGGGAGCAGGCCCTGCTGCTCGGGGACTTAGTGGGGCAAAAAGAAGGAGGCAGATTACGGTTTATATCATCCGGTCGACGACTAGCTCCTTAGACACAGAGCATAAAATCGGATTGGGAATGGAAGTGGTAGGGATACCATCCATCGTTTTAAACCAACCATTTCGAAATTCGCCATTTTCGGTAGTACCTTTTATGTTATTAGCCACAAGTTTGTAACGAGGCCTCACGGAAGTCATTGAACGATAGTACGGTGTTTCATGTGCAGAGCAAAACACACTAACAGCCAGTCAATTATCTAAAGACAGAATAGGCTTCTAAAATTGCTTTTCCCATTTTCTACTGCGTGGACACCCCAGCCTCAATAAATTAGATGAAATAAATTCTTCCACCAGCCTTTGTATCACAATTTTTACTTTTCACACTACCTGTTTCGGATATTTCCTTTTCTCAAGTGCGTCAGAAAACGCATCAACTCACCATAGCTAAATACAAAGCAAGTAACTACGCTGGATAAACCATTACAGAAATATAGCATTTACCTCTAATAACATATGTGGCTACATCTTCCTCTTTAATTTAAAAATCTCGTGCCGTGCATAACTGTCCAAAGCACATCGTCGAACGACCTCATGTAAATCGTAAAGGCGCTTCACATGAAAGTATTCATGTCACTTTACTGAAATGTCAGATCAAGCCAAAAGCACTAAGGAAAGAAAACTCGCAATATTTACCCAGCAACACCACTATGTACACTCACTCGACGAACTGCTATATGTGCAGTTTGCGTGGGAAATTTGGAACTGTCAGTCAGATAATAAATGTACAAGGATCTTACAACTATCAATTAGATTTCAAAACTATCTCTGTCTCTTAGTAAGAGTTTTGTGAAAAGCATATTGCATAAAAATAATTCAGTATCACACTTAAGAATCTTTAGTAAATATGTTTAGAAATATTGAAAGGTGGCTACACTGAGCCACTGCGCCAGAGATTGCGCCAAAGAGTACTATTAAGCCGCCTCCACAGTGCCTGTTAAGAACTCGTAGAAGTCAGTGCGTGGGCAGAGCTCGTAGTAGACAGTGCCTGTTAAGAACTCGTAGTGTCAGTGCGTGGGCAGAGCTCGTAGAAGACGGTTCGTGTTGAGATGTGCGAGTGGACAAGGCTTGTCGAGATGTTGTAGTAAGGAGTGCTTGTTCCATGTTTTATCCAGTTATTTGATGGGAGAGATAGCAGATGTTATTCTGATGAAGATATTGTAACGATCAGAGTGCTTTTGGTCAATATATATGAAGGTAAAATATTGCGTGATTTTTTTATTATTTCCATGTTTTAAATAATGCGTCATGACAGGTTCAGTCAACAAAGCATCTGGCTTGTGTTCTTGTATTAGAGAGTAATTCTGGTTTTCCTGAGTAATTATGGTATTTTTATTTCCTTTAGTTACTTCTGTATAAATGGTATTTAAAATTTCTTGTCTTGTTGAAGAAGAACCGTGCCAGATGTGTACGTTGAGTCACACTCCCACACACAGAACAATTACATTTGGGCTTTGGTTTTGTAGGTTTTATATTTGCTGGGGACTTAATTAATTAACTGTGGTTATGAAAATTTTCATTTCATTCTTTGTTGTTGTTCTTTGCAGTCAGATAGCGTAATAATACTAGTCAGGGCCAACCGATTACGAGACATAGCGTAATCGGACATACAGCTACCAAAAATAAAAAGTATTTTCAAAACATATTTAATGAAGCCCCCATGCACGTGGCGACCGCTGCTTCGGATCGTCCCTTGGAATCTTCTGATTGTAAAAATAGTAGACTGTAGTATTGTTGTAGTAATTTGAGTTTAGTAATTGTAGTCTGTATTGAATGTGTAGATTTGGTAATTGGCATACTTCTAATGGTATTTTTCAAATTTTTTTTTTTTGTTGTTGTCTTGTCTACGGGTTTGACAATTTAGTGCAATTATTTCAATTGTTCGATTGATCGTGTTTGAGGGAGACACTGCATGTAAATGGTATTGTAGGAGATAAGGAGGCATTGTGTGTAATTTTCGAACAGTGACGAATTTTTTATGTTTTGTAAATGATTACGCAGTCAATGAAAAAGGCGAAAATGATGAATAGTGAGAATGACGAAATTGTTGACATGGCGAACTCGCCAATACAGGACAACAGTATGAGGAATAATGGAGTTGAAAACAATTTAATAAGTCGGGAAGACAGTCCGGAACCATTTCAAAATTTTTCTCAATTAGAAAATTCACAGAATACGAGATTAACGGTTGAAGATTCTGAAATAGTATCGAACACAGATAGCTTTACAGCTATGACGAAGGAAACTGGTTTTGCGGGAAATGTTCGGGGCGAAAAGAATTTTGAACCATTTAATATGGGGCAGTTGATGGGTGCAATATTAAATTTGGTATCTGAATTAAAAACAGTGGGATCACGAATAGGAACAATGGAAACACGAATGGAAACTTTGGGATCTGAATTAAAAAATGACATGGGGACAATGGAAACACGAATGGAAACTTTGGGATCTGAATTAAAAACTGATATGGGAACAATGGAAACACAGTTTCGATCTGAATTGAAAACACAGATGGAAACAATGGAAACACGGTTAGACTCACGAATAGGGATATGCTTCAAAAATATGAAAGATGAGTTAAAGAAAGAAATCAGAGAAGAAGTACAACCGATTTTGAATTCTCACAATAATAGATTAATTGCAGTAGAAATTAGACAAAGGGAACAGGATAGAGAACAGGAAGAAAGAGATCGCGTGATAGTACAAAAATTTTCAGAGTTAAATTTACAATGTGCAAACGATAAGAAAGAAATATTCGAAAGAATCGAGGAATCCGTACCAAATGACAGAATAAATAATCTAACACAACAATATGAACAGCTAGCTACCAAATTTGTCAATACTGAAACCCGAGTCGCGACACTTACAGAAGACGTAAATAAACAGAAAGAACAATTAGGTGACTTATCGGAAAGAGTTGAGGAAATTTCAGATAAACTGACAAATCTTAGTTTACATGGGGACAGAGATTCGGATGATACAGCACCATTGCCATTTGCAGAAACCGAAGAGTATCAGAACATAAATAAACATGTTGAAAATTAAGGAAAATTTAAGGAACGCGTGAAAAGGGAATTTGAGGCTTTAAAAAAGCAAGTCGAACAGATTGAAGGCGAAATCGTAGGAAAAGACAGTAAAAGAAATTTGGAATCACAGATATCAGAGGGGTTTGAAGAAATTAATTTGTTTCATTTACGGGATGCGACAAGAGAGCGCCAGGCGCGCGAACTTGACAATAATCGTCATTGGGACTGGGACAGACGCGCTAGGTCTTTGTCGCCACGAGGCGAAAATTTTGACTATAAACACTTCTTAACTGTTAGGAAGATTAAGATATTTCGCAATTCTAAGAATGACATACATCCATGTGCATGGTTAGATCAATTTACGTACGCACTCCCGCCAAAGTTGCCATTGAGTCACAAACTGGAAATTATGTGCGGCTATTAAAGTCCTCAGGGGATTCACTACTCTAAGTGAATATGTGCCGTAGCGAGCATAGGGCCCCGAGCTGTAGTGGTGCTATTTCTCTTTTAGTTTTCTGTACCGCTGCCTACTCTTTTACTATTCTTTGCATCTGTCAAACCAACTCTTCGACTATCAATCTATCTAGTGAGTAAGTAAACAATAACCGGATATGACTGTTTTACCCAAAAGTGACTTTGGAATTTACCGTTTGGACTTACTATATTTTCTGCAGCATTCATTTGTAGTTTAAACGAAATTTTACCTGTTTATCTTCGTGACAACATTACTTCATATGTTGACGATATTCTTATTGCTAAACATTCTTGGAGTGAGCATAACAAAATTTTGGATTCATTATTACGTATTTTTGCACGAGTTGGCATTACTGTGAACTTGGAAAAATCTGAATTTGGTCGTTCTCAGGTGAAATTTCTCGGTCACATTATTTCTACAGAGGGTATTCTTCCTGATCCAGAGAAATTAGACGCTATTCGTAATTATGCTGTTCCTACCACAAAACGAGAGGTTCGTAGTTTCCAAAATTTTTGTGGAATGATATACTTTTTAAAAAAATTTTTTGTGGAATGACATACTTTTGAGGAACCAACAGCTAGATGTAAACATGCGGAGAGTACAAGGATACCGCGCTGTGTTTAGGCGGCGGCACATACTCAAAGCAACAGTCAAGTCTGCGCGCCGCACAAAGCAGTCGTTGACCGCGAACAATTGCTTCCTACGTCACGCGCCTACAGCTGATCGAGCGCTCAGTGCGAATGCACTGACAGCCGTAAACAAATACACAGTTTAATTTCTCCGATTAAATTCAGTATAAAGCTATAGTGACTTGATGAATTATGTTATTAACATTCAGTATTTTTCAGGATACGGTTCTATAAAATATTTAAGAACTTCAGGTAAAATCTGTGTGTCTCCGACGTTAAGAGGACTTGCTATCGAGAAATTTTCAGGAAGGATGTAATTTCTAAGAAGAAACTAATAAACTAAAAAGGGTAACTATTAATTGAGTTTATTTTTCAGGTAGCATATTTCCACTTAGGTACGTACTTTAGACGTAATTTGCTGCTCGCAATTACGTGATTCATACTTTGTGCTAAATTTCATGTTCTATGAAATTACTTGTGAAGCGACGTGCTTGCGTACGTTAACTGAATTTGACAATGATTATTAATGAACTGGGTTGTAACTTAGATATATAATGCATCGCTTGGCTGCACTGCTTTTTCACTGATGTCATTTTTTTTTATTATGTGCCTGCTGTGCTTATTTATTTAAGTTATAATTGTCACCTGATTAATTGTGCTGATGTGGTTATGTATGTAAGTTATACTTTGTGATTTATCTGCTTGCGCCTTCATGTTTACTTATTAAGATGACATATGAACATTTATTTGCTTATGCTGATATGATGCTAATGACATGTTTACTGCTTTGCGTATGGATTGCATATTTATACATATCTGTTGTTGTCATAACTACTCTTTAATTTGGTGTATAGAAATGCTGATATACTGTGTACGAACATAGAGTTTAGGTCACATTATTGTATTAATTACAGATTGTTCGCTTGGTAGAGCCTTGTTGTAAGGATTGTGCTGCATCCACTTGTTGACATTCTGTTCACTACTGGTATATTTACTCGGTATTGCTTGTTTTGCTTACGCTCAGTTCCTTATATTTTTAAGATAAGAAAATGAACTGCTATAATTCGACGAACGACATTAGTACAAGAAACTTCATAGAAGTCACATGAGCTGAGGTTTTATGGAAGCTGTATAACTTTATGCTAATAGGAAGGAAGCTAACGACATGACATACCATTACTAGGTTTAGACCATTAACAGTTATTACACTGCATTGTTCGTGAGCAATTGAAATAGGGAGTGACACTTGATACAAGAAATACTCCACATGTTTGCTTCTGCCATAATTCTTGAAGTGATGTACACACTGTGAAATATTATGATCATTCACACTCCGTAATCGTACTTAATTACTGAGAGTTATTCGAACTACGTCTGTTAGAGGTCATGTATGCATTTCTTTGTTTATAATTCATAATGAGCAGAAGATTTGGGTCAGATGGATTACACAGAGGTTGTGTGTTGACAGTGTGTCTTCGGATTGTATGGGATGATGAGGTTTGCATTAGGATTTTATCTGTACTTGTTCGAGGAGACTGACTAGAGGAAAGAGTTGTTATGGAAGTGAAATGATATTGGTAATAAGGTTTATATGTATCGACGCATTGAAGAGGTATTATTGAGGTATTATTGAGATTGTGTGAAGTTGATGATTATTGGAGTTTTGGTGGATAAGAGGTAAAGTAAGTGAGGAGCATATTGGCAATAAGGTTTATATGTATCGATGTATTGAAGAGGTATTATTGAGGTATTATTGAGATTATGTGAAGTTGATGATTATTGGAGTTTAGGTGGATAAGAGGTAACGTAAGTGAGATGCATATTTTTTTTGTTGGTCTTATGGAACAAGGAGGATGAAGATAGCAGACTAGAACACTAAAGTAGAAGGAAAATAGTCTATACACACACTTTGTTAAATCACTAAGCAGTATATACTTTCTTTTTGAAGAGAGGAAGTATTTGCATATCTTGGCTCACTGACAGTTGTTCAACAACAGTACATTTGATCTGGCTTCGCAAACATTGGTCTTGACATGATGACTATGACGTTGACTTAACTATTATTGACTGTGATACATTGCTGCCATTACTACTTGATACACATGATGCACATCAGATTTTGACAGAATTACATTTACACAGTTAACACCATTCAATTACACAGTAGTATTTAATGTGAATGAAAGATGAATGAGTGTGTTTTGTGTGTTTTCCTTTCCTAATCGTACCCACCTATCTCCTGAATATTATTGTATTTGTTTGTAGTGGCTTGCACTGACACCCATAAATATTATAGGTTTACTGATATTCGAGTATTTGTAATAGTTAATATGACAATTATCTGACATCTTTTGTGTGTTTATTAGAATTTGTATGTTTAGTGTAAGAGCATTGTAAAAGCATTTGTATGTGTATTCAAACTATTGTTCATGCCTGAACTGTCTGATTAGTGATGGTAAATATTATGAACTGTTACCTGCACTTTTCAACGTAATGTGTGACACTTAGGAATGATTAATTTCTGCTGGTGAACTGAGTGATCAGTGATAGTGAATATTATGGACTGTTACTTGTACTTTATCTACATGATTGGTGTCACTAGGACATGTTATGTTTCTGCTGATGAACAGTGTGATTAGTGATAGTGAATATCATGGACTGCTCTCTGGACCCGCTCAACATTGATGGGTGCAACTGATGGACTACTTGTATGGAAATGAAGTCACTTCTTGCTGTCTGCACCTACTCAACATTGCTGGGTGCCACTGATGAACTGCTTCTACTGAACTAATGTGACTTGTTGCTGTGTGTACCTCTGCAACTTTACTGGGTGCCACAAATGGAACTACTTCTACTGAAATGATGTCACTTGTCGGTGTCTGCACCTGCTCAACATTGCTGGGTGCCACTGATGGACTGCTTCTACTGAAATGATGTCACTTGTCGGTGTCTGCACCTGCTCTCAACATTGCTGGGTGCAACTGATGGACTGTTTCTACTGAAATGATGTCACTTGTTGGTGTCTGCACCTGCTCAACATTGCTGGGTGCAACTGATGAACTGTTTCTACTGAAATGAAGTCACTTGTTGCTGTCTGCACCTGCTCGACATTGCTGGGTGCAACTGATGAACTGTTTCTACTGAAATGAAGTCACTTGTCGCTGTCTGCACCTACTCAACATTGCTGGGTGCCTCTGATGGATTGCTTCTACTGAACTAATGTGACTTGTTGCTCGGTGTACCTGCTAAACTTTACTGGGTGCCACTGATGGACTGCTTCTACTGAAAAGATGTCACCTGTTGGTGTCTTTTTTTTTTTGTATAAACTAATCATTGAAAGCATTTTATGTGAACATTTGTATAAACTGATTTTTTTATGTATTGTGTAAACTATTAGGTAAAGCCACATGTATGAAAAGAATTTGTATTGCCTACTGTATTTTATATATTAGGTTATTGAAAGGTCAGTGCAAAGCCAAAATTTTAACTAATTATATGATATTTAGGTATTAATATTATCTTTTATTTTTGTCTGTATTTTTGTGGACGAATTTGGTGGTATTTTCACCACCAATGCTGTCAAAAATACCATAAAATTCTGGCCTGTGGAGGAGGGGCATATGAAAGGTGGCTACACTGAGCCACTGCGCCAGAGATTGCGCCAAAGAGTACTATTAAGCCGCCTCCACAGTGCCTGTTAAGAACTCGTAGAAGTCAGTGCGTGGGCAGAGCTCGTAGTAGACAGTGCCTGTTAAGAACTCGTAGTGTCAGTGCGTGGGCAGAGCTCGTAGAAGACAGTTCGTGTTGAGATGTGCGAGTGGACAAGGCTTGTCGAGATGTTGTAGTAAGGAGTGCTTGTTCCATGTTTTATCCAGTTATTTGATGGGAGAGATAGCAGATGTTATTCTAATGAAGATATTGTAACGATCAGAGTGCTTTTGGTCAATATATATGAAGGTAAAATATTGCGTGATTTTTTTATTATTTCCATGTTTTAAATAATGCGTCATGACAGGTTCAGTCAACAAAGCATCTGGCTTGTGTTCTTGTATTAGAGAGTAATTCTGGTTTTCCTGAGTAATTATGGTATTTTTATTTCCTTTAGCTACTTCTGTATAAATGGTATTTAAAATTTCTTGTCTTGTTGAAGAAGAACCGTGCCAGATGTGTACGCTGAGTCCCACTCCCACTCACAGAACAATTACATTTGGGCTTTGGTTTTGTAGGTTTTATTGTTGCTGGGGACTTAATTAATTAACTGTGGTTATGAAAATTTTCATTTCATTCTTTGTTGTTGTTCTTTGCAGTCAGATAGCGTAATAATACTAGTCAGGGCCAACCGATTACGAGACATAGCGTAATCGGACATACAGCTACCAAAAATAAAAAGTATTTTCAAAACATATTTAATTAAGCCCCCATGCAATATTTCACGGACTGACCTTGACTAAAATCGAAAAGCAGTGTGATTTAGACACGCTCAGGGAAGCAGCAGTGGCACACGGCTTTAAAGTGAGTGATATAACCAGAGTACATGCAAGAATTAAAAGTAAAACGAAACAACTTCCGAGAAACAGACTCAAACCCAACCAGAACAGTATGTTTATGATGGCTACACTAGAGGAAACTTATTGGAAAATAGCAGGATTTTTTCCTGAAACAATCAACCTAGCATTTCATATTGAAGGTTCCATTACAGCAGGACAATGACATAAGATGGACAACCATGCAGTAAAATTTAGATAAAGATTGCAGAGTGTGATAAGTTTTACATAAGACACGCTGGGTGTAGTTTCCATCCTCCATTGAACCGGACTTGTAAACAAATAATTAAACAGCGTTCTTTGTATACATCTATCATGTGTGGCGCTACGAAATTGTTTTTCCGGAAACAATCACATAACACGTGTAACTTCAAAATGAAAGACCAACTTGATTGAAACATTTAATCGACTTCGAAGAACATGATAAACGACAGTGGTAGTGATTGTTAGCAAATGACTAATGTAACCTGTTTTCCATTCACAGTTGTTTCAGATTTATACGTCTTATATAAACGAGAGGTCGTTGAAAGCATTCTCGGTAATGCAGAAGTACATGGCCTGCCAGGACAGTAAAGTTTGGCCACCCCGCTTGGAGCCATTTCATGGGAAGAATGCTGAGAGAGGAGCAATCAATAGCCCACAGACCAGACAGCTCTTAATTTTTAACAATCGGGGTGTCCAAGCATCATGGACAAACACATCTACGATCTGCCGTGTCGCAAGAGGGTCCTGCTGGGAAACAGTTTACAACCCTGGAGACTGGAAGGAACAGAAACGCTACAGAAGAAGGCGCTATTGCGCACAAACTTAGAAACCTAAGTTTTTATGCGTAATAGGTATCTCGAAAGTGGGATGGGGTCTGCTATACCGGCGATCTTCGCAAAATTGATAGGCAGCCCTTCGGCCACCTCCGGCATGCGTGCAGCCTAAATAGCCCCTGCACGCTTCAGAGTCATGGAATGGCCCTGTACAGTAATGGACGGACACCATGCGGGGGTACCAGCTCTAGCACAGGCCGGCACTTCCAAGGGACCCATTCGCATTTGCCATACACGTAACCAGAAAACAGGGCAGAGAGTATTCCGTCGCCGGCCGCTATGAAGGTGGGCATCAGCGATACACAAGTCAGTCTTTTCAGATTGGATAGACTCCCCTAGCCTCCAGGAGGGTCATATTCACCCCATTATCTTAGGACACTCTCGGAGTCCGTCGTAGAGATCGACCTGCTGTATTCAGCCTTCATCGTTGTTCCCTTGGTGCAATCAGAGTGTATCCAGGCAAAACATTCTGCTCACATGTTGCTCTTATTCAGGACCGCTTATTCAGTCTAAGAATATTTTCCATACCTGTTCAGTTGTGTTATTTATTCGGACTCTTATTCAGGAAAGGTTATTCAATCATAGAATATTTTCCATATGAGTTCAATTGCGTTACTTTGTCGGTCTCTGGAATCACCATACTGCCAAGTGTTCATACCTAGGAGACAGTGTAGTTGTGATTTTTTTTTATTTTCTTAGAAGCAGAAGTTTTTTTTTTTTTGGTCAGTCATCTTTAGTAAACTTTATCTACTGCTTTTCCTTTGTAGGTGTAACGTATCAGGATCTGCAGTTTTGAGCATTTGAAACCCTGAGATGACACTGGACGTGTTTATTTAACAAGTAATTAAATGTCTACTCGATATAAGAATCACAGAGACTGGCACAGAAAACTAACCGAGAGGTTAGACAGAGAAGTTTTGCTGTGCCAAAGAGGACTGCCTCATGGACAAACAGGGAGAGAGATGAAGAAAAAAGTAAATTTTTCAGTGTAATATCTTAGAACGAACGTTACCGGTTAACGAAAGTGAGGATAGCCCGTGTAAAGTAACTAGCTCGTTCTAAGGAGCAATTGAACTGATCGGAATTTGGGAGATCCAAAGGCCGGCCAATGTGAGTACAGTAAGAGTTTCGAAAAACAGCAATGCAAGGTTTCGTTATGGAAAATATTTAACCAAAAGTCACTTCTTTGGAGAATTGTTTTACTTCTTCATACGAGTTTTTTCCAGCAATGGTTGTCAAAAGTTGCAGATGTAGGAATTTAGAGAAAATTCAGGCTGATTTGCAGTTTGTAGTTGGTCAGGGTCAATGATGCCTCAACGACTAATTCTGCAGCTAGTTCACCCTCAACTTGAAACACTACGGTGAGATCGAGCGGAGGGTTAAGGTCACGTCATAAAATTTCAACTATTTCGACTTCACTTTGAAGACTTACACTATTAATTACGTGAACGGTCTCCTTTCAACACCGAATGTAAGTACGTCGTATTCCAGTCTGTAGTACTATTTGCCTTTCGATTAGCTTCATGACAATCACTTGTCACTACGTGATTGCAATGAGTCATTTTTGCAATTATTAGAACCTTCCCTGCCCTCTTCCAGCTGCTTTTTAATGTACGCCAAGGTGGGTTACATTAGTATTGTCATTGGGTTTAATTCCTTATGCATACCCTTATCAGAATAAATCCAAGGAATTGCAATATTCTTTTCTCATTTAGTAGTCATAAGACTTCCATTTCACTGTTTTGTAGAGTGATTAGTTGATGTAGGCGCGGGACACAGCATACTTTCTTATCTCTCTTTAGCATTTGCATAAAACACAACATACAGAACAGGACGCGAAAGCAATGCATTCAGCTCCAAAGAGCCGTTTCCTTAAAACGCTGTTGAAACTTGAAAGTTCTGAGCATCATTCGAAGGATCCATGTGAGCTGCGCAATGAACGAAACGTTTTTCTGATAGGTATCTTTTTTTTTTTTTAATTCGTAAAGCTGTGCTCTAGACACACACCACCGTAGACACCCTGAAACAGTTCCGCAGCTACGCAGCTTTACACAAGCCGATGGGGCCAGCCAGGTGTGACGGAACCAACTCAGCGGCGGGTCTGATTTGCACGCTGTACCTAGTATGTTATCTAGCCACGAAGAAAACTACGCCCTCAGGTGGACTAACAGCAAAAGCTGCACACTAATACTCAATACTGATGACAATGTGTTCGAGGTGTGGACTGTGGGATTACCTTTTATTGTAGTATGGCCTTATATAGTGGCCACAGCTATATGTTCGAAATTATTTTGTTTTGCAGAAGTGATTTCATCGTCTCGATATACCACATGTAGAAGATTATACCTTTTAACACGCTTTCCCACACTCCTTTATACACGGAAGATTCAAAGACACTGGTGCGCCTGCCCAATATCGTGTAGTGTCCCCGCGAGTACGCAGAAGTACTGCAACACGACGTGGCATAGACTCGACTAATTTCTGAAGTAGAGCTGGAGGGAACTGACGCCACGAACCCTGCAGTGCTGTCCATAAATCCCTAAAAATACCAGAGGATGGTGATTTCTTCTGAGCAGCACGTTGCGTGCTCAATAATGTTTATGTCTGTGCAGTTCGGTGGCCTGTGGAAGCGTTTAAACTTAGAAGAGTGACCCTGGAGCCACTCTGCAGCAATTCTGGGCTAGTGGGCTTTCACGCTGTCCTTCTGGTTTTTCTCAAGTCCGTCAGAGTGCACAATGGGTATGAATAGTTGCAGGTGATCGTAGAGGATGCTTACGTATGTGTCATTCGTCAGAGTCGTACCTAGACGTAACAGGGGTCTCATATCACCCCAACTGCACATGCCCCAAACCATTACAGAGCCTCCACCAGCTTGATCACTTCCCTGCTGACATGTAGGATCCATTGATTCATGAGGTTGTCTCCATATCGGTACACGTGCATCCGCTCGATACAATCTGAAACGAGACACGTCTGACCAGGCAACGTGTTACCAGCCATCAACAGTCCATTGTCGGTGCTGACGAGTCCAGGCGAGGGGTAAAGCTCTGTGCCATGCAGTCATCAAAGGTACACGAGCGCCCCTTCGGCTCCGAAAGCCCATTTCATCGATGATGTTTCTTTGAATGGTCCTTACGTGGACACATGTTGATGGTCCAGCATTGAAATCTGCAGTAGTTTGAAGAAGGATTGCACTTCTGTCACGTTGAACGACTCTCTTCAGTTGTCGTTGGTCTCTTTCTTGCAGTATCTTTTTCCGGCTGCAGCGACATCGGTGATTTGATGTTTTACCGAATTCCTGATATTCAAGGTACCCTCGTGAAATGGTTGTAAGGGAAAATCCCCACTTCATTGCTACCACGGTGATGCTGTGTCCCATCGCTCGTGCGCCGACTATAACACCACGTTGAAACTAACTTAAATCTTGATAACCTATCATTGTAGCAGCAGTAACCGATCTAACAACTGCGCCAAACAACTTGTCTAATATAGGCGTTGTTGATCGCAGCGCCGTATTCTGCCCTCTTACATATCACTTCATTTCCATATGCATGCCTATACAAGTTTCTTCGGAGCTTCAGTGTAGTTCTTCACGTTATAACATATATATTGGCTTGGGGCATAATTTCGTAGTGTGTTTTCGTAAATGTAAGAATAACGTGGTGTTCAAGCGAAGGACTCGTTCAAAAAAATGGTTCAAATGGCTCTGAGCACCATACGACTTAACTTCTGAGGTCATCAGTCGCCTAGAACTTAGAACTAATTAAACCTAACTAACCCAAGGACAAGGTGGTCGCTAATGTCGGCACCAATGATGTGTGTCGCTATGGATCGGAGGAAATCCTCTCTGGCTTCCGGCGGCTATCTGATTTGGTGAAGACTGCCAGTCTCGCTAGCGGGATGAAAGCAGAGCTCACCATCTGCAGCATCGTTGACAGGACTGACTGCGGACCTTTGGTACAGAGCCGAGTGGAGGGTCTGAATCAGAGGCTGAGACGGTTCTGCGACCGTGTGGGCTGCAGATTCCTCGACTTGCGCCATAGGGTGGTGGGGTTTCGGGTTCCGCTGGATAGGTCAGGAGTCCACTACACGCAACAAGTGGCTACACGGGTAGCAGGGGTTGTGTGGCGTGGGCTGGGCGGTTTTTTAGGTTAGATGGCCTTGGGCAAGTACAGAAAGGGCAACAGCCTCAACGGGTGCGGGGAAAAGTCAGGACATGTGGGGACCAAGCAGCAATCGGTATTGTAATTGTCAACTGTCGAAGCTGCGTTGGTAAAGTACCAGAACTTCAAGCGCTGATAGAAAGCACCGAAGCTGAAATCGTTATAGGTACAGAAAGCTGGCTTAAGCCAGAGATAAATTCTGCCGAAATTTTTACAAAGGTACAGACGGTGTTTAGAAAGGATAGATTGCATGCAACCGGTGGTGGAGTGTTCGTCGCTGTTAGTAGTAGTTTATCCTGTAGTGAAGTAGAAGTGGATACTTCCTGTGAATTATTATGGATGGAGGTTACACTCAACAACCGAACTAGGTTAATAATTGGCTCCTTTTACCGACCTCCCTACTCAGAAGCATTAGTGGCAGAACAACTGAGAGAAAATTTGGAATACATTTCACATAAATTTTCTCAGCATGTTATAGTCTTAGGTGGAGATTTCAATTTACCAGATATAGACTGGGACACTCAGATGTTTAGGACGGGTGGTAGGGACAAAGCATCGAGTGACATTATACTGAGTGCACTATCCGAAAATTACCTCGAGCAATTAAACAGAGAACCGACTCGTGGAGATGACATCTTGGACCTACTGATAACAAACAGACCCGAACTTTCCGACTCTGTATGTACAGAACAGGGAATCAGTGATCATAAGGCCGTTGCAGCATCCCTGAATATGGAAGTTAATAGGAATATAAAAAAAAGGGAGGAAGGTTTATCTGTTTAGCAAGAGTAATAGGAGGCAGATTTCAGACTACCTAACAGATAAAAACGAAAATTTCTGTTCCGACACTGACAATGTTGAATGTCAAGTTCAAGGTAATCGTAAAATGCGTTTTAGACAGGTACGTGCCGAGTAAAACTGTGAGGGACGGGAAAAACCCACCGTGGTACAACAACAAAGTTAGGAAACTACTGCGAAAGCAAAGAGAGCTCCACTCCAAGTTTAAACGCAGCCAAAACCTCTCAGACAAACAGAAGCTAAACGATGTCAAAGTTAGCGTAAGGAGGGCTATGCGTGAAGCATTCAGTGAATTCGAAAGTAAAATTCTATGTACCGACTTGACAGAAAATCCTAGGAAGTTCTGGTCCTACGTTAAATCAGTAAGTGGCTCGAGACAGCATATCCAGACACTACGGGATGATGATGGCATTGAAACAGAGGATGACACGCGTAAAGCTGAAATACTAAACACCTTTTTCCAAAGCTGTTTCACAGAGGAAGACCGCACTGCAGTTCCTTCTCTAAATCCTCGCGCAAACGAAAAAATGGCGGACATCGAAATAAGTGTCCTAGGAATAGAAAAGCAACTGGGATCACTCAATAGAGGAAAGTCCACTGGACCTGACGGGATACCAATTCGATTCTACACAGAGTACGCGAAAGAACTTGCTCCCCTTCTAACAGGCGTGTACCGCAAGTCTCTAGAGGAACGGAGGGTTCCAAATGATTGGAAAAGAGCACAGATAGTCCCAGTCTTCAGGAAGGGTCGTCGAGCAGATGCGCAAAACTATAGACCTATATCTCTTACGTCGATCTCTTGTAGAATTTTAGAACATGTTTTTTGCTCGCGTATCATGTCGTTTTTGGAAACCCAGAATCTACTATGTAGGAATCAACATGGATTCCGGAAACAGCGATCGTGTGAGACCCAAATCGCTTTATTTGTTCATGAGACCCAGAAAATATTAGATACAGGCTCCCAGGTAGATGCTATTTTTCTTGACTTCCGGAAGGCGTTCGATACAGTTCCGCACTGTCGCCTGATAAAGTAAGAGCCTACGGAATATCAGACCAGCTGTGTGACTGGATTGAAGAGTTTTTAGCAAACAGAACACAGCATGTTGTTATCAATGGAGAGACGCCTACAGACGTTAAAGTAACCTCTGGCGTGCCACAGGGGAGTGTTATGGGACCATTGCTTTTCACAATATATATAAATGACCTAGTAGACAGTGTCGGAAATCCCATGCGGCTTTTCGCGGATGATGCTGTAGTATACAGAGAAGTTGCAGCATTAGAAAATTGTAGCGAAATGCAGGAAGATCTGCAGCGGATAGGCACTTGGTGCAGGGAGTGTGGCAACTGACCCTTAACATAGACAAATGTAATGTTTTGCGAATACATAGAAAGAAGGATCCTTTATTGTATGATTACATGATAGCGGAACAAACACTGGCAGCAGTTACTTCTGTAAAATATCTGGGAGTATGCGTGCGGAACGATTTGAAGTGGAATGATCATATAAAATTAATTGTTGGTAAGGCGGGTACCAGGTTGAGATTCATTGGGAGAGTCCTTAGAAAATGTAGTCCATCAACAAAGGAGGTGGCTTACAAAACACTCGTTCGACCTATACTTCAGTATTGCTCATCAGTGTGGGATCCGTACCAGGTCGGGTTGACGGAGGAGAGAGAAGATCCAAAGAAGAGCGGCGCGTTTCGTCACAGGGTTATTTGGTAACCGTGATAGCGTTACGGAGATGTTTAATAAACTCAAGTGGCAGACTCTGCAAGAGAGGCGCTCTGCATCGCGTTGTAGCTTGCTCGCCAGGTTTCGAGAGGGTGCGTTTCTGGATGAGGTATCGAATATATTGCTTCCCCCTACTTATACCTCCCGAGGAGATCACGAATGTAAAATTAGAGAGATTAGAGCACGCACGGAGGCTTTTAGACAGTCGTTCTTCCCGCGAACCATACGCGACTGGAACAGGAAAGGGAGGTAATGACAGTGGCACGTAAAGTGCCCTCCGCCACACACCGTTGGGTGGCTTGCGGAGTATAAATGTAGATGTAGATGTAGATCACACACATCCATGCCCGAGGCAGGATTCGAACCTGTGACCGTAGCTGTTACTCGGTTCCAGATTGTAGCGCCTAGAACCGCACTGCCACTCCGGCCGGCAAGAACTCATCGAATCATGTCTGGAGTACATTTTAATACGCCAAGGAAGTTTCTTGAAGGTTGTTCGGCAAAGCGGGAAGAGATGAAAGTCTGAGGGTGGTAGATTACGTGAATAAGATGAGTGTGGAAAAACCTCCGAACCCATCGCCCGTTCTGTGTTTTATGTGTGTCAGAAAGCATTATCGTGGAATAGCGATTCATGCAGTCTTCCTGGTCGTTGTTCTTGCACTGCGTTTGACAGACGTCTCGTTTGTTGACAATAAATGTCAACAATGATAGTTACACGTCGTGGGAGCATTTCGTAGTACATCACACCGTCGTTGCTCCAGCACAAGTATAACATTATCTATTGTGGATGCGAGCTGCTCTTTGTGAGGGAAGTTACTGCTTCGTTTGCGCCCAACCATTCTGTTGTTATCCTTAAGTTATCATTAAGATACCATTTATCGTCACCAGTAACGATACGGGATAGGAGTGGTATGTGTTGTTCACGAGCAAGTAGAGATGCTCCGGCTGATTTTTTTTTTTTTTTTTAATTTTTGCTTAGTGCATGCAGTACCCATACACTCGATTTTTGAACCTTCCCTATCGGATATAAATGTCGCACTGCGATGGAATTATGACAGTTCATCACACTCTTAAGTTTTCGAGTAAACTGACGTGAATCATTGTGGATTAACGCATTAATGCGTTTAAACGAACTTTATCAAACGGCGAAGGTCTTCCTGAACAGGGAGAATTACTGATGTCAAAAGCGATCCCTAAAATGAGAAAACCGTTTTCTTGACATGTTCTATCCAATACCATTATCCTTTTCTAGCGACCACAGCTCCACTCACTATCTCCAAAGGACAAAATGACAATATCTAAGCTCAGATATCAAAAGTCAACTACAAGCAAAACAATGACAATCGATAAAGCAAAAACGTTCCGAGGTTATACACCAACCCAATAAATTAGCGACTTACGGAGATTGAGCACAGGACATAAAACTGACAATGGGTATCGCACTCACAAATATGTGTTTCAGGTTCGGCATGTAAGATCAGCTTTAGTATGTCTTTTATTTGTTTTAAATGATCTGAGAATATTAAGCATTTGAAATATTGCCGGCCGGGGTGGCCGAGCGGTTCTAGGCGCTACAGTCTGGAACCGCGCGACCACTACGGTAGCAGCTTCGAATCCTGCATCGGGCATGGATGTGTGTGATGTCCTTAGGTTAGTTAGGTTTAAGTAGTTCTAAGTTCTAGGGGACTGATGACCTTAGAAGTTAAGTTCCATGGTGCTCAGAGTCATTTGAACCATTTGAGATATTGGTTATCATTATAAAGAAAAATGCTACAAGGGACTATAGCAAAAATATTATAATAGTTGAATCAGAACAACATCTTCGCTCGAAGCAGATTCTCAGTAGTCCTGCACGGCGTAGGAGGATCTTGGTCCCGTTCAACCACCAGGGAGACTATACTTGGTAGTAAATGAAATGCGGTGCTAGTCTCTCCACTTCTCAGGCAAGATGTTGACTCCAGAAGAATTTTCAGTCAGCTGCAAAGTCTGCGCTGATTCGAAACTTCCTGGCAGATTACAATTTGTGCCGGATCTGGATTCCAGCCTGGGATTTTTGCCATTCAAGTTCCAGGTACGACTGCTGGTTCGGCGCACAGTGTTAATCTACAAAGAAGTTTGGGATATGCTGATTGCCTTTCAAAGGAGACTTCATGTTTGTAGGTGTAGAATACTGCGATATAAAAAATGTTCAGTGTACGACAGATCAAGTGATAGCTAATTATATGCATGAGTGTCCTAGTAACGAGTGTCAGTACTGACAATTTTGCTAGAGCGAGCTAATCCATTGGATTTGAAATAATTTAATTCAGTTGGACGGTACGTTTGCGCAGAACGGAGCGCTGTTTCCTTACCTTAATCAGTGTCCATAATGTGGTTTTGCGATACGCCATGCGGCGAGCGGTGGCAGGCCCAACAAGAAGTGCGCGGCGCCAGTATTTGTGGCTGTGTTGATTCCTGTTGCGCCTGCAATCAAGGACTGCGCAATTCCGGCACGACTGCTACCTATTCTCCTTCCGCCCCATCTAATTGCGGCCATTTTCCGCTGCCCCCGGACCGACCCGCTGGCAATTACGAACAAGAAACGCACTCTCTTAGCAGCGGCTGCCAAAGTTCCTACGCAACTGCCACGACGCAGACTCGGAAGTAGGTCGAACCGGTAACAGAAGCAGTCTCGTTGAAGTCAGTTTCAAGCGTCTTAGACAACAGGCAGTCTCACCTCGAACTAGCTCCTGTTATCACGATGGGCTCGAGATACGATTCACACTTTTACCTTTCAGACCATTTGTTAAAAATCTGTTGCTTACATTCTATTCATTCATACGCTCATCGACATACGGCAATGCCGTGTTACTCTGCATCCTGACAATTTCAGAATACCTCCTATCGATGGCACAAAGGGACAGCAGTCAATTCGCTGCACTGCTATTCTCCCATTCCATCCTGCGCTATATTTATTGTGGTTTCACTGGATCACACAGGACAAATAGCAGGACTGTTTTATTGAAGAAAGCGAGAGAGAGAGACAGAGAAAAAAAAGGAACGATGAAACCGAGAAAGCAGAGAATGGCAGTGAGTGTTTGCATCATCTCTGATATCACGTTATTACCATACCAATTCCTTCTTTTAAATTTTATAATAAAATCAACAACAAAAAGACCGAAGTTGGTCTGCTGAATGCATAAAAATATAGAAAAGCATACTTTTTTCCCAAAATTACTTTTTTTAATAATGAGCAGTGAGGTCTATGCATATGACCTGGCGAAATTCCAATATTAATGCTTCAGGAAATAAATTTATTTAAAAACATTCATAACACTCGTTTGCCTTACATATAATCTCTCTCTCTCTCTCTCTCTCTCTCTCTCTCTCTCTCTCTCTCTCTCTGACAAACCAGGTTTTTCTCCAAGCCATTTCTTGAGTTAATAAACTGTAGGTAATCGTATGTGATATACTCAGCAGGGAGCCATTTAGAAACCCAGTTCCTGTCATTCCAAAGTATTCTGGTGAGTACTGCCAATTTTCCCGTAAAAGAGAACATTTTACTTGTTACTTCAGATTACTAAACAAAAGATCCATTATTTTCGTTTAGCAAGAGCAAGTCGCTATTTTACTATTCTTCAATTAGTCCTGACGATGTCTTTTCGATTTCACCAACCCACTATTTACTGCTGCGCTGAAGGGGAACTGGGGTGGGAGTTCGGTGTTGTAATGGTGAGCATAGACGTTTTCACGTTTCATACCAATCATACATGGCGCTAGGAGCCGTCAGGGAATTTTGCAAACTCTGTTTTCAAACGTTATTCCTCGGAGGTATTTATTCTGGACAAAATGATATGCACTTAGCTTCTGAATAGGCAAAACGTCGTAAAATAGATTGTGGTTATAATTAAACCATCGCTACTGCTACCACTGTCGACGAAAATCTTCACTGATGGAAAAAAAACGGCAGCACCAAAAAGTAATTGACGTTGAACAATGAAATTTTGGGAAGAGTTTCGTAAGTGACGTAAGCGATTAACTTTGCAATACCACAATGTAAAAGCGATATAAGCCATTACACATGTGAAATGCTGATACTGAGATCCCCTGCTATACCCGCAGGACAGGACAGATAGTTTAATTTGTGGAAAGGGACTAAAATGAATGGCTGTCAGTTTCACTCGAACATACTACTTTATTTATTTGACAAATGTTACAAGAATAAAGAAAATATTAAAAACCAAGGAAGCCAAACATAGATTTTAGAACTTAATTCCCGGCTAAATGCACAATTCAATCTCACGTCTCAAGGAAAAAGCAACTTTAATTTAAAACCGACTGAAGGCCAATCACTTAAGACTCAAAAATGAGAATTTGAATTTTAAAAGGCAGAGGGCCTCATATTAAAACATTTCTCTAAATTAGGCTGAAGGCACAAACAATCTCACCCCTTAAGGGCAAATCAACTTTAACTTAAAATCTGCTGAAGGCCAATAACTTAAGGCTCAAAACAGGAATTTGAATTTTAAAAGGCAGGAGGCCCTATCGTAAAATTTCTTTAAATCAGGCTGAAGGCCCAAACAGTCTCAAGCCTTAAGGGCAAAACAGCTTTAATTTGAAAGTAGTTAGAAGATATACATTAACAAAGAACAAGGACAAATAAGAAAAGGCTGCACATCAACCGGCGCTAAGAAGTTTCCAAGGGTCAGCCTGGAATTCAAACACTAACGCTCGCCTAGGTGAGACAGGCAGTCGGCCCAAAAATTCTCAATCCGACGGCAACCCAACTGACAGACAGTCAACGGACCAAGCGGCAGGTTAACTTCCGCTCTACCTGACCGGCATACAGCAGGGAGTTCAATGGAACAATGTAGAAGGTGTCAGCGCCCACAACGAATTATGCATTCAGCTGCCAAACTACACCCCATGCTAGACAGCCACAACACAACGAGGAAAATACACTGCCGGAATTTACGTCAACGGCCAGGGCAGGTAACAGGGACGTTAAAGGCCAGACGGCAGAAAATTCCGCTGGTGCACTACAATTCAGAAATAATCAAGTTAAACTCCACAAGAGGTCGCCTAGAATTTCGCCAACTTGAAAACACACGCTGCTGCTCACGGGAAGGTCCCAACACAACGAAATTCAAACGACATAATGTGAACAGTTGGTTCAAAAAGGTTCAAATGGCTCTGAGCACTATGGGACTTAACAGCTGAGGTCATCAGTCCCCTAGAACTTAGAACTACTTAAACCTAACTAACCTAAGGACATCACACACATCCATGCCCGAGGCAGGATTCGAACCTGCGACCGTAGCGGTCACGCGGTTCCAAACTGACGCGCTTAGAACCGCACGGCCACACCGGCCGGCGTGAACAGTTGGGGCTGGCCGGTAAATTAAGTAAAGACCCAACTGTCGTGTCCGGGATCGGTGAACCACGGACATCGTAGCAATGGGAACAGCCCCTCACACTCCGACTGCATGTGGACGCCGCCGACAGTCCCGGACAGACTCGCGCCATGGAGACTTCCTCGCTGTTCGACGCCAACCGACCAACTGCCCGCACACAGTACAGCTGGAAACTATAAGCGCCAGGCCAAAGATAGTACAAGGTGCAAATATCGATACACACTGCTGCTGTGACTCGCGGAAAGAGAGGGTAACAGCATAATCGTGATAACCTCGGGAGACTGATCACAGAATGGCAACCAGGGTTTAATGCAAAGCATAACACGAGGCAGCCATGGCGCAGATACATTAATAACAAGCAGGTGTAAATGCCAGAATTTTTACTACAGGCATGCAAATGTGCCTACATTGTGTTGTACAGGTGCTTGATGTCAGGTTGTGGAATGGAATTCCAAGTCTGCAGCACTTGGTCGGTAAATATATGGACGGGTAGTGCTACGTGTGGATGACGCTGTAGTTGTCATCCGATGATGTCCCGTATGTGCCAGATTGGAGAGAGCTGCTGACCAAGCAGGACCCGGCAACATATACAGCATGTTATGTTGCAACAGCGATATGTGAACGAGTGTTATCCTATTGGTGAACCTCCAAGGAAAGCTGTCCATGAATGGCAGCACTACATCTACATCTACATCTACATTGATACTCCGCAAGCCACCCAACGGTGTGTGGCGGAGGGCACTTTACGTGCCACTGTCATTACCTCCCTTTCCTGTTCCAGTCGCGTATGGTTCGCGGGAAGAACGACTGTCTGAAAGCCTCCGTGCGCGCTCTAATCTCTCTAATTTTACATTCGTGATCTCCTCGGGAGGTATAAGTAGGGGGAAGCAATATATTCGATACCTCATCCAGAAACGCACCCTCTCGAAACCTGGCGAGCAAGCTACACCGCGATGCAGAGCGCCTCTCTTGCAGAGTCTGCCACTTGAGTTTATTAAACATCTCCGTAACGCTATCACGGTTACCAAATAACCCTGTGACGAAACGCGCCGCTCTTCTTTGGATCTTCTCTATCTCCTCCGTCAACCCGACCTGGTACGGATCCCACACTGATGAGCAATACTGAAGTATAGGTCGAACGAGTGTTTTGTAAGCCACCTCCTTTGTTGATGGACTACATTTTCTAAGCACTCTCCCAATGAATCTCAACCTGGTACCCGCCTTACCAACAATTAATTTTATATGATCATTCCACTTCAAATCGTTCCGCACGCATACTCCCAGATATTTTACAGAAGTAACTGCTACCAGTGTTTGTTCCGCTATCATATAATCATACAAAAAAGGATCCTTCTTTCTATGTATTCGCAATACATTACATTTGTGTATGTTAAGGGTCAGTTGCCACTCCCTGCACCAAGTGCATATCCGCTGCAGATCTTCCTGCATTTCGCTACAATTTTCTAATGCTGCAACTTCTCTGTATACTACAGCATCATCCGCGAAAAGCCGCATGGAACTTCCGACACTATCTACTAAGTCATTTATATATATTGTGAAAAGCAATGGTCCCATAACACTCCCCTGTGGCACGCCAGAGGTTACTTTAACGTCTGTAGACGTCTCTCCATTGATAACAACATGCTGTGTTCTGTTTCCTAAAAACTCTTCAATCCAGCCACACAGCTGGTCTGATATTCCGTAGGCTCTTACTTTGTTTATCAGGCGACAGTGCGGAACTGTATCGAACGCCTTCCGGAAGTCAAGAAAAATAGCATCTACCTGGGAGCCTGTATCTAATATTTTCTGGGTCTCATGAACAAATAAAGCGAGTTGGGTCTCACACGATCGCTGTTTCCGGAATCCATGTTGATTCCTACATAGTAGATTCTGGGTTTTCAAAAACGACATGATACTCGATCAAAAAACATGTTCTAAAATTCTACAACAGATCGACGTCAGAGATATAGGTGTATAGTTTTGCGCATCTGCTCGACGACCCTTCTTGAAGACATACTACCCGTATATGCCAGATTGGAGAGAGCTGCTGATCAAGCAGGACGAGGCAACATATACAGCATGTTATGTTGCCACAGTGATATGTGAACGAGTGTTATCCTTTTGGTAAAACTCCAAGGAAAGCTGTCTATGAATGGCAGCACTACAGGTTGAGTCACAGGACAGTCCTACAAATTTACTGTCAGGTTGAGCGAGATAACTACGAGAGTGCTCCTTCTGTCTTACGAAATCGCACTCCAGACCGTAACTCCAAATGTAGGTCCAGTGTGCGTAGCACGCAGCCAGGTTGGTAAACAGGTCCTCAGCTGGTCCGCTTCTAAACAACACACGGCCGTCACTAGTACCGAGGCAGAACAAGCTTTCAGTGGAAAACACAACAGCCCTCCACCCTGCCCTCCAGCGAGCTCTCACTTGACCCCACTGAAGTTGCAAATGGCGGTGAAGAAAGTGTAATGCAGGCTGTCTGACTCGGAGCTGTCCTTGAAGTAACCGATTTGAAACAGTTCGTTGTGACACTGTGATTTCAACTGCTTCTAAAATTTCTGCTGCAGATGCAGTACTATGCGCCAAATCCATACTTTAAACACGATGGTCTTCCCTCTCGGTAGTCCCACAAGGCCGTCCGGAGCCCAGTCTTCTTGTGACAGTACATTCCCGTGATCACCGCCACCACCATCAATCACGTACAGGGGCTACATTCTTTCCATGTCTTCCTGCAGTGACACAGATGGAACATCCAACTTCTCGTGTAAC
Source organism: Schistocerca serialis cubense (assembly GCF_023864345.2). Taxonomy (NCBI): domain Eukaryota; kingdom Metazoa; phylum Arthropoda; class Insecta; order Orthoptera; family Acrididae; genus Schistocerca; species Schistocerca serialis. Next base: position 591,582,053 of record NC_064638.1, on the reverse strand, counting down.
TATTACGCGACCTCGTCCAAACTGATGTGATGATAATGGCGTCTTTGTCGTTTTAAAGACATTTTGGACTAACATCAATTCATTACCTCTAATCTGGAAGATACTAACGATCACGAACGTTAAGGCGTGTCTCTTAGGCAAACTGTTTTGAATGCTGACGGTGGCGCCACTAGCGCCACTCGAATGGGACTGACGCTAAATTTAGAAAGACATTACATTCCAGATGTGAAAACACACCTACCAGGATTCGTTTGTGTTGCATTACTTCTTCTTGGTGTTGCTATTTTGTCGGTCAGTATACTTACCGTAGGAGTACGCAACTTTATAGAAATTATGTTCAGACTAGGCGTTGCCGAAGTTGTGTTGTTAGTATTGTCCTGTCATGACCTGCTATTACCCGTCGCTATTGGTGTCGTGGCGTAGGGTTGGAACGCTACCGACCTCGTGCATTACCGTTGCAGACAGTCACCATGAGTCTGGACAAGGTGAGCTGCACTTTACTCGTAAGGCTGTTGTAACAAAACAACAGCTAGAATGCTTCTGCTCTCAGCTAGTATCGGCGCATGGAAGGAATACTGAGAGATCCTCTTTCAGCAACGGAGTTGAAGAACATGATTCAAAAGTTCGTAATAACTGGCAATTTGAGAATTAATCCGACGGTCAGTTGCGCTACAAATTGCAGAAGAAGTCGCTTTTGTCATCTCTGAGAAAGCAGGACGCAACTTGCGATCTTCAAGTATTGCTCGAGCTATATCACGTCACCTGAACTTTCCAGGGTGCACTTTCCTAAAAATGTTGAAAGCAATTGTGAAAGATTGTCTCTATTTCGGTTACAGGCTATTGTAAATTCTGACGGAGGTCGCACTGAAATATATTTGTATCCAGAAACGAAAACATGGTGCATATTTAAAGAATGTTACCCTATCACGTGGAAAATAAAATGTTGCTCATTCAATGGTTTATCTGTTATGTCCTTACAAGTGTTTCCTGAAACTTTGATTGTGCTACGATGATTCTTTTTTCATAGTGGTCCGCTCAAGTAGCGAAAGTTTAATTAGAACCCACCTGTATTGTGTGCTTAATCGGATGAGACGCCTACAATCTCAGAAAAACTATTGATCATGTACATGATAGTTTTTTACCACAGTCCGTGAATTCTATCTACCTTCTCATCATAAACAACCTCAAATCGGCTACCCACAATTAGCCAAAGCTACGCACTATGTTTAAATTCATTTAGGGAATACTACATTATTTTTAGCGCTGGTGAAATGTCTTCACGAGTGCCTCCCAAATCGTGTTGTGTAGGGTTCTAGGCCACTTTCTTAAACAAATGCGATGATGAACATTGCAGGATACTCCTCAGTAGCTGCTGGTGCAGAACAATGAAGTTGCAATCGAACAGCTGTGAACCGTTTATGTTTTAAAGACTCAGCAGCACCTATGCAACAAATACTCTTATCAGCAGTGTCGCCGACCGACAGAATTTCCCACTATTTCACGGAATTAGATGAGATAACTAATGACGCTATTATCAATATACTGCAGTTTTTGTAATACTCTGAACACAACTCGGATGTAGGCATAAGGAAGGTAGCTGTGAAGAAGCCTTGGGTAAGGGAACTGATTGATGGAAGGAAGAAGTACAATAACACTTATAAAATAGCAAAACAAAAGCTATGTTGGTCACTTAGGAATGAAATCAAATGGAAAATTCAGAGAAATCGAAGAAACTCAGATGCAGGAAAGTGCGAAGGAGCCAAAAAAAAAAAAAAAAAGAAATGTTGTGGGAAGGACTGATTTAGCATACAAGAGAGTAGGAATTTTCTTCTGAGTCATCAGTATTCTGACTGGTTTGATAAGGCCCGCCACAAATTCCTCTCCTGTCTCAACCCCTTCCTCTCAGAGTAGCACTTGCAAACTCCGTCCTCAATTGCCTGCGGGACGTATTCCAATCTCTGTCTTCCCCTACAGTTTTTGCCCTCTACCGCTTCCTCTGCTACCATGGAAGTCATTCCCCGATGTCCTAACAGATTTCCTATCATCCTGTACCTTCTCCTTGTCAGTGTTCTCAACATATTCCTTTCCCCACCGATTCTGTCCAGAACCTCCTCATTCCTTACCTTATCAATCTACCTAATTTTCAACATTTGTCTGCAACATCACATCTCAAATGCTTCGATTCTCTTTTGTTCCAGTTTTACCAAAGTCCATGTTTCAGTAACATGCACTGTTTTACTCCAAACGTACATTCTCAGAAATTTCTTCCTCCAATTAATGTCTATGTTTGATATTTGTAGACTCCCGTTGGCCAGGAATGCCCTTTTTTCCAGTGCCAGCCTGCTTTTGATGTCCTCTTTGTTGTATCCGTCATTGCTTATCTTGCTGCCTAGTTAGTACCACGTGTTATAGGGGTACCGCCTCTGATTCTTGGATTCGAATTCTGCGCTGTTCAAATATCAATAAATAACCAGCATTGGCGGCCGAAGACCTTCCGCATATGGAGCCACCCTCGTTCCGCCAACCACCTCGTCAAAGAGGACGGAGGAGCGGACGGAGGTTCAAAGCACTCTCTTGTCTTAGGAGTGGGAAACTGCCCATAAAGGCGGAAGAATCACCAATCATCAAAGGCATGAGGATGCAGAAGGCATTGGAAACCACTGCATTAAAGACACGTAACGTGTATCCACAAGACATGTGGCCTGTAACTGAAGAAGTGCCATGATGATCTCTCCATTGGTAAAAGATTACCGAATAGTCCCCCATTATGATCTCCGGGAGGGGACTGCCAAGGGGGAGGTTACCATGAGAAAGAGATTGAATAATCAGCGAGAGAATAATGTTCTACGAATCGGGGCGTGGTATGTCAGAAGCTTGAACGTGGCAGGGAAACTAGAAAATCTGAAAAGGGAAATGCAAAGGCTCAGTCTAGATACAGTAGGAATCAGTGACGTGAAGTGGAAAGAAGACAAGGATATCTGGTCAGATGGGTATAGAGGAACATCAACAGCAGCAGAAAATGGTATAGCGGGAGTGTGATTCGTTTTCAGTAGGAAGGTTGGGCAGACAATATGTTACTGTGAACAGTTCAGTGACAGGGTAGTTCTTATCACAATTGACAGGAAACCAACACCGACAACGATAGTTCAGGTATACACGTCGACGTCGCGAGCTAAAGATAAGATAGAGAAAATGTATGAGGATATTGAAAGGGTAATACAGTATAAAAAAGGGGGATGAAAATGTAATAGTCGTGGGAGACTGGAATGCAGTTGTGGGGGAAGGAGTGGCAGAAAAGGTTACTTGAGAATATGGGCTTGGGACAAGGAGTGAGAGAGGAGAAAGACTAACTGAGTTCTGTAACACGTTTCAGCAAGTAATAGCGAATACCCTGTTCAAGAATCACAAGAAGAGGAGGTATACTTGGAAAAGGCAGGGTGATACGGGAAGATTTCAGTTAGATTTCATCATAGACAGAGATTCCGAAATCAGATACTGGGTAGTAAGGTGTACCCAGGAACAGATATAGACTCAGGTCATAATATAGTAGTGATGAAGAGTAAGCTGAAGTTTAAGTAATTAGTCAGGAAGAATCAATTTGCAAAGAAATGGGATACGGAAGAACTAAGGAAAGACGAGATAGGTTGAAGTTCTCTGAGGCTATAGATACAGCAGTAAGGAATAGATTAGTAGCTAGTACAGTTGAAGATGAATGGTCGTCTCTAAAGCGGGCCATCACGGAATTTGGGAAAGGATACATAGGTAGAAAGAAGGTAACTGTGAAGAAACAGTGGTAACAGAAGTAATACTTCAACTGACAATTAAAAGCAGGAAGTACAAAACTGTTCCGGGTAACTCAGGAGTACAGAAATACAAGTCGATGAGGAATGAAATAAATAGGAAGTGCAGGGAAGGTAAGTTGAAATGGCTGCAGGGAAAATGTGAAGACATCGAAGAAGATATGATTGTCGGAAGGACAGATTCAGCATACAGGGAAGTCAAAACAATCTTCGGCGACATTAAAACCAAGGGTGATAGTAGTAAGACTGCAGCTGGGATTCCACTGTTAAATGCAGAGGAGAGAGCGATTAGGTGGGAAGGATACACTGAAAGCCTCTATGAGGGGGACGATTTGTCTGATGTGACAGAACAAGAAACAATAGTCGATTTACAAGATCGAGTATTAACATCAGAATTTAAAAGTGCTTTGGAAGACTTGAGATCATTTAGGCACACGGGATGGATAACAGTTCATCAGAAATTCTAAAATCATTGGGGAAGTGGCAACAAAACGACTATTCACGCTGGTGTGTCGAATGTAGGAGTCAGGCGGCATACCACCTGACTTTCGAAAAAGCATCATCCACACAATTCCAAAGACGGCAAGATCTGTCAAGAGCGAGAATTATCACACAATCAGCTTAACAGCTCAGCCATCCAAGTTGCTTACAAGAATAATATACAGAGGAATGAAATAGAAAATTGAGGATGACCTAGATAACGATCAGATTGACTTTCGGACAGGTAAAGGCACGAGGGAGGCAATTCTGACGTTGCGGTTAATAATGGAATCAAGACTAAAGAAAAATCAAGATATACTCATAGGATTTGTCGACCTAGAAAAAGCGTTCGACAACGTAAAAAGGTGCAAATTGTTCGAAATTCTGAGAAAGGTAGGGATAAGCAATAGGGAAAGATGGGTTACATAGAATGTGTACAACAGCCAAGAGCGAATAACAACAGATTAAAACTGGAGGTGAAAGAATCCAATGAAACTGTTCGCTGATGACATTGCTACCCTGAGTGGAGGTGAAGAAGAATTACATGATCTGCTGAACGCAATGAACAGTCTAAAGAGTACAGAGTATGGATTAAGAGTAAATCGAAGAAAGACGAAGGTAATGAGAAGTAGAAGCAATGTGAACAGAAAGAAACTAAACATCAGGATTGATGGCCACGAAGTAGATGAAGTTAAGGAATTCTGCCACCTAGGCAAATAAAATGACCGACGACGTACTTAAAAGGAGAACATCAAAAGCAGATCAGCATATCAAACAGGGAATTCCTGGCCAAGAGAAGTCTACTAATATAAAATATCGGCCTTAATTTGAGGAAGAAATTTCTGAGGATGTACGTCTGGAGTACAGCATTGTATGGTAGTGAAACATGGACTGTGAGAAAACCGGAACAGCAGAGAATCGAAGCATTTGAGATGTGGTGCTATAGACGAATGTTGAAAATTAGGTGGACTGATAAGGTAAGGAATGAGGATGTTCTGCGCAGAATCGGAGAGCGAAAGGAATATGTGAAAAACACTGATAAGGAGAGGGCACAGAATGATAGGACATCTGATAAGAAATGAGGGAATGACTTACATGGTACTGGAGGGAGCTGTAGAGGCCAAAAACTGTAGAGGAAGACAAAGATTGGAATACATCCAGCCAGCAATTCAGGACGTAGGTTGCAAGTGCTACTCCGTTATGAAGAGGTTAGCACAGGAGAGGAATTCGTAGCAGGCCGCATTAAATCAGTCAGAAGACTGACGACCAAAAAAGAGTATTCATTAACATCCAGGCTCAGATGAGGCTGTACCTCTTGAAGGGACTCGATATGAATGTCCGTCGCCCTTACCCACGTCCTTTAACAACGGTGTTTCGAACCAGGAATCGTTGGAGTGGGGTCCACAGCCTGGGCCTCATATGGATTTTCCTCATCCTCCTGCAACGTGTCATTATCTCGTGAGGCATTTCATGCAGACAGCCTCCTCTTCTTTCGGTGCTTGGGCGACATCTGCTTCTGGAATGTGTGTCTGCGTCCTATGAATCACGACAAGCAGTAGGCACTTCCAGCATCTCCTAGCTTGAATCGATCTTATGGAACTCTCCTTCCTCACACGGCTGGAGTGCAGACGTGGTCACTGCTGTCGAACACGGCGACGGTTCCGGAAATCGGGCCCGAGGGGGTCGGTAACTGTAACGGAACAACGTCGGTGCCTCTCATGTTCCTCGTTGCTTCAATGTATGTAATAGGCAGCGTTGCCGGTTGCGCTGTAGGCGTCGTGTCTGCACGTGGTATCTGGACGATGTGTCGCTGCAGGCATTCAGAGCGTACTTGCCCTTCCTGCCCGCACCCTGAACAAGTATGCGGTTCACCGTCATTAATGACGATCGCTCGTCAACCACCAACGGTCACGTACGACGGGACGTGTTCACGCAATTCGATTCGCACCCGACGCACTCCATTCAGTACAGGATACGTCTCGAACATATGCCACTTTTCTTCCACGTGACTTAGTACTTCCCCACAAGGCGGCAGGGCGTGCCTACAAACGTGGCCGGAACTTGAAACAGCAGCTCGAAGATTCGAATGTTCCGACCGCCGAGGCCTGCATGGTCGACAGTCAGTAGACCCACGTTGCCGTCAGAGTGGTGGAAACGATATCCATCCGGGGAAAGGCGAAAAAGCCGTTCGCACGCTCCTTCATCAACAAATTTCAGGTAAACTGAGCTGGAGACGGTCGAAAGATCTGTTCCGGGAAGTTCCTGTGAATCGACGTGCATTACTTTACGCAGGAAACGCTCTACTTCGTATGCCTTAGGTCGTGCATACTGGGCACCGAAAGTTACTTTAATAGTGGACTTTCCATAAGAAAGTGTCATCGTCGTTCGAAGTGATCCATTAACACTGCAATACCACTACCCGCTAAAGTATACAACGGCCCGCTTGCGGAGCGCCGCACTGATCACTGAGCACGTCTGCTTCCCAACACTGCTGAGAGCCGATTGCCCTAGATCATAGGTGAAGTTAAAGCGAAGGGCATAAAAATTACGAGCCCAAGAGAAATTGCACTTTAAAGCGCAGAGGAGACAGCGTGTAAGCGGAAATGGCACCTTGAATGCCTCTACTACGCGATGGGAATGTCTGATGATGTGAGAGTAGAAGAAATGTGAGTCGACGTGAGAGAAGTAGAGGATCCAGTAATAAAGACTTATTTTAACAGTTCGCTGGAATATTTGTTTCCAAATAAAACAGAACTGTAGATAACATTGCTTCGGAACTTCAAAAATCATTCAAGAAAGTGGTAGCTAAATGCCTATTCACGGTCTTTGGCAGAATCCATGAATCTGGAGATGACCAGTAGACTTCCAGATAAATAGCACCCGCACAGTCACGAGGACAGGAAGGACAAACAAACGATGCAACTTTGGCCCAGTCAGTTCAACAGCTCATATCCAAGTTAGTGACGTATATAGTATACATAAGACTGAAAAAGAAAACTGAGGATACGTTAGATGACAATCATTTTGACTTTCGGAAAGGTAAAGGCACCAGGCTGGAAATTCTGAAATTGCTCATAACAATGGAATAAACACTTACTATAATCAAGATTGTCCGCCCCGACAGCTGAGTGGTTAGCACCGTGGTCTGTCCCGCCAAGGGGCCGGCTTCGATTTCCGGCTGGGTCGGAGATTTTCTCCGGTCAGACACTGGGTATTGTGTTGTCCTCATTATCACTTCATCATCACCAGTGGAAGACAACGGGAAACCACCTCTGAAATCACTTCCCTAGACGCTCATGCGGTGGACCTCTCTGACGAGTCTTCCCCCATGACAAGACCAGCCACAAGGCAGAACACAAAGATTCGTTCATAGAATTTGTCAAGTGGAAAAACATTCGACAATGTAAAATGGTCAAGATGTTCGATATTGTGGAGAGAGCAGTTGTAAATTATAGGAACAGACCGGTTATATACAAAATACACCGCCGGAAAAAAATAGTACACCCTTTTAGAGTTTCCAGTTCATTCAAGATTTGTTATTTGCAATAGAGCATGTAGAGGATATGAAAGGACTGCTTTTACATATCAATAGCACAAGCGGTTATGAAGTAACAGGTATCGATCCATGCTGAAACTGTTATATTAGTACGTGGTACAGCATGCACACTGACTTTGGCCACCACTCCATCGTACAAATTGCGAATACTCTCCTGGAATACATTGCGCTACGCCTGCTCTACAAATTCTTGTAGTTTCAAAGACATGTTGGTTAGGAGTCGCACGAGTCACTCCTCGTTCCATCATATCCCACACGTGCTCGATTGGAGACAACTACGGAGATCGTACTGGTCAGGGAAGTTGCTGCTAGTCTGCCAGAGCACGCGGAGTTTTAGAGGCAGTGTGTGGGCGAGCATTATGCTTATGGAACAACACCTCACCTTCCTGTAGCAATAACAGCAAAAGGAGGGATCTAATAACATTCTGCACGCACCGAACGCTGGTTACCGTCTCCTCCAGAAACGCGAAGGCTGAAAGAGAGTCGTAGCTTGTCGCACCGCGGACCATAAGGCCTGGGATGCGACCAGAGTGTCTCGGACGAGTGCACTCTACACGGCGCTCAGCATGTCTACATCGTACGCTTAAACGACCGTCACACGCGGGCAGATAGAATGCCATTTCACCTTCCAATGGATCCTCTGACGGCACAACTCGAGCGGTACACGGCGATGATGTGGCGTAAGTGGAAGACCGGCTAGAGGTGTGCGTGCCCATAGCCCGCTTTCTAATTACTGCCTCGCAGCACGTAGCCCACAAGCGTCGTTATCTGCGCTGTGGTGGCTGTGCGATTTGCCACTGCTGCACGACAATCCCGACGGGTGTCTGTGCTGCGTTGACACCAGAACAGCAACTAAGGGTGAGAGAAGATTCACGAGGCCACTGATACCAGTATCGTTGTTCAGTTAACCCATCGCGTTCGCCTCACCTGGCAGTTCTCCGGAAGGACCATCGCGCCACTTGGAACACCACAATCTGACAAAACTGAACGTCACTCATTTGTATGTAGGAAGCTTGAGTGCGTCCCCGTGGGGTGGTTGCCTGCTTGCTTCACACGTTTGCACCACACTGAGCCTTTCGGCTAGGAGCATTCCCTATTAAAAAATAGACACATATGGCGCTCTGGTGGCTATGTCACTACGATATCTGTTGGCTTATGACGCTGAAACCATTATCGGATTTACTTGGACATTTCAAAATTTTCCCAGCAAATTAAATGTTCGAAGAGACTTTGGGACTGCGGCTGGTCGTCCTAACACGCCAGTCATCTTCAGGTGAGCGACTGAAGATTAACGAAGACGTTCTCCGCTCTGCCTTATAGTACTGCCGCACATGTGTCAGAGACACGGTAACAGAAGGAATACAGTCCGCCCCCGGTAGCTGAAAGGTCAGCGCGATAGACTGTCAATACCAAGGGCCCAGGTTCGATTCCCGGCTGGGTCGGAGATTTTCTCCGCTCAGGGAATGGGTGTTGTCCTAATCATCATCATTTCATCCTCATCGACGCGGAAGCCGCCGAAGGGGCGTCAGATCGAAAGACTTGCACCAGGCGAACGGTCTAACCGTCGGGAGGCCCTCGTCACACGACATTTCATTTCATTTCAGAAGGAATACACAGCCCGTTGACAGCGTTGTCGCTGGTGGAACTACAAGGATCAGCTGTCTTCGGCGTTACCGCTCGCCATAGTCTTCGGAGTATTCTGGCGTCTTGATCTTGAGCAAATCATGGAGATGGGCGGGATTCCACGCGTTATCCAGGTGGTAGCCGCTGTCACTGTTCATTAGATTTTCCGCGGTGGGTATCTCAACGAATTCTTTTATAACTGAGTCCCCAAAAGGTGTCCTGTAATATATCGTTCAACCTGTTGGTATCAGTGAAGGATAACTTTTTATTGTTGAAAGCGGGAATTTACAAAATACATTGTCTTATGGTATGTATAGGACCAACAACGCACACAGTGGAAGAACATTGCACAGAACGTAAACATTGCATTCGTCTTCCGCAACCGAGCAAGTCTGTGATTGCGTAACATTGTCTCTCCAACAGACATCCAATGGAGTATGACGAAACATTAATTTTGGCCATTGCATCATCCTTTTGGAACTGGAGTATAAAAGAATCCCTTGAGATACAAACTACAGAAGATCTAATGAACCGTGACAGCGGCTTCCACATGAATAATGGATGAAATTTCTTCATCTCCGAGATCTGCTCCAGAAGAAGTCGCCAAAATACTCCGATGCCTGCTGCCAGCGGCATCGCCGAAGACAGATAATCTTGGCAGTTCCACCGGCGAGGGCGCTGCCACCGTGCTGTGAGGTCCTTCTGTCACCGTGTTTCTGACTCTTGTGCGGCAGTACTATCAACTAGCTGAATAGCGTATAACGTCTTCGTTAGTCTTCGATTGCTCACCTGAAGATGACTTGCAGATGTCTAACCTCCCGCCAGAGTTTCGCGTCGCCCCTCGGGCATGGGCGTGTGTGTTGTACTTAGCACTAGTTAGTTTAAGTAGTGTGTAAGTCTAGGGACCGATAACCTCAGCAGTTTGGTCCCTTAGGAATTCACACACAATCGAACATTTTCAAGTATCGTCGGATGAAGTTCACTACGACCGGCTGCAATCCCAAAGTCTCTTCAAACAGTACATCTCCTATCCTCCTAGTGGCATATGTCATTATCGGATCAAAATCGACGTGTATTTACACGTTCACTAACTTTTATTCCTAGAGTATGTACAACAATCTAGAGGTAAAATGAAGAATAGGAACTGAAGAACAATATGCTCGGATTTCTTTCTAGACATCAGTCACTCGACTGGTGCGATGCTCATGGCCACCAAATCCTCTATTGTGCCGACCTCTTCATATCGGAGTAGCACTTGTACTAGACGTCCTCAATTCCAATTTCTGTCTTTCCCTAGAGCTTTTACCCTCCTCAGCTCCATCCGCCTACGTGGAAGCTATAGCGAGATTTCTTAAAAAAATAACACATCATCCTATTTGTTTTGTTGCCGCAGTGGATACACCGGTTCCCGTGAGATCACCGAAGTTAAGCGCTGTCGGGCGTGGTCGGCACTTGGATGGGTGACCATCCAGGCCGCCATGCACTGTTGCCATTTTTCGGGGTGCACTCAGCCTCGTGATGCCAATTGAGGAGCTACTAGACTGAATAGTAGCGGCTCCGGTCAGGAATACCATCATAACGGCCGGGAGAGCGGTGTGCTGAGCCCACGCCCCTCCTATTCGCATCCTCCACTGAGGATGACACGGCGGTCGGATGGTCCCGGTAGGGCACTCGTGGCCTGAAGACGGAGTGTGCTATTTGATTTGTTGACTTTTCTCGTAAGTTTTTTTCCTAGCCGATTCTGAGGAAAACCCCTCTCAGTCCTAATCGAGTAAGTCCACCTTAGTTTTGATGTATAGTATCATGCGTCAGTCACTCTGATTCTCTTCTTTTCCGATTTTCCGATCATCCATGTTTCACTGCCTTAAAATGATGTGCTCGGAACGTTAAGTTTCAGAAACTTTTTTCCTCAAACTTAGGCCGATGTGTGACACACTTAGACTTCTGTGATGGAGAATACTCTCTTAGTCATTGGCAACACGTTGATTGATACGAGCAGCATGACAGCAGAACGGCAGCTATCAGCCACGTTGTGGTTTGTTTAGAGAGGTGAGTAGAGGATTGGGATTGGGATTACATCATGGTCGGACAGGGATTCCGATATCAGACACTGGATAATAAGGCGTACCCAGGAACAGTTATAGAATCAGATCAGTATTTAGTAATACTGAAGAGCAAACTGAAGTTTATTAGGACAGTGAGTAAGACTGATTAGTAGGAAGTGGGATATTACAGTGCTGAGGAATGATGTGACGTTTTTGAATTCCGCTAAATATGTGGCAATTGTGGTAATAAATACCGCAGTAGGCACATAAATTGAGAGATGGTGGACCATGTATTAGATATGGAATTTAAAAGAGCTTTGGAAGAACTGACATTTCATAGACAGGCAAAAGCGTAGAATGAAATTCAAGAGAATGGAACGGAAGAATCAGTGCGGAAGAAGTGAGATACTAAATTAATCTGTAATGATGAGGCGCATTTGAATTTCGCTAAATATGTGGATGCTGAGATAAGGAATACCACAGTTGTCACCTCATTTGAGAGAGAGAGAGAGAGAGAGAGAGAGAGAGAGAGAGAGGCAGAGGGACAGAGAGAGAGAGAGAGAGAGAGAGAGATCCAGTATGATAGAATTTAACAGAGCTTTGGGAAGGAACGAGATTAACTCATGACGGATAGGTAACATCCCATCGGTATTTTGTAAGTAGGCTGTTTAGGTTTTTATGTTCGTAAGGCCACGTAGCGCTCTGTATGAACATCACTGGCTGTGCTGTGTGCAATATGAGGCTGGTCGGCATTGTTGCAATAGTCGCTATTGTAGCGTTGTGCAGTTGGCTGTTAACAGCGCGTAGCGTTGCGCAGTTGGAGGTGAGCCGCCAGCAGTGGTGGATGTGGGGAGTGATATGGCGGAATTTTGAGAGCGAACGATCTGGACGTGCGTCCATCAGAGACAGTAAAATTGTAAGACTGGATGTCATGAAAAAAATATATATATATATATATATATATAATGACTTTTGAACACTATTAAGGTAAATACATTGTTTGTTCTTTATCAAAATCTTTCATTTGCTTACTATGCCTATCAGTAGTTAGTCCCTTCAGTAGTTAGAATCTTTTATTTAGCTGGCGGCAGTGGCTCTCGCTGTATTGCAGTAGTTCGAATAACGAAGATTTTTGTGAGGTAAGTGATTCATGAAAGATATAGGTTATAGTTAGTCAGGGCCATTCTTTTGTAGGGATGTTTGAAAGTCAGATTGCGTTGCGCTAAAAATATTGTGTATCAGTTTAGTGTTGATCAGAATAACTAAAGAAAGTAATGTTTGAGTAAGTTCAGTTTTGCTCAGCAGTTGTAAAATCAAATAACATAAGATGTTTATCAGCACAGTAATTTATTATTTTTCTAATGGGACGTTTCAATTTCTAAAATCGTTTGGAGAAGTGACGACGAAGCTACTAATCAATGCTGATATGGAAAATCTATGAGATCGGTGACACGTTACCGAACCTTCTATAATATCCCATCCATTCAATTCCGTAGATAGCAAGGGCACTTAAATGCTAGAACTATCTCACAATCAGCTCACCAATTCATGCACCCAGACTCCCGACGTGAGTTGTATACAGAAAAATGGAAAAGGAATTCCTAGATGAGGATCTGTTTGGCTTTAGGAGAGGGTAAGGCACCAGAGAGGCAGTCCTCCCCGAGCGCCGAATCAAGGTCACGCGCAGTGAGACGCGTAACGTATTTAACTAGTGAAAACCCACCCACCGTCCCTACCCCTAAACTCAGTAGACCACCCAAACAGTACGTATATTATTTAATTAAATTATTTAATTGCCTAAATTAATCACCCTGACAAGGAGACCTTACTTACCGTGAGGCCATTTTCTAGGAAGGCCTTCGGCTGTGTGTCTGAGAAGGACTTTGAGGTTTTTATTCTATTGAGGTTATAAAACATCAATCCAGAGAAACAAACATTAAGTACTTTTAATTATTTAAAGAAAAAAAAATTTCACGAGCGGTCTGGCGCGACCAATAACCATAACTATAAAGATAACGATACGAATTTTATCAGGGACAACTCTAATATAGAGCGAGAGAGCAATAAATTACAGCCGTAGAGCAATAAGATAACAGAAGCAACACTAAAGGAAAATCAAGACACGCTCATAAGATTTGTGGACGTGAGAGAAAGGCATTCGACAGCGTAAAATAGAGGATGGTATTGGAAGCTAGGCGAAAAATGGATGTACGTTATGGGAAAAAACGGATAATATACACTATGTACAAAAACTAAAACGGAACAATAACACTAAAAGACCAAAAACGATGTAATTACTATTAAAAACAGTCTTGATCACGATTTATTTTACAAGGTGACCGGTTTCGACCACTACTGTGGTCATCTTCAGACCTACAAGATGTATACAAAGCACTAATTAGAGGGCTACATGCATTAATGAAAGTACATAGAGTTATACGGCTATAAAGCTATAAAACGTTGAATTACCATTGAGTAGGAACCCCTTTCTGTTGGAGAATCACGACTGGAGAAACCAGTGCACGTCTTACTTTATATAATGGAGGCTCCACCCACTTCTGACTGCATGATGTCATTATTAACCAATGAGTTATAAATCGAATTACAATTTAAAATTTCTTAGTTAAAAGAACATTGTCAATATTTAGATATATATATACATTAAACTTAGCTTATTTAACAGCTATTGTCAATTAAAAAGCGTTAAAAATATTTAAAAATGTAGGAAAATGAACTTCAGTTTGGCAGTACATGGGTTGCCCTCTCGTGGCCTGTCAGTGAACCATTTGGAACCACTGGTTGCTATGGTGAAGTTAGACGCCGTTGCAAAGATGACGGAGCAAGCTTTTTCCACTGAAGTTGTTGTAGAGTCGATAGGTGAACTAGTGGTTGCCATGGTGAGGACAAACGCCGATGCAAAGATATGGCAGCAGGCTTCTTTCCAATGAAGTTGTTGCGAAGTGGAATGGAAAAGACTGTGGCGTCAGACGATGTATTATTGAGCAGCGACTTGTCTTTATTGAAACGAAAAGAGTAAGCTACAATAATCTGTAGCTGATATATATAACTCATGCTGCACAAATACGCTACAAAGTAGTTGACCGTATATATGAAATATTATCTAAGAAGTTAGTATGTAGATTACAAATGCCATTTTTTTTATATAAGGCATTGCTATTCCTCAAGTTACATACCAGTCATATAAGCAAATAAAATTGAAAGAATGACTGGGAATAGAGCCCCCCACACATATCGTTGTTGACTACAAGAGACGTCAGCTACCGAATTCTTCTCCACCAGCAGCTCGGAATAGTTCTGTGTCACACTGGGAGTCGAAAACGTCAAATATCGTTAGTATTGACAACGAATGAAAATACATTAAAAATCGAAATTATTATCCATAAGCAGATAGGTGTTCTCATGCTAGATCTTGATAATACATAATGAAATCTTTAGTGCCGGGTCTGGATTCAAGCTCATTCACGCGTAATATGTGGAGATGTTGAGGAATCTGCAGTTTTGAACAAACAAAAAATTGTAGCCGAGCTGTATTGTCACGAAGGGAACAAATTCCGCGTTAAGGGCGGTCTGAGTTGCATTCTCAGCAATTTTATCGACATACAGAAGCTGAGATAAAAGATGGGATTAGTGTCCTGTGAGCCTACATAGCGTTTGTTTCGTCACTAGAAAGAAATAACTAGTATAAGAAAGGTTACTGGTGACAGAGTTTCTACATGTCGCCACTCCAGACTTTATTGTGGCTCAACCTAACGTCTACTTGGTAGAGAAGGAATATCATGTTTAATGTGAATTTCAGACCAAAGTGCCATTATGTCTTCTTCACTTGGTGTAGCCAAAGGAGTATGGAATCTGTCTCTCCCTATCTAAAATCACTGACTAAAGTTGGAATCGAACCCAGCCCATAGACATAAGAACCTCTCGTCAGACCAACAGAGCACCAAACCCTCTTCTGTGTGGCTCATTTTTCTATCATAACGCAGGTGTGCCACACTGGCTGCGAATTCTGACACACAGGCTCCCTGTATCAATTTGCAGCATGTTCAGTAAATTCATATTCTGAGTTATTATCGCATGAGATGTAACAAAAGAGTGTAAATTTACGGTTTTCAGCCCAGGAAAGTCATTGCACGTGGAAATCGCTACTAATCTCGTCCTCAAATGGTGGTTTACAAGTTCTAGCCACCATTGGTCTCGTAAGGGGAAGCCAAAACACATACTACTTCTCCAGCTCTGTGGTAATGTGCCGACCTGTGAAACAGCGTCAATTATGGTTTGCAGTTCCAGTCTCACTGAGTGTAGCGTTTTTATCCCTTCCATGAAAGAGCTGCAAACAGTCAGATCAAACATCGATAATGAAATCGCAAGAAAATACTTTCGGCTCATAGTGCAATGGTGAAAAAGTTACAATGCTGCACAACAGGTAACGCCTCTGTCCGCTGCTGACGAGCAAATTTTGGGTTTCTAGGAATATATAACTTCATTTATGAAATGCCACATTTGCTTACATCTTGAGTATGATACAGCATACCATTTAAACACAAACCCAATCAAAATCTAAGTGAGTAGTGTGAGTGAGTAGTGTGTCGATAGAGGCACGCTTGTGTACAGATACTCAGTTTTATTAAAACAGACATTCGTCGTAAGGTTATCGCGGGTAGCTTTATTTAATTTTTAATAATACAGTTCACAATTTTCGTAAGGTTTCCTTTAATGTTGTTAAAAAAATAGTAAACATGAGAGAGAAATTAATCATCAAGGATATATGCGAATACTCTCATGTTATCTATAACAGTCTGAAAATGCACATGCGGTCTATGGATTACATGCATGTAGAAAACTTGTTCTGAGTTAAAGCTCTCAAACAAGGTTTGAAGTAGAATAAAATGCCACTACCAGACGATAGCTAATGTAGAAAATACTGTTCCGACGTATTTTGGCACGATGCGCTCTACCCATACTTAATACAAAAGTTCCGAGATTCATCTACTGTCAGGCTGTCTTTTAAACCTGAAATGAACAAAATGTCGCAGAAGTTAGCCCTTTTTCCACATACGACTATTTTGGGTTAAGAAGTGAAGGGAATTATGTTACAAGTTCCATTAGATTGATAACTTTAGCAGACAGCAAATTGCGTTTTGAAAAATATGGCAGTGAATGTACTCGAACTCGAAACATCTTACCTACCGCGCACGATACTTACCATTGCGCTACTAGCCAGCACATAGGTGTAACCTCTCCAGAAGTCGAAAACAATGTCTCCAGAACTTCTGCATTCCACAGCGCTGTGGGATAATGCATATGGCCATGTCAATACTAATGAGAGACAAAAAGTTATACCTTTTCTTATCCACTGCACGACGTTTTCAACAAACAGATAGCGTTATAGAGTAGCTCAAGTGGAAAGGAAAACTTCCTATTTAAATTTCTGCATCCTACACTGTTGGTAGTTCTGTGTTGGAGGCAGTTACGTGATTTTATTGTGGTGATTACAAAATAAAGTTGAATGTATGCACTGGGGGGCCGAGGCAGCTAGCTCATGGTGATTCGGTCAACCAAGTAAATGAATTCACTGAACATGCTGCAAATTGATACAGGGAGCCTGTGTGTCAGAATTCTCAGACAGTGTGGCACACCGGCGTTATGATAGAAACATGAGTTACTCAGAATAGGGTTTGGTGGTCTGTTGGTCCGATGAGAGGTTCATACGTCTATGGGCTGGGTTCGATTCCAACTTCAGTCAGTGATTTTAGATGGGGAGTGACAGATTCCATACTCTTTCGGCTACACCAAGTGAAGAAGATATAATGGCACTGTGGTCTGAAATTCACATTAAACATGATATTCCTTCTCTACCAAGTAGACGTTACGTTGAACCACAATAAAGTCTGGAGTGGCGACATGTAGAAACTCTGTCACCAGTAACCTTTCTTATACTAGTTATTTCTTTCTAGTGACGAAACAAACGATATGTAGGCTCACTGGACACTTATTCCATCTTTTATCTCAGCTTCTGTATGTCTATAAAATTGCTTCTGAACTGAGAATGCAACTCAGACCGCCCTTAACGCGGAATTTATTCCCTTCGTGACAATACAGCTCGGCTGTGTATTATCAAGATCTAGCATGAGAACACCCATCTGCTTGTGGATAATAATTTCGATTTTTAATGGTTTTTCACTAGTAGTCACACTAACGATATTTGACGTTTTCGAATCCCAGTGTGACACAGAAACTATTTGCGAGATCACTGTAAGTTCAAGATGTTTTTCCGAGCTGCTGGTGGAGAAGAATTCGGTAGCTGACGTCTCTTTGCGCGTAGTCAACAACGATACGTGTGGTGCTCTATTCCCAGTCAGCACTGAACTCTTCATCATATTGTTTCTAGTTCAAACATGCTCACATGTCGCTGCTGGTGCAACAAACCCATATTTAACGTTCGTTTTCTCTAGAATATAACAGCGATAGGTGCCGGGTTGGAGTCCTGGGAAGGAAAAAATTAATGTTTCGTCTCGTCATTTCAGTTAAAACATCTAGCTACTGCCGAGAAAATGCGATATGTCACAGTTGATAGTGCTTCGATATCTATCCGATTAGGTTCTGAGTTCGAATCCCAGTCCAACACAAAGCTTTACGTCACGGCATTTCAAATAAGTTACTTGTTAAGAAGCAATCTTTAACATCTATCGTAGTTCGTTAACAGGAACAATAGGTGCTGGGTAGGAATTCGGGTCCGTTAAAAATGTTTGCGTTATGTAAGTTAAATTTGATATTTGCTAATTGATACTGTCTGAAATCGAGGTATATCACTCTGTGTATGCCTAATCAGGAATGACTGTTAGTTTTCGTCAGTCACGAAGTCACTCTTAGTCTGCATGACCTGGGTTTGAATCCATATGCAGAACGAGACGGTTCGTCGTGTTATTTGAAGTTCATACATATTCTCAACTAGCTGCTAGTGAATAACTTAAATTTTTAATGTCATTTTGTGTTAAATAATAAGTACGGTATGTTACTTTGAAGAGGAAATCATGAATACGACGAACTTACTACGTGCATTACCTGTTGTTGTTTGTTGTTGTGGTCTTCAGTCCTGAGACTGGTTTGATGCAGCTCTCCATGCTACTCTATCCTGTGCAAGCTTTTTCATCTCCCAGTACCTACCGCAACGTACATCCTTCTGAATCTGCTTAGTGTATTCATCTCTTGGTCTCCCCCTACGATTTTTACCCTCCACGCTGCCCTCCAATACTAAATTGGTGATCCCTTGATGCCTCAGAACATGTCCTACCAACCGATCCCTTCTTCTGGTCAAGTTGTGCCACAAACTTCTCTTCTCCCCAATCCTATTCAATGCTTCCTCATTAGTTATGTGATCTACCCATCTAATCTTCAGCATTCTTCTGTAGCACCACATTTCGAAAGCTTCTATTCTCTTCTTGTCCAAACTATTTATCGTCCATGTTTCACTTCCATACATGGCTACACTCCATACGAATACTTTCAGAAATGACTTCCTGACACTTAAATCAATACTGGATGTTAACAAATTTCTCTTCTTCAGAAACGCTTTCCTTGCCATTGCCAGCCTACATTTTATATCCTCTCTACTTCTACCATCATCAGTTATTTTGCTCCCCAAATAGCAAAACTCCTTTACTACTTTAAGTGCCTCATTTCCTAATCTAATTCCCTCAGCATCACCCGACTTAATTAGACTACATTCCATTATCCTTGTTTTGCTTTTGTTGATGTTCATCTTATATCCTCCTTTCAAGACACTGTCCATTCCATTCAACTGCTCTTCCAAGTCCTTTGCTGTCTCTGACAGAATTACAATGTCATCGGCGAACCTCAAAGTTTTTATTTCTTCTCCATGAATTTTAATACCTACTCCGAATTTTTCTTTTGTTTCCTTTACTGCTTGCTCAATATACAGATTGAACAACATCGGGGACAGGCTACAACCCTGTCTTACTCCCTTCCCAACCACTGCTTCCCTTTCATGTCCCTCGACTCTTATAACTGCCATCTGGTTTCTGTACAAATTGTAAATAGCCTTTCGCTCCCTGTATTTTACCCCTGCCACTTTTAGAATTTGAAAGAGAGTATTCCAGTCAACATTGTCAAAAGCTATCTCTAAGTCTACAAATGCTAAAACGTTGGTTTGCCTTTCCTTAATCTTTCTTCTAAGATAAGTCGTAAGGTCAGTATTGCCTCACGTGTTCCAGTGTTTCTACGGAATCCAAACTGATCTTCCCCGAGGTTGGCTTCTACTAGTTTTTCCATTCGTCTGTAAAGAATTCGTGTTAGTATTTTGCAGCTGTGACATATTAAGCTGATAGTTCGGTAATTTTCACATCTGTCAACACCTGCTTTCTTTGGGATTGGAATTATTATATTCTTCTTGAAGTCTGAGGGTATTTCACCTGTTTCATACACCTTGCTCACCAGATGGTAGAGTTTTGTCAGGACTGGCTCTCCCAAGGTCGTCAGTAGTTCCAATGGAATATTGTCTACTCCGGGGGCCTTGTTTCGACTCACTTCACGCAGTATCGTATCGCCCATTTCATCTTCATCTACATCCTCTTCCATTTCCATAATATTGTCCTCAAGTACATCGCCCTTGTATAGACCCTCTATATACTCCTTCCACCTTTCTGCTTTCCCTTCTTTGCTTAGAACTGGGTTTCCATCTGAGCTCTTAATATTCATACAAGTCGTTCTCTTATCTCCAAAGGTCTCTTTAATTTTCCTGTAGGCGGTATCTATCTTACCCCTAGTGAGATAGGCCTCTACATCCTTACATTTGTCCTCTAGCCATCCCTGCTTAGCCATTTTGCACTTCCTGTCGATCTCATTTTTGAGACGTTTGTATTCCTTTTTGCCTGTTTCACTTACTGCATTTTTATATTTTCTCCTTTCATCAATTAAATTCAATATTTCTTCTGTTACCCAAGGATTTCTATTAGCCCTCATCTTTTTACCTACTTGATCCTCTGCTGCCTTTACTACTTCATCCCTAAAAGCTACCCATTCTTCTTCTACTGTATTTATTTCTCCCATTCCTGTCAATTGCTCCCTTATGCTCTCCCTGAATCTCTGTACAACCTCTGGTTCTTTTAGTTTATCCAGGTCCCATCTCCTTAAATTTCCACCTTTTTGCAGTTTCTTCAGTTTTAATCTACATGTCATAACCAATAGATTGTGGTCAGAGTCCACATCTGCCCCTGGAAATGTCTTACAATTTAAAACCTGGTTCCTAAATCTCTGTCTTACCATTATATAATCTATCTGATACCTTTTAGTATCTCCAGGGTTCTTCCATGTATATAATCTTCTTTCATGATTCTTAAACCAAGTGTTAGTTATGATTATGTTGTGCTCTGTGCAAAATTTTACCAGGCGGCTTCCTCTTTCATTTCTGTCCCCCAATCCATATTCACCTACTATGTTTCCTTCTCTCCCTTTTCCTACCCTCGAATTCCAGTCACCCATCACTATTAAATTTTCATCTCCCTTCACAATCTGAATAATTTCTTTTATTTCATCATACATTTCTTCAATTTCTTCTTCATCTGCAGAGCTAGTTGGCATATAAACTTGAACTACTGTAGTAGGTGTGGGCTTCGTATCTATCTTGGCCACAATAATGCGTTCACTATGCTGTTTGTAGTAGCTTACCCGCATTCCTATTTTCCTATTCATTATTAAACCTACTCCTGCATTACCCCTATTTGGTTTTGTGTTTATAACCCTGTAGTCACCTGACCAGAAGTCTTGTTCCTCCTGCCACCGAACTTCACTAATTCCCACTATATCTAACTTCAACCTATCCATTTCCCTTTTTAAATTTTCTAACCTACCTGCCCGATTAAGGGATCTGACATTCCACGCTCCGATCCGTAGAACGCCAGTTTTCTTTCTCCTGATAACGACATCCTCTTGAGTAGTCCCCGCCCGGAGATCCGAATGGGGGACTATTTTACCTCCGGAATATTTTACCCAAGAGGACGCCATCATCATGTAATCATACAGTAAAGCTGCATGCCCTCGGGAAAAATTACGGCTGTAGTTTCCCCTTGCTTTCAGCCGTTCGCAGTACCTATCTGACGTAATAATGAGAGTGGTAACATTTCAGATATGTCATTTATTGTAATAAAAGTGAGCTTACAAGCCTTAAGTACAGTCTTACCTGTGATAAGATGTTCCCTGATATTCGTAGTATCGTAGTATTACTTTATATCTAGAGTTATTGCGATACAGTGTAGTGTTTTCTAGTGGTGACTTGTTGGAACCATTTTCAATAGTCAAACGACTGTACCAAGGAGCGATTAGTGGACCTGTTAGACAGCTGCGTTATGTGGGTTGTATGCGAAT
Organism: Schistocerca serialis cubense; assembly: GCF_023864345.2. NCBI lineage: Eukaryota > Metazoa > Arthropoda > Insecta > Orthoptera > Acrididae > Schistocerca > Schistocerca serialis. Next base: position 591,560,151 of record NC_064638.1, on the reverse strand, counting down.
CTGGCGATATGCAATTCAGGTCGTTCAGATACTTTTGAGCATCATTGTACATGTGTCAGTTTGGCCGTCAGTTGAGTCACTTTGCTAACTTTTTTCCTAAGAAGTACTAAATTCAGGACCAGGACTTTCCGAGGGACTATGAGTTTGGCGTATGATGTATTCCAGTTAAACATGTATATGTCTGTCGATAATAAATAATTAATTGAACTTTTGTCCACAGTTTGTCGATTACAGCCAATTAAAAATCATTCCTACATAATATTTATTTCGGAATATGGTGTGGTCTTTGCACGTGTGCAGTGATTGCGGAAAAAACCCTCTCCGGAAAAATCTTCACCATGCCGATAGCGTCTTTGTTCCCTTTTCCTTTCCTAAATCCAAACTGGTCGTCTCCCATTACTTCTGTGTTCCAGCCGCGTGTTGAGTATTCTTATCACGTGTGCAACTAGAATAATTATTCTATAAGTACTATAATTCTTGGCTTGTTTTTTCTTAAGACCAACCATTATCACGTCCTGAAGCCCTTAATCCGTTCCCCAGTTTTTTAGCTTGTTTTGACAAATCGAGCCAACATTTTCTAACTCCGAATCCTATTTCATTCAGCAAGTCCTCTAGTAGTTTCTGTAACTTTGCTCCGCTTCATGTACTTAAATGCCGTCTCTGTTTCCGTTGTCAGAATGTTGGACCCGCTTTCCTTTTCGTTAACAGCCTTCTATGTCCCTTTACGTATTCTTCCCATATTTTCCTTGTCTTCGTTTGCTCAGTAACCATTTGTTCTTTAGAGTCTTCAATTCCAAGGGTCCTTTGTTCTCGCTGTATCCCCGTTCGTTCGTTTCAAGGTACATGAGGTATTTCCTTCCTCTCCTTTTCCAAATGGTTCAAATGGCTCTGAGCGGTATGGGACTTAATATCTTAGGTCATCAGCCCCTAGAACTTAGAACTACTTAAACCTAACTAACCTAAGGACACCACACAGATCCATGCCCGAGGCAGGATTCGAACCTGCGACCGTAGCAGTCCCGCGGTTCCGGACTGTAGCGCCTAGAACCGCACGGCCACCGCTCTCCTTTTCCGTTTCTCTATTTCTTCACTCATTTCTTCTATGTACTTTCTCTTCACTTTGTCTGTTTCTCTCCTGAACGGGTTGTTAAGTCTTCTGTATTCTTTTTCATTAACGTATTTACACTTCCTCCTTTTTCCACTTCGTCCTTTCCAGCATCTCATTTGTGATTCAGGATTTCATCGCTGTCTTTGGTTCATCTTAACCTCACTGTTAAAGAAATTCCACAAAATCGGTTTAACTTTTTTGCACTTCAATTTCGCACTTGCGTTTTCACCTCGCACTTCCGAGGATTCCCTTACTGCCTAGTTGTTCTCTCTCAGCTTTCCCAGATCTCATCTCTACTGTCTTCTTCCACCTGGTCGGACCTACTTCAGCCTTGTACTGATGTCTATTGTGATCCGAGTCGACATTGCGACATCGGTGTCTGGCATAGTCTTCGCATCTCTCGCGCTGCACCTAAACCCGTGTCTGACGATGATGTACTCTATCTGACAACCGTTAATGTATCCTGGGCTCTTCCGTTAGCACACAACTCTGTCGTTTCGTCTTCCTTATCCATATTCGTAGTTTACCTCTGGAATATTTTATTCCAGGAACCGCGATACTTATTCTCCTTCTTCCGCCGTTCTAGAAACATTATACTATGGTAGTCTTTCCATTTCTTTTCCACACTGCAGTATTATGACCGAAGAACCAGACTATGACTTTTTCTGCCATGAGTCTTTTACCTTGCTCCATTTAAAGCATCGGTCTCTCTGTGGATCACGTCAATACTAGTGGCGGATGCTACTCGGCACCAGCCTACACAATCCCAGTGCTGTCCACCCGCTATGACGTGGACGCTGGATTGCAGAGTGGTCACTTCCGCCAGTTCCGCTGTACCGATGACGTTCATCTCCGCCTTCACTGCTGTTAAGTTCTGCGTCCGAAGGGCGTAATTCTATGTTATTTCATTTGTTCAGATCTGAAGAAACATGGCGACAAGAGGAGTACGTGTAAACAAAAATAAAGGGTGGAGAGAAATATATGCATCCAGCTGGGTGTTGCTGACGGTAATGATACATTCTGAATAATCAAGGCTCGCAATGATCAAAGACTTGAAAAGAAATTTTAATGACTGTTTCGTGCTAAAATAGAAGAGAAAGAGGATATTAACAGCTGGCCTCGTATCTGACATAATACTGAAACAGTAGAGCTCTGAATGTTATCATAAGTTGAATACTACCCTTGGTTAAAAGCTTTCTGACATTTCATCTGCGAGTATTTGTTTTGTAAAACAAAACGTTGAAGTTCTATTTTTATTCCAGTGACAGCTAAATTGTCTCCTGGATAACACACGGCACAAATAAAATGGAAGTACGTGGCTCTGAACAAACTTCGCTGTATGCGAATAACTCAGTAGAGTACCCTGTCAGAAAACTATGTGAAGCAATTTTAAAACGCAAACGCTAGAAGCTTCCGCTACGTAGTGAATTTCAGGATTGTGGCGTTTGAGTCAGTATGTGAGAACGTTGTGCCTTCAGGATGGTGTACCCAGGAACGCATGGCGTTTTTTGGTCGGTACTTCAGTCTAGTGACATTCTAGAATCACACGAGGTAAGGCGCACTAAAGACGGCTATAACCGTTCCCACCATTTTGTTGTTTTTAGAGATGAGATTAAGTTTTTTCCAGAATTTTTTAATATTTCGCGTTATTCAAATTTCAGTGCTGCATAGTAAATTAAAGCCATCTGGAATAAACAGTTACTCCTTCAGGTACAGTATTTTGTGATGAGTCAAATGGTTTATAGTTTTATAATTATTTAGAAAACATGTCGACAGTAAAGCCACACTTAGTCTGTCATGTACCATCTTGTACCCTGACACAGAAGAAGGTAACATGAAACATGTGACACTTCCAAACGAACTAAATTTCTTCAAAGCCTTAATTATGTTAACTGTCTTCAAAATGCAGGGTAGTTTTAGTTTGCAACAACTTCTGTTTCGAAATGTATTTTACTTGTAACTGATATTTTAAAATACTTCTGGCTAACTTCATACAATTTTCTTCTTTTTGGTGTGTAGTAGAGCAATAATGTAAAATATAAGAGACTAAACGTAATACTGACGAGGCTTTCTCTATTACAGCGGGGAATTTCAGTATAACACCGTTTCCTGGCTTCCCGTTGTGTAAAGGTAGCGTATTAAATTAGTAATAAAAAGTGCTATGTGCAGGGTTCGAATCGCGCCCTTGCTTAGATGTTGAATAAATATCCTGTGCAATGGCGGATGTAGTCTTCCAGCATAAGAAGTCACCCTCCCTTTGCTAACAGCCTTATCAAAAGGGGCGAGAGAGCGGACATAGGTTCAGGGCACTCTCTTACCCTTCTGGTGTGAAACTGCCCCTAAAAGACGGAAAAATCAGCCTTGATCAACTGCATGAGGATTCAGAACGCAATACGAACAGCTTTGTTGAAGACACATAACATGAATTGACGGGACAAATGGCCTGTAATCGAAAACGTATCTTTATCTCTCCATTGGCAAAAGATTTCAGAATAGTCTCCCATTAAGATCTTCGTGAGTGGACTGCTCATTGGGACGTGAACACGAGAAGAAGATTGAATAACTAACGAAAGGATAACGTTCAACGAGTCGGGGAGTGGACTGTAAGTCTGAACGTGGTAGGGTAGCTATAAAAACTGAAAAGGAAAGACGAAAGTAATGAGAAATACCAGAAATGAGAATAGCCAGAGCTTGATGGCCACGAAGTAGATAAAGTTAAGGAATTCTGCTACGTAGGCAGTAAAATAACCCATGACGGACCGAGCAAGGAGGACATCAAAAGCAAACTGGCATTGACGGAACGGCACTCCTGGCCGAAAGAAGTCTACTAGCACCAAACACGGACCTTAATTTGGGGAAGAAATTTCTGAGAATGTACTTTTCAAGCAAAGTATTGCGCGGTAGTTAAGCATGGACTGTGGGAAAACGGTAAGAGAAGAGTATCTTTGTAATGTCAGAATAAGGCTGCACCACATTAAAAGTGAACGCCATTATTTTTTAAAAAAGTAATAAGAAAATTTATTAAACTTTCTTTACAGGGTTGGTTAGAGGCGAAAGTCTGAGAGTTGTACCAACGAACACCACTCTCCGCTACTGATCTCGCCCTAATTTGGAATTCTTCGGAACTTAATTGCTAATACCTGAACGAAATGTATGAATAACGGTGTGATAATGTATGGAAAGCACTCGTATGTAGTTCACGAAAGATTAGCTAGCAATCCTTGAATATTACTGTACTAAACAATACACTAACTCCGTGAAACATTTTTAGGGTTGTGGCTACATAAAGGCCAAGATCATGCGGTACTGTTAAGTGGATACTTTCGGACACAATTAATAATACTGTGGAGTTCATAGCAACTCATTTCTTTACTTCCACTTCTGCCTTAGTCTCAGACACAAAACAACGAGCGAGGTGGCGCAGTGGCTAGCACATTGGACTCGCATTCGGGAGGAAGACGGTTTAATCCCACGTCCGGCCATCCTGTTTTAGGTTTTCTATGATTTCCCTAAATCGCTCCAGGCAAATGCCGGGATGGTTCCTTTAAAAGGGCATGGCCGGCTTCCTTCCCCGTCCTTCCCTAATCCAATGAGACCGATGACCTCGCTGTCTGGTCTCCTCCCCCAAACAATCCAATCCAAATTAGACATAAAACTATGGTGCTGAGTTTTGTTATATTGAACCCAGAGACTAAACGCAGTCAGTGTTTTGTCTATGAGTCCTTCAGACACAAACATCCCTAGCAAAAGTATGAAATATTTCTTTTTTATGAAAGAATGTCCTGGAATAGGAACAATTTTACTTTTCCTTCTGTTTCGGAAGGATCTCAGGAAATCTCAACAAACGTTACGTTTCGTGGGTAAAGTAACGCAAAGTAAATTATTCATATATGAGCAATTAAAGAAGATATTGCTAATTTGTTTCGAATACAGCTCATCGGCTAGCGCGGCTGATAGATTATACTAACCACTCTTCGTGACAAACACACACAAGGTGCACGATTGCAACGCATTTCATTACGGCCTATCATGGGAACTCAACGAGTGGGGCAACCCACTTCTGGGGCGTTGTTAGTATTGGGCTTGCCACAACATTGTGTGAACGTAGTACGTGGATATGTCGAGTCCGGAACTTCTGCCGTCAGAGTCAGCAGTAACGTGTTGACAGGGAACGTCGGCCGATATCATCACGGATCATAGTGCATCTTGCCATGTGAGGCATGGAGGACGGGGTCAACAGCCGTGAGAACGAGAAACACCTGCTCGCTCATGTGTAAGAAAGCCACCCACCCACACATCTAATTTTTCCTACCACGCGTCACGGTTGCAGGGATGCGCTAGCTCCAGAAACAGTGCCAGTGTATGCTCCAAACATGGAAGGAAATTTTCTTGCAGTTTTGCGGAGTACATCGATACATCCTGATGTTTGGCTGTTCTAATACGACCTAGTCATTAAACTGTACTAAAATATAACAAAGTACATATAATTTTGTAACTGTCTGGAAAATTTAAATGACAAGCATGAGCTGTGTGAAACCTGTTACATTGGACCGCGACTGGAGTTGGTATTAGTCTAAGATAATAATTCAGAGAATGTAGTTTGGTAATAGCCACTATTATAAACAGTTAACTAGATTTTGTAAGATTAATAGAACCTAATAACCACTCATAGAACCCGAATGATTAAGTCATTGGAACCATTTATTGAAAGCAGCTATTCAAATGTATTCTCAATTAAATGTGTATTCTCAAAGTGATTCGATGGTGGTAAATAAACACACTGTCAAACGGCTAACTTAGTGGCTAGCATGGAGTTATTAGTTGAGGTGGCTACCATGTCAGAAGCTAACGTGGTACTGGCTAATTTGTCTCAGATCTTTCGAAAAAAAAGTTACAAAAATGAGATACTATTGTGAACAGCATAAAATGACGAAGGTAAGACGCGAATTTTCTAAATAACGAAAAAAACAAGAACCATTGCTTCTGAAATTACTGAACTCACCTAAAGGCAGGATGTGACTGCGAAGCAAGTAACAGACGAGATCAGTTCCTTGAAGCAGGTATATTGCGGTCTACCAGAATCCATGCAGAAACGTCCCACAGAAATGACTAATATCTATCAAAATCAAAACGAATTGTTGGATACAGATTAACAGCTCACACTGTAGACTAAACAACTGTCTCTTGAACAGAACAGGGCACAAGAAGCCATAGGTCATATCTCCGCTAAAGTTGCTAAAATTAAAATTAGTTCAGGCAAATTGGTGGAAATTGAAGGCTATTTCGCCATTTTTCGCGTTAATGACATATTGTCAATGAGCAGTCAGGTGAAATGACAAAGTATTTGGCTGAAGTAAGAATATTGGCCTAGAGAACGTAACAGGGGCTGGTTCAGAAGGAAATCTCGATGCAGAACCCATGTGGAGGAAATTACCGCAGGTGTAGCCTAACTCGTCACCAACCAAGTCAACAACTTTAAGCCTAACTCGTCACCAGCCAAAATATCGAACTTCATTTGTGCTGTAGGATGGTTCTGCATTTTATGAAGACGGGCTTAGAGGAAAATATAATCAAGCATTGTCAATTTTGGGTTTTTATGCTGGACAAGAAAGTGCCCATACGACTGCGTTTACAAAGGCGGGCCACATTCTTGGTCAGATGTACAAAAATTCGATTTTATGGCTGCTTTCATACAAAGCGTTTGTGGGCAGCAGATGCTAAATATCGCAAAACTATTATTACTCTGGAAGGCCATTCTTAAGCAAATATTGGTCAGCAGTGGTTAAAGGTTTCGGGACTGCTGACAAGGTATTGAAAATTTATATGTTAAACGAATATGAAGATCATTCTTATTTCTAGTACTGATAACATTAACTGAGGTATTGATTCGAAAAACAGACACATGCTGTCATGAGAAATTTCGTTAAGCGACAAATATATCGGGAATCATTATTTAGTACATCCAGTTGCCTAAACAGGCATCGACAGGATTCCTATGGCAAGTTTTTGTCACCAGACACTTTATCTTCCCTTGATAAGTTACACCAAAAACTAACCCAATATGCTATTATGGAATTAATGAAAGCATAGTACTCTAGGATTTTAACTCTTATATCAGATATGTCTGACAACATTCACATTTCACATAGACTGGTTGAGGCACGTCAGTTAATCTGTAATATGCTCCTCCTAGTTCACTTTATTATCAGGACGTATTTCGAAGAATTTAACAATGTCAACTTCTCCTAGTGTTAGTTTTCATAGTTTAGACAAATACTGCCAGGAGACATCTTACAAGTTAGACAGCCACGCACATTAATGTGACTACCCCCCTATGTTTCACGTTAAAGTGTGCTGGAGGGGCATAGTAAACAGTGTAGTCATTGTAATGCAGAAACGGAGAAACTTATAAGATTTACAAAAGGGCATCATAACTGACTTTCGGGACAAGGACTGAAGCATTTACAAAACGGATGCTTCTGTAAACTGTTTGCATGTTAGACCACGAATGGCAAAATGACGCTTCCCAAACCGGGCACAAAGGTGAAAGAGTGAACAATAATTGGGGAGATGTGTTCGGGAGCACTGTTGTTAAACACGTTAATAATATACCTGTCCGAAACTTCGACACCAAATCAGCCTTGCGGCTGCTCTAGCGTTGCTAGGTGGGCAAACACCACCTAAGGACTGACGAAGTGTTTGTTTAATCCTCAGGTACTAGAGCAAGCGAGAGGCTGAATTGCTGTCGAGGTTTGCGCGCAGCTCTTAGAGGGTCCCTATGCCCTTTTTCCTCACGCACATGTTGTGAAACGTCCCCTTTGAACAATTCTTACAAGACTGTCCTTAACCTGACACACAATATTTTTGTTAGCGCAACGCAATCTGACTATCAAAGATCCCTACAAAAGAATGGCCCTGACTAACATTAAACTATACCTTTCACAAATCACTTACCTCACAAAAATCTTCGCTGCTCAAGCTACTGCAATACAGCGAGCGCCACTACTGCCAGCTAAATAAAAGATTCAAACTACTGAAGGCACTAACTACTGATAGGGATAGTTAGCAAAATGAAAGATATTAATAGAGAGCAAACAATGTATTTACCTTAATATCATCACAAGTCATAATATATATATCAGTTCATGACAAATTGCAAACCTACGCCATCTCTCTCCCCACATCCACCACTGCTGGCGGCTCACCTCCAACTGCGCAATGCTACGCGCTGTTCACAGACAGCTGCCGCTCTACAATGGCAGACAACAATGCAAACTAGCCACAGACTGCACACAGCACAGCCAGTGATCTTCATATTGAGCGCTACGTAACGTTGCCAATAAGAAAACATAAACAGCCTACTTACATAGAGAAAACATAAACAGCCTACTTACATAGAGAAAACATAAACAGCCTACTTACATAGCCCCCATGCTCCCCACAAAAAATTTTACAAAATATTTTTTGGGCAGTGGCCAATAATGATTTGATAAAATTTTTCATAATTACAGTAACAAAGATATAAAATGCACACACTTATTGATACAATGTTGGTCAAAAGCTAAAATTGTCTCACAGTCCATAAAGACAGTCCTAATCGTACATAACAGTAGAATAGCAGTGTTTGTCTCAAAGTCTGAGCAGTAAAAGAAAATGCACACGGAAGTAGAGGATTTCCATGCAGTCTTGAAGAAGTAGTGTTGTCCTTCCAATGGAAAGACAGTGCTGACTCTCGACATGCTGACAGGTAATGGGCCACAACAGAGCAAACCCACAGCAGAGTCATTCGAAGTTTTGATGAATATTGGTAGGTAGGTCATCACAGAGCAGACCCACTGTAGTCCTGGTAGAGAGTATGGTATTGGTGGGCCACCAGAGGTGCAGACCCACTGTAGTCCTTGTAGAGATAATGGTAATGATGGACCATCAAAGATGTAGACCCACTGTAGTCCTTGAAGAGATGGCCAGCAGCCATCTGTTGTGACTGTGCAGGTGCACATTCACCATCGAAGAGTCTTGCGGAGAATATGGCAAGTCCATAAACCACCACTTGTGCACTCACAAAGTTTTTGGAATTGTCCTTAGAACCAGCGATGCTGTTATCCAGTCCCTTGCTGAATCATTAACACACGTGCAAACACTATCAGTCCCTACTTCTCACATATTGTCCATGTACTATGACCAACAGAAACGTGTGCAGTGAAATGTTACTTAATTTGAAGAACTGGTAACAATTACAATTTTATAACATGAGAATACAATAACAAAGGTACACAATACATCATTAGAAACATAACAATATAGATAACATTTGTAGTAATAGGGGCTTTACAAAAGAATAGAAATAGACATATACGTCAGTGTTACAGGAATTATGACATGAGTACATACATAGAAGATCAGAATAATTTGCGAAACATCAACTTCACACATGAGCATTTAAACAGAATGAATAATGTCTAACATCTTTACAAAGTAAATAACATATTATTAATGCCAATTATATTTGAGGATAACAGTATTCCTCATCATAGTGAATGTAGCTTAATATTAAAAGAAGAAAAAATTCTATGAAACTACACAGAGACAGGAAGAAAACAAATACACAAGGGTACACAAACACGTACTGGGATAACACCAATAGGAAAGGACAGGGTTCGTTTTCAGTGTAACATGTGGTACTGCAGTCCAACCCAAAACTTCATATATCTTTTCCTCTTGTTTCATCCTTTGTTTCCACCAAAAAAATTCTATCTAAGCATGCTTTCTGTGTTTATATGTTCACACATTTCTTACCTCATTTTTATTTTCCATTATCTTACCTCATCATTTATTTCCAAGAAAATCCTACCTAAACCTGTTTTCTCAATGCATTTCTTCCAATTCATCGCAACTCATTCTCTTAGAGGCTACCCCCTCTTAAGCTAACTTAAATCTACTGAGCTCAGATGCTAAACTAAGGAACGAGGCAATGCAGCAGCACAAAACAATTAACACAAGCAGCAATGACAAAAAATACAGATTGGCAAAGCTAGCAGCAGCAAATGTAATAACTTATATCAAAACATGACATAGCTCAAGCAGAAAAAATAGTACACTAAAGATAACAATGCAGATAAGGGAAATGTATAATCACATCTTAATGTCTATGCAATTAAAGTGGTGCACCACAAGAAGTTATTCTACCAAAAAGTTACCAATTACTTGAAAAGAAAATTATGAATGCAGTTACTAGTTCCTTCTTATTGTTCTTTCCTTTCCAAGTGCTCCTTTTTTAAAGAATGTGGATCATAAAATAATTATTTAATAGATCTGTTGACAGAAAGTGTTCACATTAGCAAATGCATTTAATTTTATTTTATGAAACCAATGCTGCAACACAGCTGGAAAACAGATGTCAAATGAAATAAGCAATTACGCAAACCAAAGCATAAAAATATCGTTCAATAGCTATGTGGCATTTCGTAAGTCAGTAGCTCTCAATTCTCGTAGAAAGACACTTGTCATTATCAGGTTTGCAGATGTAAGAATATTTCCAAGGATAATGGCCTCCCCTTTTTTTTTGTGCTACCTGTGCCGCTGAAAAGGGCTCGCAATAATGGCTTTTTCTCCAGGCGTCTGACACAGCTGGGTGCCCGCGACGCATTACGTGCAGGTGGTCACTTAACTTTCGTACGGAAATATTTACGACAGGAGATTCTGCTACCGTGGTAGTCTCATATAAAAATATTTCACAGGTCAAGAATTAGCGTTGCAAATCTGTAGAAACAAAACCCTATAAATATAACAGTGTCCAAAAAAATTTTCAGTGGCATTGTGATACATTCATGCATATACACACACATTTCATAACTCTTAAAGTACGATTCTTGGTTTCCAACAACCTTTTCGTAAATCAGAGTCCCTAACCCCTACTCCTTATTCCTTACCTTATTACACATATACATATTCATATTCATCAACACGTCTTCAATATTTCATCATAATAGCTACATAGCATAATCAGATTCCTCATATAGCATCAGCTTATTTATCATAAACATACCTCAACAGCATAGTACACATCGTCGTCGTAATAATAACATCATAACACTTCAGTCAAATCTCAAAATCGTCGTAACTTCCTCCAATAATTTCTAAGCCTAAAAAATTCTGTGCTCATGTCAAAAGTGTCAGCTGCCTCAAACGTACTTTAAAAATCATGAATCCATACCAAATACATCATTCAAAGCTCTCATAGTATCACAATGGTTCCAAAAAATGTGAGCATTTCCCAAAGTACAGACAAAATACAATTTCGTAAGTGTGAAGTTGTCCAGCTGTGTAATTGCGTAAACATGTGTCACTGATGTAGTAAAAAAAATGTTAATCTCTCAGTTAAATGATCAGATAGCTGTGTAATTTGTGTGTTAGAGAAATATGGTACCGATGTGTAAAGTTGTATAAGCAAATACCATATTAGCTAGGGTTCCTTGTGGTTGCCACACACATGGTACACAAAGTAAGCGTGTACCCCCCTGAGGATAAATGTAATTATACCCTCAGGTGTTACAAATTACAGCAATGGAATGAAATGTATCACGGAAAACTTTCTTTGTAATTAAAAAATCTTTGAAAATAAGTGTTTTAAGTATAAGATTAATCACTCAAATGCGTGTCCTGTAGCGCTAAATGTGCGTCTTGTTGCAACATAATCTGTGTGGAAGTGTCGTAGTTATCGTCCTCCGAAAGCTAAGTTCTGCAGAAGCCAATGTACTTACCTCATGATAAACAAAAGTGAAATGCTTTGCGTATAGATATCGTAGTTATTATGCTTATTGGCGTGATGAAGAAAGTACTGTACAGTAACGTATTGTTGTGCCACGAAAAAAGGCTGTCTCATTGTTGCTATACCACAAAAGTTACTACTAAAACATGTTTTTCTTTCCAGAAGAATTCAGAAAACTGTGCAGATATAAAACAGATACACTGCAAAAGCAACATTGTAAATTGTCACTCATTAGTAGCGTCGTGATAAAAATCGTGTAGCTGTCACATAAACTAACCTCTGTGTCATCTGGTATCTCTCAGAAAGCACTTTAAATACAGAATGTATTTTCAGGTAAACAAAATGTTGCATTAAAATCTCATTAGCAGTACTGGTAAATGTTCTAAGTATGTGAGCCTTATAGTCGTTACGTAATCGTACAACTAACAAGCAAGAATGTACACACACAATAACACTGTGACGTCTGTTCACTATAACAATGCATTCGTCATGTCTGTTTAAATAAGTTCTCTTGGTTCTTGATTACAAATGTTATCTATATTGTTATGTTTTTAATGATGTATTGTGTACCTTTGTTATTGTATTCTCATGTTATAAAATTGTAATTGTTACCAGTTCTTCAAATTAAGTAACATTTCACTGCACACGTTTCTGTTGGTCATAGTACATGGACAATATGTGAGAAGTAGGGACTGATAGTGTTTGCACGTGTGTTAATGATTCAGCAAGGGACTGGATAACAGCATCGCTGGTTCTAAGGACAATTCCAAAAACTTTGTGAGTGCACAAGTGGTGGTTTATGGACTTGCCATATTCTCCGCAAGACTCTTCGATGGTGAATGTGCACCTGCACAGTCACAACAGATGGCTGCTGGCCATCTCTTCAAGGACTACAGTGGGTCTACATCTTTGATGGTCCATCATTACCATTATCTCTACAAGGACTACAGTGGGTCTGCACCTCTGGTGGCCCACCAATACCATACTCTCTACCAGGACTACAGTGGGTCTGCTCTGTGATGACCTACCTACCAATATTCATCAAAACTTCGAATGACTCTGCTGTGGGTTTGCTCTGTTGTGGCCCATTACCTGTCAGCATGTCGAGAGTCAGCACTGCCTTTCCATTGGAAGGACAACACTACTTCTTCAAGACTGCATGGAAATCCACTACTTCCGTGTGCATTTTCTTTTACTGCTCAGACTTTGAGACAAACACTGCTATTCTACTGTTATGTACGATTAGGACTGTCTTTATGGACTGTGAGACAATTTTAGCTTTTGACCAACATTGTATCAATAAGTGTGTGCATTTTATATCTTTGTTACTGTAATTATGAAAAATTTTATCAAATCATTATTGGCCACTGCCCAAAAAATATTTTGTAAAATTTTTTGTGGGGAGCATGGGGGCTATGTAAGTAGGCTGTTTATGTTTTCTCTATGTAAGTAGGCTGTTTATGTTTTCTCTATGTAAGTAGGCTGTTTATGTTTTCTTATTGGCAACGTTACGTAGCGCTCAATATGAAGATCACTGGCTGTGCTGTGTGCAGTCTGTGGCTAGTTTGCATTGTTGTCTGCCATTGTAGAGCGGCAGCTGGCTGTGAACAGCGCGTAGCGTTGCGCAGTTGGAGGTGAGCCGCCAGCAGTGGTGGATGTGGGGAGAGAGATGGCGGAGGTTTGCAATTTGTCATGAACTGATATATATATTATGACTTGTGATGATATTAAGGTAAATACATTGTTTGCTCTCTATTAATATCTTTCATTTTGCTAACTATCCCTATCAGTAGTTAGTGCCTTCAGTAGTTTGAATCTTTTATTTAGCTGGCAGTAGTGGCGCTCGCTGTATTGCAGTAGCTTGAGCAGCGAAGATTTTTGTGAGGTAAGTGATTTGTGAAAGGTATAGTTTAATGTTAGTCAGGGCCATTCTTTTGTAGGGATCTTTGATAGTCAGATTGCGTTGCGCTAACAAAAATATTGTGTGTCAGGTTAAGGACAGTCTTGTAAGAATTGTTCAAAGGGGACGTTTCAGTTGATGTTGCAATTCATAGCCCCCGTCCCTCCTTCCATGATCAGGTCACAGCAGGGCTTGAAAGAAGAGCACTCAAAAGCGTAAATATTTTTGCCTCTTCGGACCAAGTTCAGATTTCGTTGAATGATTTTGAACGCTCCCTAATGAACCCCGTACATCCGCGAAACAACTGCGGCCCGCTACACTCCAAAGAGGTCAGATCACAATGTACATGGTGCCAGCCCCACGACTTCCTTGGAGTAGGCTGGAGACGCCAAGGAGGTGGCATCAGTGCCGAACATTGTTAAGAACGTCGTCCTGTTGCTCGTTGTAGTGCGAACAGGTGTTTTCGACCGCGTAATGTGTGAGAGTCAGTGTCCCAAGCGAATGGGTGGTTCCACGGATGCCCTTTATCCAACTCCTTGAGGCCTTTTCGTGTCTATTCTGAGCGGCGGTGTTCTGAAACGTTTCCCTCGGCCACCAATAAGGAATTCGGATGATTTCAGTGCAGGGTTCCATGGTTCTGACTTTCATTACAGAGGTGTCAAAAAAGGGTGCAAATGTGGGTAAGAGGGGTATGATGACTTTCTCATCGTGTGACACGTTGACGGTGATTTTGTGCAGAATGGTACTGAAATTTGCTGTCATTGTGACGTCATTAACCCATTTGACAGCTCACATGAGCTTCCGAGCTGTGGTCTTTCTTAGCATATGTGGATACCTTGCAGTTTGAAACGTTGCAGTGGGACACAGTTGCGGGGTTTCGAATAAGTGGGCTTTCAGTTGTATTTCACAATTTAATTCCTGATGATTAAGTACTGTTTGCACAGAGTAGGGAGGATTAAAAAGCAGTTGATGGACGCATTTGAACTTGGGGAGCTTCCAAGAAACATAAACAAAATGGAATATCTAGTAATCGGAGGAGACATAAGTGTTATAGCACTCCTGCAAGGAACCATTTAACTAATAAAGCGGTTTAAATACTGACAACTGGTATCGATTATACATACATCGGGAAGCTAAGAAGCAGATGCGGAAGACAGAATCCAGCAGGCAAGAGGAGCAAATAAGATGCTAAATGAAGTTCTGTGGAGCAAGGCAATGTCAAAAGAAACAGAGAAGCGAATTCTGGGAACAACAGTGCGGAAGGATGGACTCTGAGGACGCGACAGAGTGCGGGCATTAGAGATGGATGGAATAAAGAGGGCAGACAGAATATCCGGAGTAGAAAAGAGAGGAAATGAAATTCCATATCTACATCCATAATCCGTAACCTGGCTGGGTCATTACCCACTTTTCCTGTTCCAGTCGGTTGTGGTTCGTCGGAAGAACGTTTACTGGTAAGCCACTGTGTAGGCCCGAATCACTTTAATTATATTTTCACCATCTTTTCATGAGACATGCATGTGAGGAAGAAAATTTAGACTGACTCTTCTAGGAATTTACGCTCTCGGAACTTTAACAAAGGGCCTAACACGGTGCAGAAAGCTTTTCTTGCAGTGTCTAGAACAGGAGTTGACTGATCATCTCTGTAAAGCTTTCGCGCTTGCTAAGTGGACCTGTTACGAAACGCGCTACTCTTCTTTGTATCTTCTCTACTTCTTTTATCAGCCCTATCTCTTACAGATCCCATACCGACAAACAGTATTCAATATCCATGTTTTTTCCAGGTAATTTTGAGGAGTCGATACATGTTACGAAAAATATTTCATTTTTCATCAATATTTAAATACAAAGCATTGAATGTTGTAAGAGATTTTAATACCAGATGATGGCTTACTGCCGGAGCTAGTAGTATTAATAAAATGCAGTTAATGCAGCTCAGTGTCATGAGCTTTTTGAAACAATATTCAAGAACTGGTCGAACGAATGTTCTGTATGCTACTTCCTTGTTGATGGACTAATTTCCTGAGAATTCTTCCAATGATTCTCGTTGCCTTACTCGCGATTAATTTTATGTGATCATTCCGTTTGAAATAGCTCTGTGCTCATACTCATAGCTTTTTTATGGAAATAAATACTTCTATTACTTCTTCTCCAGTTTTTTTAATTATACAATGTGCCAAGCATCGATCCTCTATAAGTCATCCTGCATTTCGCTACAAGTTTCTAGCGTAGAGACGTATCTGTATACAACAGCATCAGGGTAACAATCATTTCACAAGAGTTCCTGCAAACGTGACCTCAGCTTGACCTCACGCACGGTGTCAACAATTGGAGGAAATACTACCGTCTTTCGTTAGCGTTCGATATGGTAACCAAGACAGGAGACTAATGTCTCACGACGAACTTCTAGCGTAAAGGATAGTGACATGGTTTGTATAGCTGGAAGATTTAAGTTTGCATCTGGGAACAGCTAATTTTTTTTTTTTTTTTTTTTTTTTTGTTATCTTACCGTGTTTGACACACCATGGGACTCACTTACGAATGTAAGACAAGTATGTTCTGCATTATTTTATGTTATTTAACACAGTTGTCTAATTAAAGAAGAAAGAATGAAAATATTTTTTGACAATTTCTGAGTGTCTGGTAAGACAGGTAGCTAAGAGGACAGCTTAAATTGCTGCGAGTGAAATGAGGAGCGATAACATTCATATTCTGCCTTATCACAAAGTCGATAGCAGTTCCTGCGAGTGTCGTCAATTGACATCATTTTTGCATAAAGCCTTGTGATATAAGTGTGATCCACAGCATCATCCTCGAACAGAATGTCGGAACTTCCGAATTTATTTACGAGGTTGCTTTTTCCTTTTTCCTTTTTATATTTTTTAAATTTCTTTTTTTTCTGAGTCATCAGTCTTCTGACAGGTTTCATGCAAATTAGTGAGGTTATTTTCACCTCCAAGGGCACGCCCGAAGTTACCTTTACGTCTGGAAAATTTCTCTCTTTGCTTTGGTAGCAATTTCCCAGTACAATTGTCGAACCACGGCGGCTGTAGTTCACCCCCTCGCCATTTTGCTTGGAACATAATTGTCTAAGTGTATTGTACGGTGATCTTGAACTGTGTTCATTCATGTCCAATACTGACAGCGCTGTAAATGAAATTTTCGTGATGATCTGTCATGTAAATTGAAATATGTCTCGTGTCGTTCTTGCTGAACGGAAAGATCTCCCTGCCTTCTTCCTACTTACAGCGGTATTCAGTCATGCTGTAACGTCTCATGCTTAGTGAATCCCTGTTCTGTACTGAGTCGAAAAGTTCGGGTCTGTTTGTTACAGACTGTCTGTAAACTCAAGAACTAGCAGCGCATTTGGTGGGGGAAGTGGCCTTTCCAGGAAGAACGCTGCCACTGACCTACAGGGACACTCAAAATCAGTTCCCCATTACCTCTCTAGCGGTATAGAAAGGCGTGCAGCGGTATACGCCGGTTCTGTTCGTGGGATCTTGGCTGCCAGAGTCAGTTAACTTTGTATACTCAGTGATATACTTCGGTATCCGGAAGTGATGGATAATCGCCCTGCATTGCAAGAAAATGTGCAGAATATGAAGAAGAGGCGGTATTTGGGGAGTAACGAGCGTTCGATCGTTTCTAATGATATTACAGCGTGCGTTAAGGAGGCGACACAAAAATAACAGTTGGTTAATATTTGCAGTCCCTAACAAACGGTTACAATTTATGCAAACGTCAGCCTAGCCACAATAGGGCGCGTAAGGGAGAAATGCGAAAATAAGCCGCATGGTTTACTGTAATCGCCACGAAGGAAAACTAATAATTTTGGAAGGAAAACCGACCGTTATAGATAGTTTCACAAAATCGGTCATTCGACACACGATGGAGAACTTACACGTAAACGAAAAAATTGTGCCGACGTAACACAGTGCTGGGCAGGGCTGGAGGAGCAAGCACAGCATTGCCGGCAGGACCGACTGCTTTTGTGACAGCTGGCGATGGTCTCTTAACTGTGCATTTTTAATTGCATGCATGCTCGTGAAACCGCTGTCCTTTAAGGCCTACCTCTAAATATTTATACCTCTTATATGCCCTTGGTTTACTCATAACAAACTCACCAAAAGTAACAGTCAACATTTCTAAAAATTTAATACCCTTTTTTCCATTTTTATAACAAACTTTTTAGACAGATTCACTAATCCTTTTTTATACAAAACAGATAATCGTTGATGTTACCAAAATACATGTAACCTTTTCGACAGACGCTAACAGAGTAAATAGCCAGTAAGCGTAATATTGTACAGATAATTTTTAGTTATGTTTACGAAGACAGTGGCAAAAATGTAGTGCAAATAGGACTAATACAACGTACTAAATTATAAATTTCTGGTTGCTTTTTAAACACTCTTTGTGTTGCAAGAATTGTTAAGTTTCAATGCAGCCCTTCAAAGAAAACTCCTGCCTTCTAGTAGAAACATGAAGTAAGAACAAGCCTTAAATTCTACAGATTGATTGCACCATAAGGGGTTCGTTTTACGAATAGCAACAGAGGAACATACATCCACAGGCATTCGGTTCTGTGCTTGCAGTACAATCCTGACTTCCGATATTAATATTATTTACTCTATAATGTTGTGTTTCGGAAGAAGCTATCGCCTTTTGTATTCCTTGTAGTCTTAACACGTTTGCCTAAAAATAAACGCAGTCGGGACGTATCTGTACACGGCGTCGCCACAGATTTAAAGCGCGCGCCGCGGCAGGGACGGTACTACGTTGTGGAACAGCCTGTAACAGCGCCTTGCCACTTGGCTGGGTAGGCAGGGTGGGGCTCGCTCTCTCTTCAGTTTACCTACATACTATAGCAGCAGGTCTTCATGGATCGGTTCTCAGATTATATACTATGTCATTTTCAGATAGGACACTTGGAAAAATTTCACATGATTTGCTGTCCCTATAACGTATCCTAAGCAATTGAGTCTCCCATACTGTAACTGATAAAATCTTCATTTAAAATTAGATGACCAGGAAATCTACGCGAAATATTCTGCAAGTTTCCCCTCAACAGTTCCACCACACTGCTGTTGAAGCACGTCCATCATTAACATATACGTTCAACCAAATTATTTTCATTCTGCGTCCGTATTAGTCTCACTAGATGTTATCGTATTTTTTATTGCTATAAGCACGCCTCAACCAGCAGCAATTCATCCAATTTTTGATACAAACGTTCCCATCGGAAATTAGATTTTCTTTGCGAAATAACCTCGGGTTGGAGCCAGTTTTCTGTCCCAAGCATCATGTGAGCATTGTTACCGTTTAGAGCGAGATTTGTTCTCGGACCGTCCCACAGATACAATTTCGTATCACTTGCTCTATTAAGATATCCTTTCTCCGATCTGCTATGATGAATGATACTCTGTCTCGACTGAGAAGGCATCATGTCGGGCAAGTGCAGGGATTTCTCTACCCTAAGAAACACGCACGGGGACCGATGACCTTTGTAGTCTGGCCCCTTCAACCCCCACAAACTAACCAACCAAACACGCACGTGCACACCACATATACTCTGATACACTCGTAGTGGCTCCCTGCGTGTAGTATTCTAGTAGTCACTTCCTGCATGTAATGCTCTACCCTTCTCCACAACGTCCACCTGGGTAGCAGCAAGGCGGACTGCTGAGTGAGAGATTTTCTCCTCTCGGCGACTTGCTTTTGTGTTGTCCTTATCTTCTTATGTCATGAATGACATTGCTATTGAGAAGATTCAATAACCACAATCCGAAAGAAGATAAATTGAGAAAAAAGTATGGTCCTCAACCTGCTAAAGGATCTCGAGATATTGGCATCCATAACTGTCAAAGATTCGTCTGAGCCAAACGAGAGGACCGCGATCAATCCTGGAAACAGTGATGCAAAACGATAGCTCTGCTTCCACCCCACAGATGAGGCTAGCCGCCCGTAGGTAGCGAGGATGGTCTCTGAACCCAGGTGTCAAGAGCCGGTCGTGCCTACATGAACCACGATTAGCACCCAGGTGTACCCAACAAGCTCAATCGCTGCCGGCAGTCTCTCCTCCACATCTAGAGCGATAACTCACTGTAAGCAAGGAGAGTGGACACTGGCCATCCTTCCCGAACTACCCGCTATTTTCCTATCACCGACGTAACACTGGAGTTCCAAATGAAAGTTATCACACCTTCTGCATTTGTCCGTACCTCTCACGAAGCTAGATACATAACGGACATTGAATAACCAGTCAGACAAAGAAATGAGGAAAGAGCTCATGATTGCTATGGCCACATACAGATACTATAATCGATTATGACTTCTAATAACGGTAACAGCAAATATACCTTATTAACATTTTTTTCAGTCGTCATACTTTTGACTGGTTTGATTGGGCCCGCCACAAATCCATCTTCTGTGCCAACCTCTTCATCTCACAGTCGAGCTTACACCCTCCGTCCATAGTTATTTACTAGAGTTGTTCCAATCTCTGCCTTCCCCTATCGATTTAGCTGTCTACACATTCCTCTAATATCATGGAGGTTATTCCCTGATGTCGCACCATCTGTCCTATCACATTGTCAGCTCTTCTTGTCAGTGTTTTTATATGTTCTTCCCTAAGCCAAATTTTCAACATTTGCTTTAGAATCTTCAATTCTCTTCTCATCTTTTTTTCACGTTGTCCATTATTCACTACCGGAGACTGCTGTGCTCCAAACAGTTATTCTCAGAAATATCTTCTTCAATTTGCGGCCTATGTTTCATACCAGTAGATTTCTCTTGGCTAGTAATGCTATTTTTTCCTAGCTAGCCTGCTTTTTATGTCTTCCTTGCTTCGTCTGTCATGGGATGTTTTGCTTCCAAGGTATCAGAATTCTTTCATTTCGTGTACTTGGTGACCATCAATTTTCTTGTTAAGGTGCTCGCTATTCCCATTTCTGCTACTTCTCATTACTTTGTTTGTCCAGTTGAGTCCCAGTCCATATTCTGTACTCATTATGCTGTTCATTACAGTCAAAAAATCCTGTAATTCTTCTTAACCTTCATTCAGGATAACAATGTCATTAGCGAAACGTATCATTGGTATCCTTTCACTCTGAATTTTAACACCGATCTTGAAACTTTCTTTTACTTCCGTCATTGCTTCTTCGACGGGTGGGTTGAACAGTAGGGGTGTAAGACTGTATCCATTTCGTACACAGTTTTTACTCGGAGTACTTATTTTTTGGTCTTCCAGACCTATTACATATTGGTTCAAGTACATGTTACATATTACTCATCTATCCACACACTTTACTCCAATTTTTGCGGATTTTCGAACATGTTGCACTATTTTACATTGTCGAATGCTTTTTCTTGGTCGACAAATCCTATGAGGGAGACTTGATTTTTTTTCAGTCTTGGTTCCATTATTAAGTCCAAAGTCAGAACTTCCTCTCTGGTGACTTTACCGATTCTTTCATCAATTCTGTTGTTCATTTGCATTAGCTTAGTAAAAAAATCGTATGTCCCCCTCCCCCCGCTCCCCACACGAACACACAAACGAAATTGTACAATTTTAAACTAAGACAGTCGTTTAGCTATATCGAAGACGTTGGACCATGTAAATAAGATTAGTCCTTTCTCTAAATATAAAAGGAAATATTCTGACTCTTTGAATGACTGACTCATCACTGCCCAATTAAAGCAATTAAAACCGCTAACCATAGAAATTTGAAATTTGGAGAGGATGTTGATCTTAGTGTATGGTTCGTTTGAGAAGGGATCTTTCGAAATTCCGCCCCTAAGGATGTGAAACGTTGTTTGAAAAATGTTGTTATTAAAGCAATTTGAAGCTAGAACTACGAAAACTGGTATTTGGTTTCTCGGTCACAAATAAAGAAATACGTGTTTCAGCATTTTTGCAAACTTAACTCCTCAGAGTTTGAAATAGAGAATGAATATCTTATGAAAATATTTCATGATATAACAAAGAAAATTCGTATTTGGCCTCTAAAGATATGAATGATAGTGGATGAAAGATTTAATGGAAATATCAGCGCAGGAACTTGAAAGGCAGGATTAACGAAGACCTTCCATTGAAGCTACCAGAGTCGCTTTTTTGTCAGACGTGCATTCGGAAAGGACCATGTTTCTAAGCCTATAATGAGCGCAAAATGTTTAGAAAGTATTACAGGTTGTGAACAACACAAAAATTCGTTTCAAGAAAATAAAATAAAAATCAGTGGAGAAAACACTGTCTAAGCGTGCGAAACATCAAGCGCTAAGCTACATCTTAACATTTGTGGGAAATTTAGGAGCAGTATACAGTTACAAAATGTCTCACGTATTAAATGCAAACAAAGCCGAATTACATGGCCAAAAAAGGCAGGTTTTTCTAACCGTGAACAAATCAGTAATGGATTTTCCAAACTCTTACTTCTAACTGAGAATCCATGTCGTGCATATTAAGCAAAATTATGTTCTTACGTTAGCGTAATATTGTAAGCAAATCTATTCCGTCATAATAAACTTACAGCAAATAAAATTTTATTGAACTAAAGGAGCGTACTCAGTGGTCTATAAGTGATTCGCATTCATGATCTTACTATAGACAACAGTTTCAGAACTTTACTGATTTAAACACACCAGCAAATTACGTATACAGAAGAAACTACTGCCAGACAGTTTATTTTATTCCACAAAACTAAATTTTATACAGAAACTTGTAGTTCATGTATTGGTTTAAAATTACCTGCTTTCTTCTGTTATTAACTAAGTGTTGTTACTGTTATATGAACGCTCCGAAATTCTAAGCACGCCGTCACAGTTGGTTAATTCAGTGGCTAGTGCGTAGATTCGTTCCACGTCTTTCTCATATGTAACTGATAATAGAAAAGAATAATTTATTTATGCAAACAAATGAATGCTTCGATTAAAATATCATCAAAAGGAAAAGAAAACATGTAAAAGCCATGTGTCACGTAGCTTTTTAGCGTCAGTTGGAAAGCTCTGGTATTACCTTCCTAATTGGTTCGGTGGCTGTTATTCACAATTCACGTATCGAAAATTCCCTCTCTGTCATTATCTAAGTTTTATGCAGAGAGTTAGTATTTATCTTTGCTGGTAGGACTCATATTTCTACGCAACAGTTTCATTACGTCGAGGTACAAGGGCTCGAGAAACATGTGGAAAAACAATAACAAAACACATTTCCATGTCTACGGTGTAGGAAATCCGTTGGCATTCAAAACAGTTTCCAGTCATCTCGGAATGGATAAATACAACTTCTGTGTGATTGTCAAGAGAGTATTGAACCCTGAATGAAAATTTTACTCTGCAGCGGAATGTGCGCTGGTATGAAACTTACTGCCAGAGGAAAACTGCGTGCCTAACCGAGAATCAAACTCGGAACCTTTGCCTTTCGTGGGCAAGTGCTCTACCGATTGAGCTATCCAAGCACAACTCACGACCCCTCCTCATACCTTTACTTCCGCCAGTACCTCGTCTCCTATCTTTCATCATTGCTCCTGAAAAACTGTGGAAAGTTCAGGTAACAATGAAGGTGCATAGAGATCACGCAACCCTATCTCCAACGCAGACCACAAGGGTCAGTAATTTTGAGATCCGTTGACTATGTTTGCCACATTGGTTAATTGGTTGATTTGGGGGGGATGGATCAAACAACAAGGTCATCGGTCCCATCGGATTAGGAAAGAATGGCGAAGGAAGTCTGCTGTGCCCTTTCAAAGGAGCCATCCCGGCATTTGCCTGGAGCGATATAAGGAAATCACGGAGAACATTAATCAGGATTGCCGGACGCGGGTTTGAACCGTCGTCCTCCCGAATGCGTGTCTAGTGTGCTAACCACTGCGCCACTTCGCTCGTTGTTGGACAGGGGAGACGCGACATTTTTATTTTTTAAATAGAGGTGAAGCCCCTCCACGCCCACACCGGCATGATGGCCAACACAAAAGGTCTACTGCCATCTCTGCATAGGGGTTAGTATTCACTAAAGTGAGGTGTCGCAGGATGTGGGTACTGCGATGTTTGCGTACGTCTGGTTAGGATTAACCATTAATACGCGCTCATCTGGAGATAGATTGGTCGAAATCTGACGAAGGGTAGCGGTTTGAAGGGCAGAGGAAAGAAAGTGTCAAAGCAAGAGCCAAGGGAAAAAAACCTCTGCGAAAGTTAGGTCGGGCGGCAAGAGCAGTAGCGGTTGTCTTGCTGCCTGCGATAGGTTGTGCAAGAATAGGCTTTGTTAGTAGTGGGTATCATGCATGTCGATACCTTGACGTTGTGCGTTTGTGCTGCTCGGCGGCTGGCGCTGGGTGCTGGTACAGAGTCCTCGTTCAGCGTCCTGCAACCTGCAACAGTTAGGTTTGTTATCGGTCTTGTGTCCGATAGGTCATATACCGGAGGCACAGTGTGAGGGAGTGTTGGCAGATTGTTCGTGAGTCTGTGGGCGAGCTCGTCGGTATCCCTGCTGTGGCCTGTTGGTCGGCTCTAATAGCAGCTGATAGTTACCAGTCAGTGTTGCTGATATGCAGGGGCTTACCGGCGTTTGTCGCTGTTTGCGTATGTTAGTTTACCATAGGTGGTTATGCCCTAGCTAGCAGTGTCTTTGGCCGCTTGTGTTTCCACCTGTGGTTGTGATCGTAGTTTCCCAGAGTGAGGATGAAAGGATTGTTCGAGTGTCTCGAGTTCCTGTATAGTCGTGTGGCGGGTTTCTTGAATACTTCCTTGAGGGTATCAAGGCGGTATTCATGGTGAAGATCCACGGTGCGTGTGTAGCGTGGAGCATTGCTGATGATTCGTAGCACCTTGTTCTGTATGATCTGCAGGCGGCGCAGTCGTGCTTTCCCTGTTGAGCATTGGGTAGAGCTGTTTGAGCCTCGCATCCGCTCGGTTGGCAACGTACTCGATGTGGTCCCCCCATGTAAGTTTCCGGTCCAGCCAGACACCAAGGTATCTGACTTTCTGTCGGAAACGTATTGGGCGTGTATGTAGTGTTATCAGTCTACAGTGTTGGTGTTTGCGCAGTAGTTTCGGTCTGCGTGTGAACAGAACTGCTTCGCACTTGTCGACGTTTACTTTAATACGCCATCGCTCCAGCCAAGGCTCAGCTGTTCTGCGTGCTGTCTGTATTCGTGAGTTGATGTTCGACGGTTTCCAGTCTTGCGCGAGGATGGCTGTGTCATCCGCGTAGACGGCTAACGTCGTGTTTCGTGTCGCTGGGAAGTCATTAATGTACAGGTTAAACAAGATGGGCCCTAGGATGCTTCCTTGGGGTACTCCAGCTTGGATACCGTGTTGTGTTGATTGTTTATCCTGCACGTTAGTGTTGAAACATCTGTTCGTGAGATATGAGTGTATGAGACGTACGAGTCCGTCCGGGAAACCAGCATCGCTTAGTTTGCGTATGAGTCCGTTGTGCCAGAGACGATCGAAAGCCTTTTCGATGTCTAGGAACACGGCCCCTGTGGCTTTGTTCATGTTGTAGCCGTGTGTTATATGTTCGACTACGCGGAGGAGCTGTTGTGCTGTCGAGTGGTGATTCCTAAAGCCGAATTGCTCCGGTCTTAGGGTGTCGTTGGCGATGCAATGCCTAGTGATACGTTTTAGTATTACCTTCTCAACAATCTTGCTGAGCGAGCACAGCAGACTGATAGGTCGGTAATTTTGTGGGAGGGAGTGGTCTTTCCCTGGCTTCCTGAACATCAGGACCTTGGCCGCCTTCCAAAAGTCTGGGAGGGAGACGCGACAGTTCATCCTCCCGTTTACAAACATTGTACCATGGGATAGACCTGGTCACCCAAAACGATCACTTAGCCCTAGGCAATAAGGTGACGTCGGAAAGTAACCGTGCGGCTCATGGAATATCACGGTGTGGTAGCCCACATGATCGTCGAAACCCACGACATTTTATTCCTGGAACGTAAACTCGGCCAAAAGTTGGAAACACTATGCAACAAGACTCATCCGACTAAAAACTTTCTTGCATTGCTCCACAGGTTGGGTGTTATAACTCTGGCACCGCGCTTTCCTCTTACAGGCTTTTGTAATTACTGGTCACCTTGCAATTCCCTGCTTATGGAGTACCCTTAGTGTTGTTTTGGTTCTGAAGGTGTTCGCCAGTGCGACATTCAGTTCTACAGTGACTTTTGGAGCGGTTGGCCTCCTACCTATCCTCACAATCCCCTTCGGTGACCGTCTGTCAAGATCTCCCAACACGCACTTTCGTCCGCGTTGTGACTTAGCGCATGGTGTTTTGCCGCATTCTCCGTGTGGGGTAGGTATAAATCTTGGCCATGCTTCTTTAAACACCAAACACCTCGGCCACCTTGTTTATGGAAGCATCCGCCAATGAATACCAACTGTTTGCCCAGAATCCAACGCACTTAAGTCTGACATAGTGCACTCACAGCTACACAGAGGACTGTAGTGACCACTATTGACACTTGCAACGTATCGAGGATACTGCACAGCTACCGTTCGTAGTCAAACACAACAGTGCCACCTGCCGCCTTGGCCAGCACTTGCATGCTTGAAGAATGCACTTCTCACGGTGTTTCTATAAGGCGCAATAAAAAGTACGTCTTGCAACAGGCTCCGCAGTGGTTGCGGGTGCCATTTGTAAAAATGGTTCAAATGGCTCTGAGCACTACGGGACATAACATTTGAGGTCATCAGTCTCCTAGAACCCATAACTAACCTAAGGACATCACAAACATCCATGCCCGAGGCCGGATACGAACCTGCGACCGTAGCGGTCGCCCGGTACTAGACTGAAGCGCCTAGAACCGCTCTGCCACAGCGACCGGCGATAGTATTTATAGGTTTGAAAATGATTATGGTAATTATACGCCTCAGTAAGTACAGAAACGTCACGCATGTGAGCTCCCACGCGCGACAGATTACTGGCGTGAATGTTAACTGAGCAGCACAGCTGCCGAACGGTCCAGTTTGGAAAGGTCACATCAATTCGCTTTTGACGACCAATTTGTGTCACAGACAGACATTCAGTGCGCGGAGCGTAAACAATGAAGCGACGCCCAGTGAATACATAGCGCTTCCGATGCTCACATTGATAATTGAGCCAATTGAGGGAACAATTGCTTACAAATGCTGGTGACCATTCGAATGTGCGTCTGCTCGGCGCAGCTGACGGGTGGCGACAGCTCGCCAGTCACAATAGTCAGACGTCAAGGATGAGCGGCGGCAGTGCGAACGAGCTAGATGAGCGCCTTTCATACTTTCACACAAAATACGGCGGTCGCTCTTCGAATTTCACTCTGTTATTGGATGAACGGGTTTTTCGATTCGCAAACTAATGACTGTAGAAAATGCACAACAAGCAATTCCTCTCTGAACTACTTCCTGGAAAGAAACGATATGTGTTTCTCCGTACTCTGATTCTAAGTATCTCACGTGTGAATACGTCGATGCCAATACAACCTACAGTCACTTCTCTAATAGTGTATGGAAGAGACTTTGGAAAAGAAATTGTTCCTTTTCTGCTTTTCCCTTAATGCTGTCATATAAGGTGTATACCTGAAGGTCTTAATCTTCGCTACTGTGAAACACATCTATTCTATTGGGCAAGTGCTTACATCTCTTACGGAGCCCATGTTTACTAGATAATTTTTTCTTGGTCCATATTACCTCATCACAAACTGTCAAAAAGAAAAGCTTGCAGGTAAAGTTTGTTTCACAGTTTCAAAGATGAAGAAGAGCTCATAGCTCTTAAGGTGTGCATTTTACAGCCCATTTTCCTTCGATAGATGGCTTCCGTCATCTGCCTCAATACTAAACATTCTTCTTTGAACTACCAGTGTAGACCGCTAATAGTTGTCTGTGTAAAGTTTGTTTTCAATATTAGATAATAACACACTGATAGGGCCAAAGAAACTGATATAGGCAATAGATATGAAAACAGGCAGAATACGTCGCCTATTTTAGATAATAAGCGTCTGGCGCAGTTGTAAGATAGGTTGTCAAGATTTAAGCGAGTTTGAACGTGGTGTTATAGTCGGTACACGTGCGATGGCACACAGCATCTCTGAGGTAGCGATGAAGTGGGGATTTTCCGGTACGACCATTTCACGAGTGTACCGTGAATACTGGCAGGTTTCAGATAGATTATATAATGGTAAGACAGAGATTCAGGAACCAGGTCTTAAATTGTAAGACATTTCCAGGGGCAGATGTGGGCTCTGACCACAATCTATTGGTTATGAACTGTAGATTAAAACTGAAGAAACTCCAAAAATGTGGGAATTTAAGGAGATGGGACCTGGATAAACTGACTAAACCAGAGGTTGTACAGAGTTTCAGGGAGAGCATAAGGGAACAGTTGACAGGAATGGGGCAAAGAAATACAGTAGAAGAAGAATGTACCCATTGAGAGATGATGTAGTGAAGACAGCAGAGGATCTAGTAGGTAAAAAGACGAGGGCTAGTAGAAATCCTTGAGTAACAGAAGAAATATTGAATTTAATTGATGAAAGGAGGATATACAAAAATACAGTAAATGGAGCAGGCAAAAAGGAATACAAACGTCTCAAAAATGAGATCGACAGGAAGTGCAAAATGGCTAAGCAGGGATGGCTAGAGGACAAATGTAAGGATGTACAGGCATATCTCACTAGGGGCAAGATAGATACTGCCTACAGGAAAATTAAAGAGACTTTTGGAGATAAGAGAACCACTTGTATGAATATCAAGAGCTCAGATGGAAACCCAGTTCTAAGCAAAGAAGGGAAAGCAGAAAGGTGGAAGGAGTATATAGAGGGTCTATACAAGTGCAGTGTACTTGAGGACAATATTATGGAAATGGAAGAGGATGTAGATGAAGATAAAATGGGAGATACGATACTGTGTGAAGAGTTTGACAGAGAAATGAAAGACCGGAGTCGAAACAAGGCCCCGGCAGTAGACAACATTCCATTAGAACTACTGACGGCCTTGGGAGAGCCAGTCCTTACAAAACTCTACAATCTGGAGAGCAAGATGTATGAGACAGGCGAAATACCCTAAGACTTCAAGAAGATTATAATAATTCCAATCCCAAAGAAAGCAGGTGCTGACAGATGTGAAAATTGCCGAACAATCAGTTTAATAAGTCACGGATGCAAAATACTAACGTGAATTCTTTACAGAGGAATGGAAAAACTGGAAGAAGCCGACCTCGCGGAAGATCAGTTTGGATTCCGTAGAAATGTTGGAACACGTGAGTCAATACTGACCCTACGACTTATCTTAGAAGGCAGATTAAGGAAAGGCAAACCTACGTTTCAAGCATTTGTAGACTTAGAGAAAGTTTTTGACAATGTTGCCTGGCATACTCTCTTTCAAATTCTGAAGTTGGCTGGGGTAAAATACAGGGAGCGAAAGGCTATTTACAATTTGTACAGAAACCAAATGGCAGTTATAAGAGTCGAGGGGCATGAAAGGGAAGCAGTGATTGGGAAGTGAGTGAGACAGGGTTGTAGCCTATCCACGATGTTATTCAGTCTGTATATTGAGCAAGCAGTGAAGGAAACAAAAGAAAAATTCGGAGTAGGTATTAAAATCCATGGAGAAGAAATAAAAACTTTGAGGTTTGCCGATGACATTGTAATTCTGTCAAAGACAGCAAAGGACTTGGAAGAGCAGTTGAACGGAATGGACAGTGACTTGAAAGGTGGATATAAGATGAACACCACAGAAGCAAAACGAGGATAATGGAATGTAGTCGAATTAAGTCGGGTGATGCTGAGGGAATTAGATTAGGAAATGAGACACTTAAAGTAGTAAAGGAGATTTGCAATTTGGGGAGCAAAATAACTGATGGTAGTCGAAGTAGAGACGATATCAAATGTCGACTGGCGATGGCAAGGAAAGCGTTTCTGAAGAAGAGAAATTTGTTAACATCGAGTATTTATTTGTCAGGAAGTCGTTTCTGAAAGTTTTATATGGAGTGTAGCCATGTATGGAAGTGAAACATGGACGATAAATAGTTTAGACAAGAAGAGAATAGAAGCTTTCGAAATGTGGTGCTACAGAAGAATGCTGAAGATTAGATGGGTAGATCACATAACTAATGATGAGGTATTGAATGGAATTGGGGAGAAGAGGAGTTTCTGACAACAAGACTAGAAGAAGGGATCGGTTGGTAGGGCATATTCTGAGGCATCAAGGGATCACCAATTTGGTACTGGAGGGCAGCGTGGAGGGAGACCAAGAGATGAATACACTAAGCAGATTCAGAAGGATGTAGATTGCAGTAGGTACTGGGACATGAAGAAGCTTGCACAGGATAGAGTAGCGTGGAGAGCTGCATCAAACCAGTCTCAGGACTGAAGACCACAACAACAACAACACAATGAATATCAGTAATCCGGTAAAACATCAAATCTCCGACATCGCTGCATCCGGAAAAAGATCCTGCAAGAACGGGACCAACGACAACTGAAGGGAGTCGTTCAACGTGACAGAAGTGCAGCCCTTCCGCAAATTACTACAGATTTCAATGTTGGGCCATCACCATGTGTGAGCGTGAGAACCATTACAGGATACATCATCGATGATACGGGCTCTCGGAGCCGAAGGCCAGCTCGTGTACCCTTGATGACTGCACAGCACAGAGCTTTACGATTCGCCCGGACACGTTAGCACCGACATTGAACTGTTGATGACTGGAAACACGTTGCCTGGTCGGACGAGTCTCGTTTCAAATTGTATCGAGAAGAGGACATGTACAGGTATGGAGTTCACCTCCTGAATCCATGGACCCTGCATGTCAGCAGTGGCCTGTACAAGCTGGAGGAGGCTCTGTAATCAACGTGTGCAGCTGGAGTGATATGGGACCCCTGACACGTGCGCAGATACAATTGTGACAGGTCTCACGTATATGAGCATCCTGACTGATCAACTACATCCATTCATGTCCATTGTGCATTCTGATTGACTTGGGCAATTCCAGCAGGACAATGTGACACCCCAGTCGTCAGAATTTCTATAGAGTGGCTCCAGGAATTCTCTTATAAGAGTAAACACTTCTGCTAGCCACCAAACTCCCCAGACATGGACTTTATTGGGCATTTCAGGGATGCCTTGCAACGTGCTGCTTAGAAGAGATCTCACACGCTTACGGGTTTATGACGGCCCTGCAGCATTTATGGTGTCATTTCCCTCCAGCATTACGTCATACATTAGTTGATTCCTAACCACATAGTGTTGCGGCACTTCTGCGTGCTCTGTGGTGGCCTACACGGTGTTTGGCAGGTGTACCAGTTTCTTTAGCTCAAGTTTAGTAGCTGAGTAGCGCAGGATGAGATGCAGTCTTGTTTACAACGTAACGGTTTTCCCCCAAATATATACTAATTTTATAGAAATAACAATCATAATTATCAGTCTGATTAGCGCAAGTCTTAATTTGCTATACCTTAAAGAAATAATCTCCTTGTAGATGTATAATAGTCCTCGTTCCACATATCTGAAGACGGCTTCTTGACGGGATTGAGAAAACAAGATATGTGAACGACTGAATGAGCGAATGAAAGCAACTGAAAAGAAATTCCAGAAAGGAACAATTAAGGAGAAGGCGTTAGTAGGTAAATGGTCGAACACGCTGAATTAAATATATCTAGTCGGAAATATATTCGAGTGGGTGTGAGACAATATAATGGAAATCCGATAAGAGCAACAAATGAAATAGGAGTAAGAAAAATGAAGCGAAATAATCACAAAAGATCCTTAATATTCTGTTGTTTCCGAATTTCATCACTTTAAGACACAGACTGCAGAGAGAAAAATTGGAGTAGCATCCTCAAATCCTATATAGCTCAACAAATGAATGAGTCTCACATGATATCATCAAGTTATGATAAATGTGTGTTACACTAAAAAGCGTTGTTTGATGAACAAAGAGCGGCTTAAAGTCAGTAGTTTCTCAGTAGAAATAGTTAATACCGGAAGAAAAATTATACACAAAGTTCATAAACGTATAGATTTCAGTAGGCAACGACATATTCCAAATTCAAATGAGAAACATGGCAAGGAGGTTCTCTATCACAGAAACTGTGCTGAGATCTCTAAAAGAGAAATGGGTGTTGTTCAACAACACAGGAGAATCTTCGTTTTGTTGACGATACTGCAGAGTTACTTCCTCGTGTACGTGATCTTCGGCAGCTAATAGGCACCAAGTTCGAAAGTAAAACAGAAAGTTAATGATACGGTACTGTAGTAATGTGAAATGAACACAGAGAGAAATTATAAGAGTTTGTAACTACATCATAGAACCCGTTAAGGAGTTTTTAGGTTTAGGGCCATGGAAGGCAACGTATGGATGGAGACTAACACAAGTATTTAGCAGAGCACATATAACGTGATAAGTCACTTATTGACTAAACGAAGTTTCCAAAAGTAAACATGTGCTGTCGCCGAACTAGAAAGTTTATAGTTTGTGTTTGTGTCACCAGCTTCAGCATGAAGAACTATTCAAACCTTAATATCATTACTATTCGAGAAACGTGCAGATGCATATTACCACTTCCATAATCCGTAATATTATTTCTTTGTACAGACTGTACGTGGTTTCTTGGTAATGACATTTTAGTGCATCAATAAAACTAAAATACGTAACATATGTTCAGATGGACTAATTTACTAACGTTCCTTCCAATAAACGTAAGTAAATTTGTTCCGAAGGAAGCCGGATAGGTTGAAAACTTTGAAGACTTATTTCATTCACAATTAATACAGAACTTACAAAAATGTTTATTGAAAATATTCTCATAACGGAATGTTTACTTACGTTTTACACTAGGCTTAGCAGCATCCATATGAAGTGCTGTAGCTATTCGCATATGTAACTCTTGTTATTCACCGTATTTTATAATGTGTATACCATTTCTGAACAGCTAAGAAATTCACCAGTGGATTGGTATAATTTGAGTACAAGTACTAATAAATCATGTCATATCCTTCTAAACTTCTATCCGTATGTTGACAAACTTTTATGGTTGTCGAAAAGTAACTTAAAATGTGTGTACTTGAACAGAGCATGGGTTTCTGTATTAAGGTAAGGTATTTTAATTCTTTCTGTTGATTTTTTTTATTTCTAGTACTGATCATTTGAACTAAACTTTTGGTTATCACAACAAGTATGATTAAGTTATAAGTATAGTGAGACGATGGAATTAGTATTCCTAGGCTTCTGCAAGATGATCTAGAAAAAACAGCTCAGACTTATCGCTTTCGGACTCGACAAAATTACTAAGAGAGTCATAAATAAAATCAAATGGAAGATTAAATTATGATAGTAATTAAACCGAAATAGATAACAGTAGGTCAATTATCCAGGCGGATAAATGGAGACAGACCAAGGAAGTTCTTTGCTGAATTCCAAGAGATTGGTAAAGACTGGCATTATGATGTAAATGAAGAGATTGTAGCATTATAAAGCAAGCAGGAAAAACGTGTAAGTGAATAGAAGAGTCGACGACCGTAATGCATTAAGAAAGCCTTTATATCGTGCAGCGAATGTGGTCTCTCTAAGGATGTTACATGGAAGAGGATGCCACGATTTTTTTAACGGGCAGCCTCATACAAAGAATTTCCGGCTCCAATTCCATCTGAAATTTTTTAATTAAAATGAATTATATACTCAGATATGTATGTATAAAAATATTGCTGTGCCTAAACAAAAGGTCCCACTGGTAAAACTGTAACGAGAAATGTAGCTCTACAGTGTTAGATTAAATATGTGCACTACTTAAAAACAGAAATCGTTTGTATTAGGTACATCCAAGCATGGAGATCAGTGTTTATAGCATACGCTGTTCTGTCTATCATGGCTATGTTCATTAAGTTCGAGTTAACTTCCTGTTAGTGTATAGCTCAGTTGCATTTGCACAGTTCCGTACCTTCGATGGTCATTTGCAATACAGCTTTCTACATCTACAGCTACATCATACTCCGCAAGCCAGCTAATGGTGTGTGGCGGAGGGTATTTTCGGTACCACTATCTGATCCCACCAACCCTGTTCCACTGGCGAATCGTGCGTGGGAAGAATGATTGTCGGTAAACCTCTGAACTGGCTCCAATTTCACGAATTTTCTCCTCGTGGTCAATACCCTAGATGCATGTGGGGGCGAAGTAATGTGTATTCTGAGTCCTCCTGAAAAATTCTGTCCCGAAATTTCAATAGTAAATCTCTCCGCGATGTATAACGTCTCTCTTGTGACGTTTGCCAGTGGAGTTTGTTTACAATCTCCGTAACGCTCTCTTGCCAACTAAACGAACGCGCCGCTCTCCGTTGAATCTTCTCCATCTCCTCTGTTAGTTCTAGCTGATAGAGATCCCCAATAGATGAACAATACTCAAGAATCGGGCGAACAAGCGCCGTAAAAGCCACTTCTTTCGTGGATGAGTTACATTTCCTTAAAATTCTTCCGATGAATCTGAGTCTGTAGTCTGCTTAAAACACAGTTTTACATGGTCATTCCACTTAAGGTCGCTCTGGATAGTTACGCCTAGATATTTTACGTCAGACGTTGTCTCCAGCTGTTTGTCATCAATACTGTAGTTTTACAGTGTTGAATTCCTTTTCAAATGTATGCACAATACGTTACATTCCTTTACTTTCTCTACGTTCAGGGTCAACTGTCAGAGTCTGCACCATTCATCAATTCTCTGCAGGTTGTTCTGCAAATTCTTACCATCATCTGGCGTTGCTACTTTGGTATAGACAATTGCTTCATCTACGAATAGCCTTAAGAAGCATCCGTCGCTTTCTACTAGATCATTTATATATTTTGTAAACAGCAACAGTCCTAACACACTTCCCTGTGGTACTCCGGATATTATCTTTACATTTGTCGATTCAGTTCTTTTAAGAGCAACTTGTTGAGTTCTATTTGCAAGAAAGTCTTGAATCCATACGCAGATCTGCTCAGAAGCTTCGTAATCTCGTATTTTTTTCATTAAACGGCAGTGCGGAACGGTGTCAAATGCCTTACAGAAATCAAGAACCACAGCGACAGCCAGAGCACCGTTGTATATTGCGCTGTGGATTTCATGGAGGAAGAGAACGAGCTGACTTTAGGATCTCTGTTTGCGGAATCCACGTTGATTTTTATAGAGGAGATGTTCATTTTCCAAGAACGTCATAATTCTTGAGCATAAAAAGTTCCATAATTCTACAACAGACTGACATCAACGACATGGGTTTATAATTGTTTGTAATTGTCTTACGGCCCTTCTTAAAAACTGGAATGACCTACGCTTTTTTTCCGTCGTTAGGTGCCTTTCGTTGCTCAATCGATCTGCGATAAATTACTGCTAGAAGGGGAGCAAGTTCTTTCGCATAATCTTTATAGAATCATATAGGTATCTCATCTGGTCCTGAAGCCTTTCCGCAACTAAGCTGTTGTAGCTGCTTTTCAATTTCGCGGTCGGTTACCTCAATATCTGCCTTTTCCATGCTCATACGACAATTGTAAGGAAGGACAATGTTATTATCTTCCGATCGAATTCAGTATGTCGGCCTTCCCTCTGTTATCCGCCGTTTCGGTGACGGTGTGGTCGTTGAAAGAATGAATGGATGATTTTGACCCAGTTACTGATTTTACATACGACCAAAATCTCTTAGTGCTTTTACTCAGGTTTGTTGACAACGTCTTACAGTCAAAATCATTGAACTCTTCTCTGATTGCTCTCCTTACGCTCATTTTCGCTCCGTTCAGCTTTTGTTTGTCAGCTAGGTTTTTACTTTTCTTGAATCTGAGATGAAGTGTTCTTTGCTTACGTAGCGCTTTTCTAACATGGCTATTACATCGTGGTGGTTGTTTCCCATCCCTTAAAACCTTACTCTGAGCATACTTGTCTAGGGAATATTGAACGACGTCTTTGAATTTTTTGCATTTGTTCTCCACGTCCGCCTAATATGTTTTGCTGACTGCTTAGATATTCTGAAATTTGTATCCTGTCACCCTTGCTGAGCAAATATATCCTCCTACCTTTCTTAACATTTCTTGTAGTACCCGCCGTCATTCATTCTGTCACAGCCAAATGATGACTGATACCTTCCTCTACGTTAACTGATTCGATAGGTTCAGGTCTGTCTGTTGCCAGGATGTCTAAGACGTTACCCTCACGAGTTGGTTCTGTAACAGTCTGCTCAAGATAATTTTCGGACAAGACATCCAGAACAATGCCACACGAATCCCTGTCTCTGGCACCAGTTTTGATGCCCTAACATTCCCAATCTATACCTGACAAGTAGGAGTCACCCCCTATTACAATGGCATGATCAGGAAAATTACCAATGATATTCGGCAAGTTATATCTCAAGCGCTCTACAACTACAGATCCCGACCCAAGTGGTCTATAAAAGCAGCCGATCACCATTTTTGACCGTTCTTTGGTACTCCATTTCACTCTGATCTCTGACAACCTCGCTACATTTTATCGAATTTTTTACTGCGATAAACACGCCACCACCATTGCCGACTAAGCTATCCTTACGATAATCATTCCAGTCTGAACTTAGGATTTCGTTGTCATTTATGTCTAGTTTCAACCAGCTTTCTGTTCTCGGTAGTATCTGTGCATTATAAACTTCAGTAATCGATACTAATTTTGGGACCTTTCCTTGGATGCTCCTGCTGTTTACTAATATTATATTAATTTTTTCTATCTCTGATCTGCGAGGACCAAGATTCTCTGAGGTCACTGTGGCTGATTTAACAGAGAAATCGTCTTTGTTCCCAATGGACGTGTCTCTAACCTAAAAAAGCCCCAAGTGCACGCCACAAGTTCTACGCAACCCTAGTATCTGCTTCCTGCGTGTAGTGCACACCTGTCCTATTAAGGGAAACCCTGCAATTCAGCATCCTATAGCGGAGGTCAAGAAATTCGTATCCGATACCGTCGCAGAGCCGTCTGAGCCTCTGGCTTAGACCTTCCACTCTGCTCCAAACCAGAGGACCACGATCTACCCTGGGTACGATGCTACAAACAGACAACTTAGCCTGCACCCCGCGTGCTTTGCTAGTTGCCTACACCAAATCAACCAGCCGCCGAAATGAGCCGAGGATGGCCTCAGGACCCAAGCGGTAGGCATCATTCATGCTCACATGTGCCACTACATGCAGACGGTGGCACCAAGTGCGCTCGATAGCCCCCTCCACATCACGAATGAGACCTACCGGCAAACATACCGAATGCACAGTGGAATTCTTTCCTGCATTTTCTGCTATCTCATCACCCGCTTAACAATGGAGCTCTCAATGCTCTGCTGCTGCTCTGCTGCCCGTCCTGTCGGCTCGGCGGCTGCCGCTCTTCTTCTTCTTTCCCTTGTGCCTTTGTCCTACGTTTGCGTATGGTCGGCATGGTTATGGGCGGATTTGGCAGGGTTAATTTAAGGGATGGCCGGATGCTCTTCCTGTAGCCACCCCGCGACGGGAATGATGAAGATGCTGGTGAAATGATGAAGGCAACACAAACACCCAGTCCCCAGGCAGAGAATATCCTCAACCTGGCAGGGAATCGAACCCGGGACCCAGTCATCCAGAGACAGCAACGCTAGCTACTAGACCACGAGCTGTGGACTGCACAGTCTCGCTATTGTCACACTCATAATCAGTAGCAGAACAGATACTGAATATTATAGTGTACCTCAGTTAATTTAGTAATGTTAGTTAACATAACTACTACCTCTTTCGTTACAAATCACTCTGAACACTTAGCTCAAAAATTTATGCTCCTTTTTTGCAGCGTTAAATAAACCACGATAGTAAATGGTGAGAGTACTTCCAGAGACTAATAATTGTTTTTCCGGAGCGACATTAGACACTTGTAACTCTGCTGGAAGCTTTCCTTACAGCATGCAACGCTACTTGTCTGTTGATTACAACAAAAATCCATAATGGATGAGCTACTAAATTTAGCAGTGTGCCTCTGATCACACAAACTGAAGAGATATTATACCAAAATGTTATGAGCAGATGGGGATGAGCCATCAGGTCTTAAAGTGAAATCAATTCGGCCACGGTATAATAGCCCGGAACATTTTATTAATTGAGAATGTGAAAATACTCGCTCCTGTCTCTTGGATTCATTAGGTAAAGAATTTCTCAAACACTTCTTCCTCTCTTCTGATAAAACCAGACTCTGAAAATAAAGTTGGTTGCTATGTCAGAAACCACGTCGTGCTATTTTAAGTTTCTTTATATATCAATATTAATTTCTTCCAATTATGTGTGACCAAGTTAGTTGCCGGCGGGTGTGGCCGTGCGGTTCTAGACGCTTCAGTCTGGAACCGCGTGACTGCTATGGTTGCAGGTTCGAATCCTGCCTCGGGCATGGATGTGTGTGATGTCCTTAGGTTAGTTAGGTTTAAGTAATTCTAAGTTCTAGGGGACTGATGACCACAGATGTTAAGTCCCATAGTGCTCAGAGCCATTTGAACCATTTGAAACATGTTAGTTCAAAAAATGGTTCAAATGGGACTTAACATTTGAGGTCATCAGTCATCTAGAATGTAGAACTACTTAAACCTAACTAACCTAAGGACATCACACACATCCATTCCCGAGGCAGGGTTTTACTTTGCAGTAGCGGTTCCGCTTAAACTGCAGGACTTCCAGAAGCTTCCCCACTGCGCACTCTTTTCTCAGAGATTAGCTTTGTTCCCCGTATGTCCGACCCACAATTCACAATTCCCGGGAACCAGCGTTGCGAGCTTCTCTGACGCGCTGGCCTCGTGTAACCAGGGTGTCACTGTATACATTCGGAAGGCAGCCTTATAGAGGTCCCGCGGCATCCCGTTCCGTCCAGGTTGACCAACCGCCTGCCGCAATTTCCTTGTAGCCGCTGTTACACGGACAGTCCTTGATTAAATCCGGCGCTCTATCCCAGGAGCAGTTGGAGACCCTAGGTAACGTCGCTGTGTTGCCACAGCTGGCGGAGTCCTAATGCGGAGATTGGCTCATAAGATTGTGTGATTCTACATGGGGATTTCGTGGAAACGGGCTGTGACATACGTTTTTCTTCAATTAAAATACTTCACCATCATTTGTAACTCATAATTCTTCTGACTGGTTTGTGTGTCACACACCGAATTCGTCTCTCATGCCAACATCTTCATCTCTGAGTAGCACTTGTATCTTACATCCTCAATTGTTTGCTAGTTCTATTTTAACCTCTGTCTTCCAGTACAGTTTTGACCATCTTCAGCTCCTTCTACTGCCATGGCAGTTATCCGCTGATATCTTACCATATGTCTCAACAATCATTTGTATACTACGAGCAGGCTTCTAGTACACAGAATATGTGAACGACATGCAAATTACATAAATTTATTCTATGAGTATGTAGCTGTTTTCCTTCAAACTGTTTTCCTTCAAACTGTTTTCCTTCAAACATAAGAAAATTTTAAATTATCCTAGATCCATTTAACATTTTGAAACCTGCATTGTAAGAACAATGTCTTAGGTTAAAGGTTATTCATGTTGTAGTTGTTGCTACAGGTTATTCATATTGTAAATGCTGCATCTCCAGGTGCTTGAATTAATCTCTCTGTGAATCAAGTAAGAATAATGCACTTAAGGTGAACATTGTCTTAGCATCTTCTTGAGCAATTTTCTGGTTGGATATAAACGAGAGAGCATCTGCTCAGACTCCATCCTGGGAAAATATGTGTACCAAGGTCTAATAGCGTTGGTTTTAAACCGACAAAAATGTGAAAAGTAATATCTTGACTAAATCATCAAAGTAAGCTATCAGGTCACAAGCTGGTGTGGTAAAAAATTCTATTATTAATGTGATAATTTATTCAAAGTGAAATCCAACATTCTTCAATACGTGCGAATTTATACTCCACTATACTTAAATACACTATGTTGAAGCTGGCACATAATTATCAGACTTTAGTGGAAAGAAGGAACCGTAAAGAAATATAGATTACCAAGTAGGCATTGTCTGCAGGAGGAGGGACTGTTTAACTAAGGTTTTGAAAACAGCCACAAGTCGCACACTGTATTTTTTATTGACCAGTTTCGCTCTTCAAATGCACAAGAGCATTATGAGAATGTACACTATATACACTCTAAAAGATACAAATTCAGATAACACGGGAAACTTACACTGACATGACGTAATGTGCGTATTCTACTTCCAGTATGGTGACTTACGTTTACAGTTGGCTGACAGCATTAAAGATTGCCTTTGCAGATGGCTAACAGCTGTAAAGAGTAAACTGGCTGTGCTATACAACCTAAACTCAGGTTTAAAATACGTTTAAAGTATATTACTAAATGATGACACTGAGAGCGTGAAAGATGAAATTTATTATAAAACATTACTTGTAACGTCCACTGTATAGTTTACCCAAAGACAATTTACCATCACAGAACCTGAAATTTACATTTTAATCACCTGTTTTATGGGGGTATGTAAAGGCTTCTCATATCTGTACGTGCCTGCTTATCGTTCAAAAAGTACGAGTACATCTGTAAAAAGCAAAATTTCGTCCAGAATACATTGTAAAATTCATATTTAAAAATATCTATACAAAAATACATTCAAAAGTACTGTTTTTAAAAATATTTCTGTTAGGATAACACGGCAGGTATTACATTCCGGTTTCTTATTTACAGCTCTTCTCAAAATAACAGAAGAACCAATATAAATCTAATTAGCTTTGTTCGTTTAATGAACTTTCTGTGTTTTTCTTCTCTTCTACGTAAATTTCCAGTTCTTCCAAACATTTAACAGCGAACCTCTGTCTGCAGTGTGGATAATTTTCTTACTATTTTGTATCTCACCTAATGTATGTTTATTTGTTCTCAAATGCTTACTCTCTGCTGTACAGTATAATTTGGATTGCTGTGTCGCTTATGACGTGTTTCAACCGGTCTGCCAGTTGCGTCAAAGTAAGTACTCGGACAGTTTTGGCAAATCATTTTGAATACTCCTGTATTACCACATTTCTTCCTCCTGTACATTCTGCTTGTGCATTAACGCGGCAGTAAGGGAGTTTCTAGTTCGAAATGATACTTTCACTTTCTGTCTTGGGAAACATGAGGCAATTAGTGGGATATAGGACCAATGCATGTGAATGTAATGTACTTTTTCTTTTCTACCGGCTTACCAATACCATTGTTCTCCTTTCGCTAAATTTTGTCTGTATAGTGTGGGACAATTCCATTATAACACGTTCTTGGTAATTGTTCCTTAATGCTATATTTTTGATTATCTGTAATTCCGGAGCTCTCTCTTCGTCAGAGAGTGGTAACTGTAATATTAGATTTTTTGATAAATTCCCCGATATAAAGAAGAAAATTTGAAATTCACCGATATGTTGACGACATTATAGTTCTGTTTACAGGAACTATGCAAGATTTAATAAATTAACAAATCCAGACAAATGCAGCCAAAAATTAAATCCGCAGTTCAACATGGAACTGAGAGTACCACCAATTTTCCCCAACTGTCAAATAGTAGACCAAACGGGAGACATATTTTTAAAGTCTACAAGAAGCCCACATATTCAGGTATAATTGTTGTGAATAATTCAAATCATCCAATCGAGCTGAAAAAAAAACATATTTCTGTTCTGCTTTATACAGAAGTTTACAGTTATCACTCACAGACGAAGACAGAGCTTCAGAATTACAGGCAATTAAAACGGTTGCATTAAAGAATAATTACCAAGAGCGTGATACAGTGGAATTGTACCACACTATAAATGAAAAGATTAAACGATGGAGGAACAACAGTAAAGGCAAGCCAACAGAAAAGAAAAGGTACATTACACTCACACACAAACTCCTGTAACAGACCGTATTGAGAGATGTTTCCCAACATCGACAGTGAAACTAGAATTTCGAATTATCATGGCCCTTAGATAGTCACTACTAAACAAGGAGAATGTACATAGGGACAGAGATAGTAATTCAAGAGCTTAAAAATGAACTACGGAGCACGTACATTGGCCAACTGGAGAATCGTTTGAAACACGTTATAAGGAACACTGCAATTTAAATTCAAATCGTACAGCATTGGGTGAGGATTTGAGAACAGCTAAACATACATTTGGTGAGATTCAAGATAGTATGAAAATTGTGCTCACCGCAGAAAAGGTCCTCTGTTAAATGTTTTGGATGAATAGGAAATTTTCGTAGAAAAGAAGAAAAACCCGCAAAAAAATTTAGCCCATAAGGTTTATTCCTACTATTTGACGAAGTGTTGTAAATAAGCAACGAAAACATAATACCTGCCGTATAATCGTAACATAAATACTTTTAAAAACCGTAGTTTTGAATCTAGTTTTCATATACATTTTTTATAATGCAATTTGGAAGACATTTTAATTTGTACAGATGTACTCGTATTTTTTGAAAGATAAGCACATATGTACAGATATGAGATCCCTATTCATAAGCTCATAAAATAGGCATTAAAAATGTAAATTTTGTTTTCTGTAGGTGTATATTATCTTTGGATAGACTATACCGTGGACTTCACAGGTAGGGTTGTAAAGTCAGTTTCATTTATGGCGATCTCAGTGTCATGATTTACTACCGTACTGTAAACATATACTTAATTACTGTACAGCTAGATTAATCTTTAGAGCTGTTAGTCAACTTTAAGCGAATTCTTTAATGCTGTCAGCCAACTGTAAACGTAACTCACCGTACTGGAAATGGAATATGTATTTCGCGTAACGTTAGTGTAAGTTTTACATATTATCTCAATTTGCTATATTTTACAGTGCATCTTCCGATTACATTCCTGATCACATGAAGAGCGGAACCGGTCTATAAAAAATAGAAAGGGTGAATTGTGGCTATATTCGAATACTTAGAAATATATATGTTTTAACATCTAGAAGACTATAAGTCTGTGCACAAAGAGAAATTTTGAATGGTTATAAGTGCTGAGACGTTGGACTCTCGTCCCATATAACGAACTTTTGTGATATGTGGGATAAACTCATAATATCAACATCTTAATTATATATTTTGCAGTGAAACTGCACCGGAGCGATAGCAGAATGTATGATTTAGGCTCAGGATAGTTCTCAAAAACACACCTGACAATGACCTAATGTAAATACCTAGTTCAGTTATAGTTCTCTATATTTAGGTTGCTTGAGTAAGTTAAGTTAGAAATGATGCTTCTGTGCTGAGGACCTTGTTTAAAATTTTCCCAGTCGCCAAGTAGCATCATCTTAGAGCTTTCTATCAATGCATCTGTTGTTTTATTTAGAATCAACAGAGTGTTGTGACTGCTGTAGTACTGTACTTTTATAACATGTAAATGGCTAGTGATAAGTTAGCCTTCACCATCAGAACTAAATGTTAACAAAGATCATTTCAGTGTCCTACTAGGGTAAACGCACCCGCCGGAACGTGAACATTTGGCAAATACCTTTGTAGACAATAGTACGAGAGCGTGCTTCGGCAGTTCATTAACATTATAACCCCCGTCATTTTTTAGGCTAGTGTCGCACTTTATTGTCTGTAGGAGGCTATGATAACATGTATTCGTTTTACCTGTGATATTTTGGATGCCGAAACGTAAAATTGCTTCCGCTCTGCGAAGAATTTTGCATGTTCCAGGAATATTGAGTCCATTCTTCGAGACTAGTTTCCGCTCCGTTAATATCTAAAACACGTTCGGTTTGCCTTCAGTGCACTCTCCTTACAACGAACATACAGCGTTCAAGTAGATACGCAGCCTAGAAATTTCCATTTCGTAAAATGTAGAATTTTAGTTTTCTGTACGTTCACAGCTAGTTGACAGATATTTGCACCTCTAAGAAATCTTACCAAGATCTGATTGGATGTGGTTCAGTTTCTTTATTGTACATAATTATAGATAACTGCAAAATGTATCGTGTAAACATTGCTGCTCAGCTACAATGTTCTTTAGGGCAGGCATAATGAAACCACAGAAGGCTACTGTAACGGGAATATTTGTATCGAAACGGTCAGGTCAGGTGACCGTCAAGTGACAGACACGATTACAGTAGATTAATGGAAGGTACCCATGGGTCGAGTATATAATTACCATCAGATACAGCATGTGTGAGAAACATGAGTATGTTATATATTTTTCTATTACTGGCTAAGCACACAAACTATAGTCCAGTTCAACATAGCGTCTAGCCAAAGTCATAAACTGACGCCAAGTGGGATGGTCACTTGAGCGAACACTGCAGTTCGTAAATGAACAAAGTGCACAGCACCTTTTTATGGTGTCATGATGACATTCTGTATATGGATAACGGCATCTTCCTTAAAATTATGAAACTGCTTTGCATTACACGTTGAAAGCTGTCTTTCAAATCATTTATATTTACGTGACATTAGTCGCTATCGAAGTGCAAGGACACATCACGCACGGACATCGTCTGCTGTGGATTCCACATTATGGAAAGTGTATCTACGCGCAGTACTATGGAGGAGTGGCTGTGTGATCAGTCTCATGTGAGCGTGGCAGAGCATGAGCCAGACAAAACACTCTTATGTTTGCGGGATCGATTCGGCTAGACATCGTGAAGGCTCTGTCTGCGACAGTTTAATATCCCATAATTCACCCAATGCCCATTTCTGTGCTACAACACTCAGAAATTTATGTAGTGAACGTCCCCTGCAAAGCATGGATTGTCGTAATACACCATTCACAGGATTTTCAGTTTTTTAGCTGTTCCGAGTTTGTCACCAAGGTGGCATTACTTCATTATTCATGCGCGAATGTAGGCCACTGCATACGTTGCTGCCCTATGGGAATTTAAGCTTACATTGGATTCATTTCTGTTCGGA
The DNA here is from genome assembly GCF_023864345.2 of Schistocerca serialis cubense. Lineage (NCBI taxonomy): Eukaryota > Metazoa > Arthropoda > Insecta > Orthoptera > Acrididae > Schistocerca > Schistocerca serialis. The sequence continues at coordinate 591,515,562 of NC_064638.1, read as the reverse complement.
TTCAAATGTTTTGTGAAATTGCACACCGCGTAGTCTGTTAGAGGAAAAAATGTAGCCTTGCTCCAGCATCTGACCGGTTTATTGAATAATAATACGACGTTCTAAATTTCTCTTTCATCGTTTTGATCCGAGGGAAGGTCATTTCTGAAAACTGATGCGTCTTCCTCGTCTGTTCGCATATCCTATTGCATTTTCACTTAAATCGTTAGTTGTTCGAAACCAAATTTTATAGACACGTTCTGATCTGAGCAGAATCATTTTTCGGATATTTTCAGTACTTCTTTTAGAAGTATTTTCAACTCATTTCACGCATTTTACAGCAAATATGAGGTACATCTGTGTTGCTGAGAACTTCGAAAATTCTTGTTTATTCTAGATATGTTTGGTAACAATATAGTGATTGATACTCTTTGTTAATACGTGTTATAACGTACAAAGCGATGTCTTACGTCCTCATTCCACGTAATATTGCTATAAGGAAGGATGCAGATATACAGAGTGATTCTGTGATGATGTTAACGAACTTCTCGGTATGATTTAGAAGGTTAAATCTAATGACAGTGGTCCGGAAACGAACCAGTCGAAAGTTATAAGCGAAAATCATTATGACAGCTCCGACAGTGGAATAAATTTACAAGTTCTGGTGTTCCTACGACTAAGGATGCAAAATCCCGAAGAACACTTTAGAGTAAGGTTTTGGATAATAACTCAGTTCATCCATTGCATATGGCGTACTGTATACTGTCATGACCAATCCTACGTAAAATATTAATACAGCAGTGGACTGTAATCTTTGCTTACAAGGCGAGGTACTAATATCGAGTATTCGATCAGTCCTAACCAGGAGACCTAACTTGGAGACATGTCTTTTGTGTATGAGCAAGAAACTGGAAGCAGCAGAGAAGCGAAAATGTTGCACAGGACTAAGTATCCATCCACGCACGTAAGACATTCATCCCACAGAATGTTTCTAAGAGTGTTCCAACAGTTAAATGAAACACGGCTGTCGAGACCACAGTGCAGCCAACAAAGACGACGATGAACTTGACGCACTCCCAACATAGCAAATGCAGTTCTTAATCGAGCGGATGAGGCGCCTGCGATCAGCACTCGATCAGTTGCACGTGAAACGATTGTTTCGCAGAATACGGTGGGAAATGCGGCCACAAGCCTATCATCCACAGAAAGAGCACCCTTTGACTCCAACTAACTATGGACCTTGTGTCGTGTTCAGCTAGTGTTTCTTCCAGCACTCTACTGTCGATCATCACTTTCCTATATACGTCTTTCTCACTGATGAAGCGAGTTTCACCAGAGATGGAAAGCTAAATACTCGCAGCAGTGTTAGGCCGCGGTGGCCGAGCGTTTCTAGGCGGTGCAGTCCGGAACCGCGCAACTGCTACGGGCGCAGGTTCGAATCCTGTCTCGGACATGGATGTGTGTGATGTCCTTAGGTTAGTTAGGTTTAAGTAGTTCTGAATTGTAGGGGACTGATGACCTCAGATGTTAAGTCCCATAGTGCTTAGAGCCATTTGATCAATTTGAAGTCGCAGCAGTCATGTTTGTGTAGATGAGAATCTCTACGCTACAGGTGTGAAGAGCTATCAACACAGATGATCAGTCAACGTGTGGGCAGGCATAACCAATTTTTGCGTTTCTTCTTCCTTCCCATCGGTGTACACAGTGTACATCAGGGACATAATACCCAGGTTCCTGGAACATGGTGACGTGGTTTCAACATGATGGAGCCCCACTTCAACATGGCCTGGTAAGTGGATAGGTGGAGGAGGTCCTGTTTCGCGGCCAGCACGTTCATCTGACCTCATGATCTCAGGTTATGGGTCAGTTTGGGAAGATACAGTCGAGACTGAAAATGATCTCCTGGCAAAAACACTCGCATCCTGTGACACCATTCAGTCTACTCTTGGGATAATAGAAGTGGTACGACAGGGCTTTGTGCGACGATGAGATGTCTGCATTGACTATGGGGGACGCCATGTAACGCAACGAGTTATTACGAGATGACATCGTTGCTATAAGGCACGCAGCCATCCAGTACGGTGGCTGCAGGATGACTGTTTTTTCTTCTTTTTTTTCGATTTGCTCACAGAACAACTGACGCTGACTGCCGTGAAAACTGTACAGCGTAAGATTCAGTCGGTACGAAGATTCGTACCCTCTATGGATCGAAATAATCCACATTAGCTATTATACGATTTTTCTTCTAATTTGGTGAAAACCATTTGTTATTAATGTAATGATGTTGCCAAAAAGCTTTTAAAGAAGCAGTGTAGCTAACCCGATAAAAGAAAGACTCAAACGTTCGTAGATAAATTTTGATACAATGACATAGGAACTGTGTCATCATGGGAAAGATGATTCAGAAAGGACATCAGTAGCGAAATGAAAGATTTAGCGACTAGAACAACCAGTGAAGAAGGTGGCTGACGTCGTCGGCAACAGCTGAAAATCGCGCGACAACGAGCAACAGCAGCTGGGAGTCTGTGGCAGTTGGCAGCAATGGACAAAGTGTGGACCCAGAAACTACATCTGCGGGGGCAGAGCTTGGCGAACGGAACCGCTGTAACATCTCGCTGTGCTGACGACGATGGAGAAAAGCTAAGTCGTATTCTACTTCTTTTGATGTGTGTGTGTGTGTGTGTGTGTGTGTGTGTGTGTCTGCACGTGTGTGTGTGTGTGTGTGGAAAGAAACTTGTGAACATGGCGGAAAATAATAACCGTGCTATAGTAGACTGTGGGGGTTGATTTGGAGGAAGTAATATATGCAGGTGACGCAGTGGCTAGTGAATTTAGTTTTGATGCATCACAAGCAAATGATAGTGGCTTGCCAGATTCAATGCATGCGAATTATGGGGCAGACAATGAACAGAACACGGTGGAAACCAATGTCAAGTTTGCACCGTTTCGTGTTAAAAAGCTAAAAAGGGAATTGAAGGTTGAAAACGCCACACCTATTCCTATTTGGGAGCCAAAACGTGAAGCAGAATCTGAGGATAATGTTAAGGTTACACCTGTTTCTGTTACAGAGGTAAAGCAGGAACCATTGTCAATTGCTTGTCGGCAGAAAGATACTGTCTCAGAAATGTTAGCAAATATTTTGAAAAGAATGGGGTATAATAATATCAAAATTAATGGATTGATAAATTTATTCATTATCTTGAGAGGAGGATAATGGAATGTAGTCTAATTAAGTCGGGTGATGCTGAGGGAATTAGATTAGGAAATGAGGCACTTAAAGTAGTAAAGGAGTTTTGCTATTTGGGGAGCAAAATAACTGATGATGGTCGAAGTAGAGAGGATATAAAATGTAGGCTGGCAATGGCAAGGAAAGCGTTTCTGAAGAAGAGAAATTTGTTAACATCCAATATTGATTTAAGTGTCAGGAAGTCATTTCTGAAAGTATTCGTATGGAGTGTAGCCATGTATGGAAGTGAAACATGGACAATAAATAGTTTGGACAAGAAGAGAATAGAAGCTTTCGAAATGTGGTGCTACAGAAGAATGCTGAAGATTAGATGGGTAGATCACATAACTAATGAGGAAGTATTGAATAGGATTGGGGAGAAGAGAAGTTTGTGGCACAACTTGACCAGAAGAAGGGATCGGTTGGTAGGACATGTTCTGAGGCATCAAGGGATCACCAGTTTAGTATTGGAGGGCAGTGTGGAGGGTAAAAATCGTAGAGGGAGACCAAGAGATGAATACACTAAGCAGATTCAGAAGGATGTAGGTTGCAGTAGGTACTGGGAGATGAAAAAACTTGCACAGGATAGAGTAGCATGGAGAGCTGCATCAAACCAGTCTCAGGACTGAAGACCACAACAACAACAACAACATCTTGAGAGGGTAGAAAATATGCTAAAGGAAGAAGAGAATGTTAGATGGGATTATAGGCCTCCCGTTCGGCAAAATGAAAACAGAGCCAAGGCACATATAAATAGAATAGGAGTGCAAAGATCCAGTAATTGCAGAGGCAGGTACCAAGGGCGGGGGTCCTGTCTGAAGTCGACATAATGACAGAGACCAGAACTTTTAATACAGACAGCAGCATTTTGCTGACTGGGCGGAGTGGTGTAGACAGCCAGCCGAAAGAAATGTCAGTGGCAATGACCATGTAGGAGAGGGGGAAAACTAATGGCAGTCTCTAATGGTTTTAGCGTTTGCAGGCTGCAGCAGTATAGGCTAAATCCGCTTGCCAAACCTTTTGTAAGGCAGCCACCAGCTAAACATCTTGACATTGGTATAGTAGAAAGAATTGTTGCAGAGGAGAGGGACACTGTTAAAGTATGTGTTTTTTTGGGAAGTGTAGTAGATTTTTGTGCAAGAAAAGATCATAACAGCGATGTCAGGACCACGTTAATGAGGAACAGCTATTAGAAAATAACGTTTCAGAACAGGATGTTAGCATGAGTGAGCACTGTAATACAGATGAGGAGTTTACAATGAACTGTGCACTATACCAGGGAGAACAGTATTAGAGGCAACTGAGAATGAATACAGAAGGGCACAGGAAGTGTCACGTAGATTAGAAGGAGTATTGTCTGACAATGACGAAGAAGGAACAGAAATGGAGGAAGCAGAGGCTTATGTTAACAATCATGACATCACGATAGGAAAGATTGCAGAATCCAATATTATTATGAGAGTAGGAGAGTGTTAGGAGAAGTGTTTTGACTTGTAAGTAGTGGACAGACTAATTAAAGGTGCCACAGTTCAAGGGAAAGAAGACTCCGTGAATATGTGCGTAAATCCAACAGAAGGCATAGGATTCAATAGATGTAATGTAGTGCCAGATTTGTCAGATGAACCTGAATCTGAAGTCAGAGAGGAACTGCAGGAGAGCCTATTATAGAAGTTTTTATTGAGAAGGTACCTTGTTTACTGGATAGTGGTTGGTTGGATGTTTGGGGAAGGTGACCAGACAGCGTGGTCATCGGTCTCATCGGATTAGGGAAGGAAGTCGGCCGTGCCCTTTCACAGGAACCATTCCGGCATTTGCCTGGAATGATTTAGGTAAATCACGGAAAACCTAAATCAGGATGGCCGGACGCGGGATTGAACCGTCGTCCTCCCGAATGCGAGTCCAGTGTCTAACCACTGCGCCACCTCGCTCGGTACTGGATAGTGGTCTCGACTTACGTGCAGTGTCACAGGGTTTTGTGAATGCTCTCCCTGCTAGTAAGGATGTGGTCATAATGCCTGCGAATGGCATAAATATTATTGTAGCAACAGGGAAAAGTAATAAATTAGTTAAACATGAAGCTATGCTACCTGTCAGGATCGTTCATGTACAGTTGGACCACAATGTTTTGATAGAAAAAGGCTTAAGCGTGGAAATGCTGGTGGTAGCAGATTTCTTATAAAAGTACAAAGGAAAAGGGGATTTTGGACGTAATGAAGTGGTCATTGTGGTGCAGGGAAGAATAGTAGCTATTCCTTTTATTGGTAAGAGGCAACATGAATCCAATGATCAAAGTGACATGCCTATATGTTACTGCAGAAAGAAAGAGGATGTTGTGGGATATAATGAGTATGGCAAAAGGGAGGAAGTGGGTGCTTCTGAGGTAGAAAACATATGGATAAGAATTAATGAAAAAGTACAGGGATTGTGAAATATCATTGGTTTGAAGAAGTACATACAGAAGGATGATGGGGACAGTAGTAGTTAATAGGCCTCAGGGGACGTGCATGAATCCAATGATCAAAGTGACATGCCTATATGTTACTGCAGAAAGAAAGAGGATGTTGTGGGATATAATGAGTATGGCAAAAGGGAGGAAGTGGGTGCTTCTGAGGTAGAAAACATATGGATAAGAATTAATGAAAAAGTACAGGGATTGTGAAATATCATTGGTTTGAAGAAGTACATACAGAAGGATGATGGGGACAGTAGTAGTTAATAGGCCTCAGGGGACGTGCATTCTTAGTATCGTCAGGTGTATGACGAACACCAGGCATCCCGAGTTGTTGGCAACATTATTTCCTTTCCGTTTTGTATTGTCAACCAAACTCCTGATCATTAGAAATTTTTTTGCAATTTCCTTTCCTTCTTCCCTATAGTAGTAAATAATGTATATAAAATGTACATAGATAATAAGTGCCATCAGAAAGTTAGAAAACTGGTAAAAGCAGGTTATTTTTGACGATAAATGATTACTAAGGACTAACACGAATGAATGTGGAGTGAAAGTGTTGTAAAAAGGTTTACTAAAAAAATTATGTAATGTGAGTTCTTAATATGTGACTGCTAAGCCATTTTCAGACCATGTAGAAATGGTGTTGGAAGATGTTTGTGGGAAGAGGCATAAGGAAAGTGCCTAATAGAAGTATGTAAAGGTTATGTATCTAATGTTTATTTGAGAGCCAAATAAGTTGGCCAAAATATTTTCAACATTGCCAGTAATTTTGCATTCTCTGTGCATAATAGCTTGTTTTATGTAAAGTCATGAGATACTTAATAGTAACTGTAACGTAAATATTGTTCTGAAAAAAAGTTAATAAAGAAAATGCTGTAAATATTTGAAAAAAAAAGGTTTTTTCTGGCTCACATGCACCGTAACAAATACTCCTTTCAGCAGGAACTTGCTTAAGAATTATCCCACTGTAAAATGCATATAATGATTTTTTTAAGAGTAAAGTGATAGTTCTAATTAGGGTACTGTTGTTAATTTTGAATAATTGTTAATTCATTATTTACTGATATAATTAGTACTAAATAAGACTATTTGAGAAAAGATGTTAAATTTCAACGAATATTGAGTTTTCTTGGAAAAGAGTTTTGTGAAAATAACTAGTAAATTTGGAGTACTCTAAAATTCTGGAAGATTAACGGCAAAGTTTCCCCTTTAGATTTGAAAAAAAAAAACAATTATGATACATGTATATGTGTAAAGTTATGGTGCAGAAACTGGGAATGGTGGGTTAGACGTACTGCATTTTGCAGCTACGAAATTTTGAAAAAACTGATACGAGACTATAAGAAACCATGTCTAGGACAGAAGACTGGACGCTGTATCACAGTGAAATGCCTTTAAAGCAACCAAAGTGTAAGTGTGAGAAAGAGCAATGTGCAACCCCAGAGCTGCTACAGAAAGTAAGTGTTCTATTGCTAAAGACGCTGTCCTAAGTCAGAATAATCTAAAAAGAAAAATTTTATCCACAGCGATGATTGAAGCTGGTGTTATGCTGCTAGAAAATTTTGTCGAATAACGGTAATAAAGTAAAATCTTTTATATAATAATATATAAGGTCGCTTGAACGCAAACATAGCGACTATAAAAAGCATTAAGTGTTTATTTCATTTCAAAACGATACAGAAACTTTTAAAGTAATTATTTAAAGGAAAAATGTAATTTGGAGGAAAACTGGAATGTTTAATGATGTAAATAATTTGATAACTATTGTCTTTGTTTTGGAAAACGTTAAAATGTGGAATTCTGTACGAAAAATATTTTTTTCTGAATGAAAAGGGAAATTTGGTAAATCAATTTTATTATTCGCTATCAAGTCCAAGCCTTTGAAATCTGATGTAACATTCTGATATTTCATTCATTCTAAAAAATTGTAAGTAGGAACAATTTTCATTAAAAATACCATAGTTGAATGTGTCAGCTAAGTTAAAGAATTCTGTAATAACATTGACATTATATAAACCTTAAATGCCCTTAAAAGTAATTTTAGGTTCGTAGGTGGTATGTAACGCAGCAAATTATTACGAGATGACATTTGTTGCAGCAAGGCACGCAGCCATCTAGTACAGTGGCTGCAGGATAGTTATGTTTTTTTTTTGTTTTGTTTTTTAGCTTTGCTCACAGCACAGCTGATTCTGTCTTCCATGAGAACCGCATAGCATAACACTCAGTCGATATAAAGAAAATATTCATACCCTCTACGAATGTAAGTAATCCATATTAGTTATTATCTGATTTTGTTCAAATGTGGTACACAGCCTTTTGTTATTAATGGAATGATGCTGTCAAAATTTCAGATTTTTATTTATTGTAACTCTGGAGACAAAGAAAATTACCTAAAAGTCCTAAGACCTATGATTGTTTTTTAAAACCAAGTTAGTAACAATAACAGATTGACTTTCATTGATTAAGCAAAATACGAGAATTTGCTGACATTAATTACTATCAAATTAATGACTGGATAAGGAAAGATTTGCTGCGAGAATGATCTGGAAGGAATGTTCTGATTAGTCATTTAGATCAGCAGCCAATCAGGATTAAGCTGTTCCCACGTGGAAAAGAGGAGGGTGGCCATATAAGAGAGTACCTAAGGAAGAGTCGCTTGCTAGCCGGTCTACGGATAACACGATGTCAGATTGCCCCTTAAAAATATTCTGTAAGTTGAGGACATAGTGAGCTAATGTTGGTTAGAACATATCGTTACTGAAGCGACTGGAGTTTCGAACATTTCAGTGAAAGTTTAGTCTTTCTAAACTAAATACTTTGAGAGATATTATATGTGAACTTTCTGGTGGTAGTAACAACTCCGCGTGGCGTGTTTCGTGCTCTGTAAGGAATACTTAGGCGAGCACCTCTTACGAAGAAGACTTCTGAAACGTCCGAATGTTTAACTCGCGAATAGTTCTGGGTCTGTGACTGGTAGAACGTGAAAATTAATTGGGTCGGACTTACTAAAATTCTGGCGACTTTTCGTGTGAATATATGTTATACAGACCGTGAATTTTGAATTATGATGTTTTACCATATTAAATACGGACTTGATAGCCATTTCATGTGTTTCAACATGAATAAAAAAAGCAGATTTAATCCAATGCTAAACGCTTTGCTGCCAATAGACTGGAGATCCCGAACGCCCGATTTTAAATCATGAACTTTCAGGAACTAACTTTCAGCTAGAGTTACGCGGCCTCTGTGTGGTAGGTACTAGGTGGTGGTCTCATCAACGCTGCTTTACACTGTTTAGCAAGTATCTGCTACCACAGAATGAAGTGACAAAGGCAAGAATCATATCGAGGTAGGTGGACTGAACGATAGCGTTAACAAAAACGCAGACGACCGACCCCGCTCCGCCGCAGCCATTTGGAACACCTGATGTGGATGTATCAGTTTATGAAACTTGTGCAAGAAAATGGAATTCATTTTTAGTGCACCGCAGACAGCATTTTCGGCCTCTCTGACATAATTTATGTGCACCATTAGTAGTCCACCAACAAGAAAATTGTCTGAAGGTATTGGGAAGTATTCTGCAGGACTTCTGTAAATTATGTTCAGCGTTGGCAAAGTTTAGCACTGCGCGAGGCTAAGGCGGAACCTCAGTATGTTTTCGCTTATGCTTTTACACTCAGTAGTTTACAGGCTAAAGTCACTTACGTCAGACTGACACATGTACCCTTCGATCAGTAACATTCTGCTGGATCTGAGGCCTCACACTTACGTGTGAAACGGCCAACGTTTCGGCCACTATTGAGAGTGACATTCAAAAACAATGGCTCTGAGTACTATGGGACTTAACAACTTAGGTCATCAGTCCCCTACAACTTGGAACTACTTAAACGTAACTAACCTAAGTACATCACACACATCCATGCCCGAGGCAGGATTCGAACCGGCGACCGTAGCGGTCGCGCGGTTCCAGACTGTAGTGCTTGGAACCGGTCGGCCACCTCGGCCGGCGGAGTGACATTCCTCCAAGTGTTTTCTTAGCACACGAAACGTACTAAAGAAGCTCACTTGCAGTAGTGATCGAAACGTTGGAAGTTTTACACGTCGACAATGCTGTCACAGATGCAAAAGAATTTTATTGACTGCCACAATGGCCGCGGAGGCTTAAGCTTCAACATTTACCCTTCATCATACCAGAAAGTTTGTATCATCATCACAGAATCATCCTGAACGTACAGATGGTGTTAGGGGGTTAGAGCGCGTTGATCGTAATTTTGAATTCACTAAAAAAACATGTTCTTAGTTCCCTTAAATTGCTCGCTGCGCTATGAAAGCCTTTCAGCTTCTGAGTGTATTAGTCAAATAGTATGCCGATCTTATTAATTTTCATTCATGGGTAAAAAGCTTGTATAAAAAACGGAATATACTCGCTTAAGTATCAGTTACGTGCTCAGCGTAGTTTCAAAAAACTAAGACCAGTAGGAAGCTTTCAGATTCATTAATATACTTCCCAACACACTGCTCTGGGTCACGGCTCTCGTTACATTCATGCTACTTTCCATCCATGATACGACGCTGCATCCTCCCTCATATCTGGATTTTCTCAATCCAGACATATATCTCTTTTGCTACCCTGCATGAACGTATTTCCGAAAATCCATCTATATTTACATGTACATGATTACTCTTCAATTTATAATTAAGTACCTGGTGGAGGGTCCATTGGACCACCTTCAAGGCGGATAAAAAGCACTTACGTCTTTCTGTGCGAGCGGTGACTTGTAGTATCAAGATGATCGATGCTTCCCATGTACTTGGGCGCCAACTGAAGATTTTCGCAATCGGAGGAGAATGTTGATGATTGAAACCTTACGAGACAATCATGCTGCAACAAAAAAACGCCTTTGTTTTAGTTGCTAGATTTACCGCCACATGTTAGCTGCGTTCCCTCCCCTGTTGCTGTTGTTGTGGTCTTCAGTCCAGCGACTGGTTTGATGCAGCTCTCCATGCTACTCTATCTTGTGCAAGCTTCTTCACCTCCCAGTACCTACTGCAACCTACATCCTTCGGAATCTGCTTAGTGTGTTCAACTCTTGGTCTCCCTGTATGATTTTTACCCCCCCCCCCCCACCCCCCCACGCTGCCCTCTAGTGGTGATCCCTTGATGCCTCAGAATATGTCCTACCAACCGATACCTTCTTCTAGTCAAGTTGTGGCACAAATCTCTCTTCTCCCCAAATCTGGTCAATACCTCCTCATTAATTGCGTGATCTATTCATCTAATCTTCAGCATTCTTCTGTAGCACCACATTTCGAAAGCTTATATTCTCTTCTTGTCTAAAATATTTATCATCCACGTTTCACTTTCATACATGGCCACACTCCATACAAATACTTTCAGAAGCGTCATCCTGACACTTAAATCTATACTAGATGTTAACAAATTTCTCTTCTTCAGAAACGCTTTCCTTGCCATTGACAGTCTACATTATATATCCTCTCTACTTCGACCATCATCAGTTATTTTGTTCCCCAAATAGCAAAACTCATTTACTACTTTAAGCGTCTCATTTCCTAATTTAAAACCCCCAGCATCACCCGATTTAATTCGATTACATTCCATTATCCTCGTTTTGCTTTTGTTGACGTTCATCTTATATTCTCCTTTCAAGACACGGTCCATTTCGTTCATCTGCTCTTCCAGGTCCTTTGCTGTCTCTGACATAAATACAATGTCATCGCTGAACCTCAAAGTTTTTATTTCTTCTCTATGGATTTTAATTCCTACCCCGAATTTTTCTTTTGTTTCCTTTGCTGCTCTCTCAATGTACAGATTGAATAACATAGGAAATAGGCTACAACACTGCCCCACGCCCTTCCCAACCATTGTTTCCCTTTCATGCCCCTAAACCACTGTAACTGCCATCTGGTTTCTGTACAAATTGTAAACAGCCTTTCGCTCCCTGTACTTTACCCCTGCCACCTTCAGAATTTCGGAGAGAAGTATTCCAGTCAACATTTCCAAAAGCTTTCTCTAAGTCTACAAATGCTAGAAATGTAGGTTTGCTTTTCCTTAATCTATTTTCCAAGGTACGTCATAGGGTCAGTATTGCCTCACCTGTTCCAACATTTCTACAGAATCCAAACTGATCTTCCCCGAGGTCGGCTTCTACCAGTTCTTCCATTCGTCTCTAAAGAACTCGTGTTAGTATTTTGCAGCCGTGGCTCATTAAAGTGATACTTCGGTAATTTTGACATCTGTCAACACCTGCTTTCTTTGGGTTTGGAATTATTATATTCTTCTTGTAGGCTCATGGTATTTCGCCTGTCTCATACATCTTGCTCAGTAGATGGTAGAGTTTTGTCAGGGCTGGCTCTCCCAAAGCTATCAGTAGTTCTAATGGAATGTTGTCTGCTCCCGGTGCCTTGTTTTGGTTTAGTTCTATCAGTGCTCTGTCAAACTCTTCACGCAGTATCATATCTCCCATTTCATCTTCATCTACATCTTCTTCCATTTCCATGATATTGTCCTCAAGTACATCACCCTTGTACAGCCCCTCTATATACTCCTTTCACCTTTCTGCTTTCTCTTTTTGCTTAGAACTGGGTTTCCATCTGAGCTCTTCATATTCATAGAAATGGTTCTCTTTCCTCCAAAAATCTCTTTAATTTTCCTGTAGGCAGTATCTATCTTACACCTAGTGAGATATGCCTCTACATCCTTACATTTGTCCTCTTGCTTAGCTTAGCCATTTTGCACTTCCTGTCGATCCCATTTTCGAGACGTTTCTATTCCTTTTTGGCTGCTTCATTTACTGCACTTTTATATTTTCTCCTTTCATCAATTAAATTCAATATATCTTCTGTTACCCAAGGATTTTTACTATCCCTCGTCTTTTTACCTACTTGGTCCTCTGCTGCCTTAATTATTTCATTCCTCAAAACTACCCATTCTTCTTGTACTGTATTTTCTTCCGCCATTCCTGTCAATCGTTCCCTAATGCACTCCCTGAAACACTCTACAACCTCTGGTTCTGTCATTTTATCCCGATCCCATCTCCTTAAATTCCCACCTTTTTGTAGTTTCTTCAGTTTTAATGTACAGTTCATAAGAAATAAATTGTGATCAGAGTCCACGTCTGCCTCTGCAAATTACTTACATTTTAAAACCTGTTTCTTAACTCTCTGTTTTACGATTATGTAATCAATTTGAAACCTTAGAGTATCTCCAGGCCTCTTCCAAGTATACAACCTTCTTTTATGGTTCTGGAACCAAGTGTTAGCTATGATTAAGTTATGCTCTGTGCAGAATTCTACCAGGCGACTTCCTCTTTCATTTCATATCTCCTTTCCTTATTCACCACTATGTTTCCTTCTCTTCCTTTTCCTACTATTGAATTCCAGTCACCCATGACTATTAAATTAACGTTTCCCTTCACTATCTGAATAATTTCCTTTATCTCGTCATAAATTTCATCAAACTCTTCGTCATCTGCGGAGCTAGTTGGCATATAAACTTGTATTACTGTGGTAGGCGTGGGCTTCGCGTCTATCTTAGCCACAATAACGCGTTCACTATGCTGTTTGTAGTAGCTTACCCGCACTCCTACCTTCTTATTCTTTATTATACCTACTCCTACTTAATCATAGCTAACACCTGGTTCCAGAACCATAAAAGGAGGTTGTATACTTGGAAGAGGCCTGGAGATACTCGAAGGTTTCAAATTGATTACATAATAGTGAAACAGAGATTTAGGAAGCAGCTTTTAAATTGTAAGACATTTCCAGAGGCAGACGTGGACTCTGATCACAATTTATTGGTTATGTACTGTACATTAAAACTGAAGAAACAGCAAAAAGGTGGGAATTTAGGGAGATGGGATCTGGATAAACTGACAGAACCAGAAGTTGTAGAGTGTTTCAGGGAGAGCAACAGGGAATGATTGACAGGAATGGCAGAAAGAGATACAGTACAAGAAGAATGTGTAGCTTTGAGGAATGAAAGCGTTTCTGAAGAAGAGAAATTTGTTAACATCGAGTATAGATTTAAGTGTCAGGAAGTCGTTTCTGAAAGTATTTGTATGGAGTGTAGCCATGTATGGAAGTGAAACATGGACGACAACTAGTTTGGACAAGAAGAGAATAGAAGCTTTCGAAATGTGGTGCTACAGAAGAATGCTGAAGATTAGATGGGTAGATCATATTACTAATGAGGAGGTATTGAATAGAACTGGGGAGAAGTGAAGTTTGTGGCACAACTTGACTAGAAGAAGGGATCGGTTGGTAGGACATGTTCTGAGGCATCAAGGGATCACCAATTTAGTATTGGAGGGCAGCGTGAAGGGTAAAAATCGTAGAGGGAGACCAAGAGATGAATACACTAAACAGATTCAGAAGGATGTAAGTTGCAATAGGTACAGGGAGCTTACACGGGATAGAGTAGCGTGGAGAGGTACATCAAACAAGTCTCATGACTGAAGACAACAACAACAATACCTACTCCTGCCTTACCCCTATTTGATTTTGTATTTATAACCCTGTAATCACCACATTAGAAGTTTTGTTCCTCCTGCCACCTAACTTTACTAATTCCCTCTACATCAAACTTCAACCTATCCATTTCCTTTTCTCAAATTTTCTAACATACGTGCCCGATTAAGGGATCTGACATTCCACACTCCGATCGGTATAACGCCAGTTTTCTTTCTCCTGATAACGATGTCCTGAGTAGTCCCCTATTCCACGATAATGCAAACCGAGCGGCCCTTTTCTTTTATGTCCTTCGTCAGTCCCATCTTACACGGATCCAACACTGCACAACAACACTACAGAGGAAGGCGGGTATCCACAAGGCGTCTCTTTAGTAGATCAATTGCACTTTCTAATTGTTTTGCCGATAAATTGCAAAATCGCAGTCCCTGATTTGTTTTTCCGCAAATTATCGTTGTGATTTCCGGTTTCAGGTAAGCGTAATCGTAGCAGAACAATATTCTATGGAATTTACAGCCTTTTGACTTATTGTGTAATAGAAATTTAGCATATTTCTTTTAGTACTGATGTGGATGACTTAACATTTTTCGTTATTTAGAGTCAACTCACACTTTTCGCTCCATATAGATACCTCGCCTAGCTCGTTTTGCAATTGGTTTTAATCATCTGATGACTTTACAAGACTGAAAATTACATCACCTGCAAACAGTCTACGAGGGCTGTTCAGATTGTCTGCTGTGTCATTTACGTAGTTTAGGAAAAGCAGAGGGCCTATAATACTTCACTGAGAAACTCCATATATTACTTCTGTTTTACTCGGGGACTTTCGTCAGTTACTACAAACTGTGTCCTCTCTTAGAGGAACACACGATTCAAGCCGCACAACTGAGTCGATAGTCACGCAACATGGATAGAAGACGCTTGTGAGGAATAATATCGAAAGCCTTCTGGAAAACTAGTAATATGGAATAATTTTGACATCTCATGTCGATAGCACTGATTATTTCTAGAGAATAAACTGCTAGTTGTGTTTTACAAGACCGATATTCTCTGAATTTGCGCCCATAATGTTCGACAGTACACGTTTCAAAATCTTACTGCATATCGATGTTAGTGATACGGGTCTGTAATTCAGCGGATTACTCCTATATTCGTCCTTGTACATTGGTGTGACTTTTGCATCTTTCCCGTCTTTACATATGGATCGTTGAACGAGCTAGCTGTTGAATATGATGGTTAAACATGGAGCTCTGAAAGGAACTTGCCTGCTATACAATCTGGACCAGAAGCATTGAATATACTACGCAATTTAAGCTGCTTCCTCTTTTAAGTTACTCATGTTAGGAATTGTACTAGATATTTACTTCGTCTTCCTTAGTGGAAAAATAAACATTTATTTCGCACTGAGGCAAGTACTTGTTGGAAGTGAAGAATTACTGTACAACTTTATTGCCTTGATCCGTGGCTGATGTGTGAAGAACGCCAGTAGGGATTGGGATGGCCGATGTTTAAGGAAACGGCGCTGGTTGGCACGGAAGGGGTGCACGGTTTCGACAGTGCCTCTGGTGGCAAGTCGTCTAAGTGAGAGGTATGGGCCGCGGTTTCAGCAATCGGCGGCCGTCCGGAAATTCTCGTTAACCTCGCCGGGTCCTAATACCGGCTGTCTCGGCAGGGTGACGATTTATAGGCGGACCTCCGGGAACCGCAGGCCCGGTAGAGCGACCAAGGCCGGGCCATTCTGTAGTGGCTGGCCAGCGTTCGTTAGTCGCTGTGCCGCCCGGCGTGTAATGAAGGCTCATTGTGCGTGTCGGCCGCCCCCGCACACAGCCCGTGGTCGACCCGGCCATTGTCTCCACCGTCGCAGTAACCTACCCTCGGGATTACTGCTACGCACGCACACTGGAGGCTGGAGCCTTACGGGTGCCAACTTCAGGACCAATTCTGCGGACGCACGCTCCACAGATTTCACTCCTGACGAGCGACGAAGAACAAGTAAATTCTGTCACAAGCACAAGACTCACGAACAGTGGTGAGATTTGTGGTAACTGTGGTTTCTTTAGTTTCCAAGACCAAGGAAGCTCCAAGCAGGGCCTATTCGATTTTTCCCCAGTCGGCTGAGGTGGCAGAGCGACTCTAGGCTCTACAGTCTGGAACCGCGTGACCGCTACGGTCGCAGGTTCGAATCCTACCTCAAGCATGGATGAGTGTGATGTCCTTAGGTTAGTTAGGTTTAAGTAGTTCTAACTTCTAGGGGACAGATGACCTCAGATGTTAAGTCCCATAGTGCTCAGAGCCATTTTGCCCCACAAGTCACATTATTTCGAAATGTGTGAGTGGGTCTCTACCTACACACCCCCTCCCGTCACCACCAGCATCAGAGTTACCTTTCCTTGTTGCACGGGATAAGATGACATTGCAGATTACTGCTGGCGTATCTTCATTTCGTATAATTCTTTCCCTCTCTTGCCGGCCGGAGTGGCCGAGCGGTTAAAGGCGCTACAGTCTGGAACCGCACGATCGCTACGGTCGCAGGTTCGAATCCTGCCTCGGGCATGGCTGTGTGTGATGTCCTTAGGTTAGTTAGGTTTAAGTAGTTCTAAGTTCTAGGGGACTTATGACCACAGCAGTTGAGTCAGATAGTGCTCAGAGCCATTTGAACCGTTTTCCCTCTCCACCTCTGTCAACCACTGTTAGTATTCATACAGCAAAGTAGCGGCACTGTGAACTGCACAACTCCTGTTTTAGGTTTGTGTGAGGCACTATAGGCGTTGTCGCTCTCTCTTTGGTCACTTATGCATTCAGATACGGTGTTGTTGGTTTAGATTAGACGGGGAGGATGCAACGAGCTTTAATTTATCGTCAGCGATAAAATCCACTATAGCTGTAACAATTAACAATTATTTATTTCTAAAAAGAAAAGCACAACACTGTATCACGAAGTACGTCCCAACTTCAGCTCATTATTAAACTGTGAGACTACAGAAGATGCATAAGTAAGTAAAAACAGGTTAAAATAGGTTCAAATACAAGAGATGCACTGTTCTACAATTGTAACCCATTTTAACCTTAGTTTTGCATCCTCTGCTGACTCACATTCTAAACACCACGTGGAGTTACGACATAGGCCTAAAACCAGGTTGTGCTTTCCATTCTAGAACACAAAGAGTTTTTATACACCTATTTCAGCTATTAAATTCGTGACATATTCAGAACTCCACTGCAGTGTCTTCGCCTTGTGCATGTATATATTTCGACGATGTCACCTGAGTGTGTGTGCGATTTATGAGCTACAGAATGACTTCGCAATAGCATTTTATGATTCTAAAGTCAGCATCTTATTGGGTTACTACAGTTAACAGAAATAGTTAGTTAATTTAAGCAGCATTACAGAATTCCACAGAACCGAAAGAGAAGTTGTTATCCAAACAGGCGTCAATAACGGATGGACCATGCGAGACAACAGTGAGTCATTGGAACGTCGAGACGTACTCGAGCCAGGACAACGAATCCTGTTTGGCGATTGATACATAGCGGAACCACATACAGAAATGCTTATACACTGAAGAGCCAAAGAAACTGGTACGCCTGCCTAATGTCGTGTAGGGCCCCGCGAGTACGCAAAAGTACCGCAACACGACGTGGCCTGCACTCGATTAATGTCTGAAGTTGTGCTAGAGGAAACTGGTACCATGAATCCTACAGGATTGTCCGTAAATCCGTAAGAGCACGAGGGGGTGGAGAACTCTTCTGAGCAGCACGTTGCAAGGCATATGCACAATAATGATCATGTCTGGAGAGTCCGGTGGCCAGTGGAAGAGTTTAATCTCAGGAGATTGTTCCTGGAGCCACTCCATAACATTTCTGGACGTGTGGAGCGTCGCATTGTCCTGCTGGAATTGCTCAACTCCATCGGAATGCACAATGGACTGACAATGTTGAGTGTTTATGGAAAAAGTTCAAGGCAATCGTAAAATGCGTTTTAGACAGGTACGTGCCGAGTAAAACTGTGAGGGACGGGAAAAACCCACCGTGGTACAACAACAAAGTTAGGAAACTACTGCGAAAGCAAAGAGAGCTCCACTCCAAGTTTAAACGCAGCCAAAACCTCTCAGACAAACAGAAGCTAAACGATGTCAAAGTTAGCGTAAGGAGGGCTATGCGTGAAGCGTTCATTGAATTCGAAAGTGAAATTCTATGTACCGACTTGACAGAAAATCCTAGGAAGTTCTGGTCTTACGTTAAATCAGTAAGTGGCTCGAAACAGCATATCCAGACACTACGGGATGATGATGGCATTGAAACAGAGGATGACACGCGTAAAGCTGAAATACTAAACACCTTTTTCCAAAGCTGTTTCACAGAGGAGGACCGCACTGCAGTTCCTTCTCTAAATCCTCGCACAAACGAAAAAATGGCTGACATCGAAATAAGTGTCCAAGGAATAGAAAAGCAACTGGAATCACTCAATAGAGGAAAGTCCACTGGACCTGACGGAATACCAATTCGATTCTACACAGAGTACGCGAAAGAACTTGCCCCCCTTCTAACAGCCGTGTACCGCAAGTCTCTAGAGGAACGGAGGGTTCCAAATGATTGGAAAAGAGCACAGATAGTCCCAGTCTTCAAGAAGGGTCGTCGAGCAGATGCGCAAAACTATAGACCTATATCTCTTACGTCGATCTCTTGTAGAATTTTAGAACATGTTTTTTGCTCGCGTATCATGTCATTTCTGGAAACCCAGAATCTACTATGTAGGAATCAACATGGATTCCGGAAACAGCGATCGTGTGAAACCCAGCTCGCCTTATTTGTTCATGAGACCCAGAAAATATTAGGTACAGGCTCCCAGGTAGATGCTATCTTTCTTGACTTCCGGAAGGCGTTCGATACAGTTCCGCACTGTCGCCTGATAAACAAAGTAAGAGCCTACGGAATATCAGACCAGCTGTGTGGCTGGATTGAAGAGTTTTTAGCAAACAGAACACAGCATGTTGTTATCAATGGAGAGACGTCTACAGACGTTAAAGTAACCTCTGGCGTGCCACAGGGGAGTGTTATGGGACCATTGCTTTTCACAATATATATAAATGACTTAGTAGATAGTGTCGGAAGTTCCATGCGGCTTTTCGCGGATGATGCTGTAGTATACAGAGAAGTTACAGCATTAGAAAATTGTAGCGAAATGCAGGAAGATCTGCAGCGGATAGGCACTTGGTGCAGGGACTGGCAACTGACCCTTAACATAGACAAATGTAATGTATTGCGAATACATAGAAAGAAGGATCCTTTATTGTATGATTATATGATAGCGGAACAAACACTGGTAGCAGTTACTTCTGTAAAATATCTGGGAGTATGCGTGCGGAACGATTTGAAGTGGAATGATCATATAAAATTAATTGTTGGTAAGGCGGGTACCAGATTGAGATTCATTGGGAGAGTCCTTAGAAAATGTAGTCCATCAACAAAGGAGGTGGCTTACAAAGCACTCGTTCGGCCTATACTTGAGTATTGCTCATCAGTGTGGGATCCGTACCAGATCGGGTTGACGGAGGAGATAGAAAAGATCCAAAGAAGAGCGGCGCGTTTCGTCACAAGGTTATTTGGTAACCGTGATAGCGTTACGGAGATGTTTAACAAACTCAAGTGGCAGACTCTGCAAGAGAGGCGCTCTGCATCGCGGTGTAGCTTGCTCGCCAGGTTTCGAGAGGGTGCGTTTCTGGATGAGGTATCGAATATATTGCTTCCCCCTACTTATACCTCCCGAGGAGATCACGAATGTAAAATTAGAGAGATTAGAGCGCGCACGGAGGCTTTCAGACAGTCGTTCTTCCCGCGAACCATACGCGACTGGAACAGGAAAGGGAGGTAATGACAGTGGCACGTAAAGTGCCCTCCGCCACACACCGTTGGGTGGCTTGCGGAGTATCGATGTAGATGTAGATGTAGATGTAGAATGTATTCAGGTGATCAAACAGAATGCTTGTGTACGTGTCACCCGCCAGAGTCGTGTCTAGACGTATCAACAGTCCCATATCACTCCAACTGCACACGACCCACGTCATTACAGAGGCTCCACCAGCTTGAACAGTCCCCTGCTAACATACAGGGTTTATGGATTTATGAGGTTGTCTCCATACCCATACATGTCCATCAGCTCGCTACAGTTTGAAACGAGCCTCGTCCGACTAGGCAACATGTTTCGAGTCGTCTATAGCCCAATGCGGGTGCTGACGGTCCCGGGTGAGGCGTACAGTTCGGTGTTGTGCAGTCATCAACGGCACACCAGTGGACCCTCGGCTTTGGATGATGTTTCGTTGAATGGTTCGCACGCTGACACCTGTTGATGGCCCAACTTTGAAATCTGCAGCAGGTTACGGAAGGGTTGCTCTTCTGTTACGTTGAACGAGTCTCTTCAGTAGTCCTTAGTCACATTTTTGGAGCGAAGTCAGAGATATCACGTTTTACCGGATTCCTGATATTCAATGTACACTCGTGAAATGGTCGTACGGGAAAGTCCACACTGCATCGCTACCTCGGACATGCTGTGTCCCATCGCCCGTGAGCCGATTACAACACCACGCTGAAACTCATATCTTGATAACATGCCATTGTAGCAGCAGTAACCGATCTAACAACTGCGCTAGACACTTGTTTTCTTATATAGCTGTTGCCGACCGCAGCGCCGTATTCTACCTGTTTACGTATCTCTCTCTTTGAATAAGCATGCCTATACCAGATCCTGTGGCGCTTCATTGTGTTTAAGTGTCTGTAAGCGTGGTATTTGACGTTTGTTTCAGTGCAGATGCACTAATATCGTCGGAAATCCTACGGAATCAATAATTTATGAGTTGGGGGTTAATGGACGAGGATCGCTGCATTGCAGCGTGCTAGACGTTGGGAATTTGATCGTGTTCAGGCGGAAGAAGAGTTTAAGCCAACCGCTCATGAAAACCGGTAAATCTTAGTTCGAGTCACTATCCGGCACAAATTTCGCCGTTGAATTACCCCAATGCCCTGTGCGGATGGAAGTCACGAATTTCCCATCCACACTTTCCCTTTGTTTCCCCACCTTCTATTTCAGATAAGTGAACCACATACTTTCATGCGAAAAATTCTGGATTTTCTTTATTTACCACCACTTTTTGCACAGTAAACACAAGAAGGGTTCACCATAACTTTAGTACGACAATACCTGTATCAGCAATCCAGTTAAAACAACAAAAATTTAATGCTGCTATGTTACCGTCGACGTACTAATATCTACGAAGATTTACGAGATAAATACTACAGATTTCGGCTCTAAGCCAAACTTGCCAGTCTGCAGTAGGAGACGTTTCTTTCGTTATTGTCGGCAATGGGATGTAATCCGAGCCTGTTTTCTGCAACAGTCGTCATAACCATGCTCTCCGTTTTTAGTAGATTTTAGCAATAAAATGTTGTATGTTGTTATCTAAAAAATCCAACGTATTGTCATTCCCGGGCCTTATTTAGGTTGACTATCCGCACTTCCAATTACGACTATAATCACGGGTCCCTAACCTTCTAAAGCTACCAGAACTACATAGGTGTACAACATCAACGAGATATTAGCAGATTAAAGGTAGGAGGAAATGCTACATGACGATTCATTAAGGAAACCCAGGAAAGGAAGAATTTCACTTACGCAGTCTCAAGCTTGATCAGGTATGCTGTGCGTCACTTATAGCACTTTCGAAGGATTCGTGACGAAATTGAGAAACTTTTAGGGAGATGTAGCACCAGAAGGGTATCTGGCAACGTGACAGATTGTAAGGATTCTTAGTCCAACTCTTGGTGATGCTTTCATTGCGTCTCTGGGTAGAATGTATTTTGAACCACATGTATTTAGAACTCTCTGTCTCAGTAATTTGTGGAATAAACATGTATGTCTTCAGCTCTGTCAGTTCCTAGGTGGAAACTTTAAGGTGGTAGATACAAGATAGGGGGTAGGAAGGAGGTTATTTGGATCTGTAGTCGCATATGATATCGCTAGATGTCGGGCTTAGTTACCTCGTTAATAATCCTAACAACTTAAGTAAATGATTGCAAGGTAGCAGTTAACAAATTATGTACTGCTCTTTGCTGCAGTGTGTCTTAATAACTATATTCTTTTCTTAGTTTGAAGTGGGAGAAGATTATTATCCTGGTACATACTGAGATTTGAGTATATTTCACGCAACGACAGAAGGTGTCGGTGATTCTTGTGACAGTGTGTTAGTTCTGCTTTCACAGAAACACAGATCGTTTGCAGTGTGCCAGCCCTGTGAGAGAGAGGAGGGAGTTACCCCACAACACTTTACCCTCCTGCGGTCTCACGAATAGGGGGATAAAGCTGATGTTGTCCCACTTTGTTGTTGCCAAATTGATTCAAGATTGTGGATCCCAGATGGTGGTGATAGATACGGCAATGTCTCAGTGATGATGTCATGGCGGGAAGCTAAAACTTTAGCAGGGAAACAGGTCGGTTGGGCTACCTACACTAATCTAACTCCCCTTTCCCCCTCCTTCCACACCTCAGAAAATGGCTGCAATTTCAAATTTTTGTGGGGAGAAGGTAACTTGGGATACCTCCACTAACCTAAGAAAATGGCGATAAAATATGTCACTTGGGCTGCATCCACTAACCTAAGTCATCCTACCACGACCTCTTTCTTGGAATTGGTGGAAAAAGGACTCAGCCTGTCTTCAGTTGCTGGGGAGAGGAAGGAGTACACTTTATTTAATTATTTTCAGTGTTTATTCGAACAGTTTGAGTCCTCATAGGCAGTAGTTCCTTCTAATGTGTTCACTGTGAGGTCCAGAGTCCATCTGAACTAGTACATAGTACTGCCACAAGAGGGCACTCTCATCAAAGATGGAGGTCTGTGGGGAAAATGGTGGGAACCAATAGGACCCCTTAATCCAGTCACTTGATACACTTCCGCCAGTATTATGGCAGCATCTGGTAATGTCATTGGAGGAGGTATAGGGCAGGCTCAGCAGCTATGGGACCTCAGTCTCCGTCAGTCAGCCAGCAGCAGATGTAGAAGAAGCAGAAGAAGAAGAAGAAAAAGATACATGATGCATCAACAGAAGTCGCAATCCACCACAGTCCTGAACAGGAAGGAGTGGAAAAGTAAGTATCCCATATCACATCTTCCTCTGTGATTAGCATTAACATTATTATTAGTTGTTTTTAGCATCTTGGACCATATGTAATGCTTCTTCCTTTTGGTTCAGCAGTAGCCTTCGAAACGTCAAAGCTTGCGTGGTCGAGTGCCATTATGTCAAACTCTGGCAACCCTGGACCAGCAGCAACCTCATCTACCATCTTCTAGAGACCGACACTCACCTCTAAACCTGCAGCAGCAACAACCTCCGGCATGTCTCAACCTGTAGCGACCAAGTGGGATATTGCAGTGCACATAGCCCATTTTCTGGAGTAGGACTAAGAGCTGTTATTGTCCATCCCACTCATCGATTTGTGTGATGAGGACATGCTGTCTGCTCCCAACACATCAAACGCTGCTGGTGCCCTAAACCACAACTAGATGTAGCACAGCACTGGTCTCCAACACATAACCCATCCCAGTGGAACATCCCTGTGATACTGCAGGCACAGAGTGCAGATTCAGTGGATAAGAATGTATCAAGTATACCCATGCTTTTCAGTTCTACATACAGTTTAACTCCCAGTGGAATAAAACGTGTAAACCTTGATATAGAAGCACATCATGACTGGGGCTTGCATGTGAGTCTAAAAATTGCAAATGTCTCGAAGGATATTAATGTGCAAATTTCTAGGTTCGACTGGGATGAAATATGTTGTGCAGAGCGCTACATCAATCAGCAGATTTCTACACAGTATTATCCAACTCTTACCCCCCTGACATTCGCCTTACTGGTGTGACGCTATCTATCACAACAGTATGTAATGACTGTGCACTATGTGTGAAATTGTGTGACAAGTGTGTTTATCTATGGCACGCCTCTGTTCTGAACTTATATGATCTGGATAATGTGCTACACCTTGCATCGGACAGATTGAATTGTTGGTTGCCAAGCATAGGCTCTGCATACAATGATGTAAAACTCCTACTTGTGCATGGTGTACATGTTGATGATTTAGAGCAGTACCTTTGTTTGCACATGAACACTGAACCAAAAGAGAAACAGATTAAATGTGTGTGAGAGAAACCCGACTACTGTGAGGTGTCCAATTGCTTGAGGGAGATCCATGTGGAATTTACAGCATATCAAATAGCTTTGTCTGGGATATACAGTACAAGCGCGAAAAAGAAGATAAAGTATGAGTCTCATGATTTTTTTTTAAATACTACGTCCTAAGTTTAATATTTAAATAAGTAATGTATGTATACATAATCTCAAATTGTGTTTGTATTTTATTTCATACCTCTGTCATTATAGTCCAAGTATTATGCTTATTAATATCATTAGTTTCCAATGCTACACCAATAATGATGCAGCAGCAGCAGAAAATTACCCCACACATCGTCTCACCAGCTATTGACAAAATTAATGATCAAGTTAGTCTTCGTGTGTGTGTGTGTGTGTGTGTGTGTGTGTGTGTGTGTGTGTATGTGTGCGTGTGTGTGTGTGTGTGTGTGTGTATTAAATTCAGATTGTCTTGTTTGAGGTCTATGATGAGGTTTGCATTATCCCTAACCAACTGTTACATTGTGTATGTTACAACTGAATGTTGTATATGTAACACTCTTTACTTGATGCAATATCTCCTGCAATAGCTGAGAATTCTGTTGGAACAGTGTTTTTGAGAATACACAAACACATTCCAATCGGACTCCATTTATGTGTGTTAGCAGTGTCATCAGGACATTAGTCTTGCCACAATTGGATGGACCTACAATAATTGCATTCTTCTTCTTCTTCTTCAGGTATTATTTTGCATCTTCACAGGACCACTCACTGACAACAAAGTCCACGTGAAGAGGATGTTTCACCCACCCTGCTGTCATACTAACTAAGCCAGGTACTGACAAGTAGTTCGCATATATAGAAAGATGTACTTGAAGGGATGATAATAGTATGTGTAGCCACTATAGTTCCATCACTTAACTGACTGAGCCATATTGGCTACACGGAGAAATCAGCAACAGGGGATAGTTTTTTTTTTTTGTAAATAACAATAACAAAGACGTATGGCCAGGATTTATTTTACATTCATTCGCTTCACACAAATACAGTATAGTTCTTGAGGTACAATATAATCCTTGAGGTACAATGTAGTTTTTGAGGTACAATATACTATTCTTGAGGTACAGATTGACTCTGCTATTCCAATGCAGAAATACTTTTAAGATATACGCTACAACAGCAACACTGGTCGGAAATCTTTTTATAAATCTATGCTAAAAACTAATGTGGAGCCCGCATCCCGTGGTCGTGCGGTAGCGTTCTCGCTTCCCACGCCCGGGTTCCCGGGTTCGATTCCCCGCGGGGTCAGGGATTTTCTCTGCCTCGTGATGGCTGGGTGTTGTGTGCTGTCCTTAGGTTAGTTAGGTTTAAGTAGTTCTAAGTTCTAGGGGACTTATGACCACAGCAGTTGAGTCCCATAGTGCTCAGAGCCAGCCAACTAATGTGGAGATACTTTCTTTACTACAGCTAAATTCCACAGCCTCAGCAGTATAGCTTTTACAATAATTGTAATGGCCTGTTCACACTTAGAATATAATTTCAACAGCTCCAATAGCAATGGATTTTACAATAACAATTCTGATGGACTGTGAGCTATATGCCGGTAGATACATACACACTTGAAAACTATTCAGACTTGGATCGCTAGCGGCAGGTGAAAAACTTAAAAGATATATTTACAGAATGCACATGGTGCATACATATGTATATTTACAGGCAACACATACATTACGCATGAATAAATAAATATACAAATTTTTTCCTATTTACGCTTTTAATATATTTATGCATTTTTTAATTTTTTTCTTTCTTTCACCTGCATAGTGTGCATATACATACTTTTTTTTCTTTTTCCTTTTTTTATCCTTTTTTCCACACAGGCAATCTATGTATGTATAAACAGGTATACATAGTACACAAAAATATTTACACGACAGTCACACACACACACACACACACAACTACTTACACTATGATAAAAGGTTAATACTACTACTCTGGAGACTCTCTCTGTCTCTCTCTCTCTCTCTCTCTCTCTCTCTCTCTCTCTCTCTCTCTCTGTCATTCTTTCGCTCTCACTCAATCAGGGTCCCCCACCCCTTCTTTCGCTACAAGTGAGTTTTGTGAGTATGGGAGAGTTTTAATCCTGTCATCACAAATGACCCTTTTATCGTCATGACGCGACAAACTGACTTTAGCCTGCAACACAGTGAACACCTCGTGTCCTCTCGACTGAATACTGGTCAGCTACACCGTATGTTGCAGCTGCGGTGAAGCACTGCGATCGCCACTGCACAGGCACTGCAAATAGTCTTCTATAGAAAGGGCTCTCTACGCCATACGACACACAGGCCTAGCCCACCTGAGGGTGGAACCTTCCAATGAGCGTAGACCTACAAACTTCACAATCTGCAATCCACTCGACTCGTCCTTTGTAAGACCGATAACCTTCTTGCTCTGTGGAACAATACCATAAGGATTATCGGCCATGTATGACGACATGTCGATTTCATTACCTTTTGTCCCTCATTAATTCATATGGATCACAGAACTTCACCCAATAAATGAAGCTATCTTTATCCATAGAAAGTAATTTAGGATTTGCAAAATGAGTTTTCGCAAACTCATAATGAATGCAGTACATGTGGAGTTTGGATAGGTCTAATATGCACATCTCCACATAAGTAGGTTTTGTAAACTCCACCTGTTAAGTCCCATAGTGCTCAGAGCCATTTGTAAACTCCACCGCTGTCTTTGCCACCTCCACAGCAACAAAGTTCTTATTGAACATGTGACCCGCTTAAAATTTGGTCTAGCAATGCTTTTTCTTACGCCATAACGTCCATCCCATTTGCTTATAATCAATGCGTCCGCGGCTCGTGGTCTTGCGGTAGCGTTCTGGCTTCCCGCGGGCGGGGTCGCGGGTTCGATTCACGGCGGGTCAGGGATTTTCTCTGCCTCGAGATGACTGGGTGTTGTGTGTCTCTCATCATCATTTCATCCTCATTCACTCGGAAGTCGCCGTAGTGGCGTTAAAGAACTCGTGGAGCGGCGGCCGAACCGGCCCGCGAGGGGTCTCCCGTCCACCAATGCCATACGCCCATTATTATTATAATCAAACGTAGCGTCATTCCCTCAAATTCTCCAATGTGTTGCAGAAAACTGAATTATTCATTAATTTGTAAAAATCTATCTCAAAGTCACACGTCTCAGTAGCTCTGTGTCTTATATTCAGATCAATATATTACTTCAAACATGGGGTCTGCTTGAAGAAGATAGCCAGCGTAACTCTAACTGGCTCCATACCCAAACTGAGAGATTAGAACAATGAATAATGTATCTCCGCTTATCCCCCAGCGTTGTCATCAGTTCTGGCATGGTGCCTCCTTGCGGAACTAACTGCAAATTGGCGTGCACATCATGCAAACTAATAGGGTATGTGAGTTCTGCCTCCACCAAATACCCTACATCAGAATCAGCTGCCATACCATCCATGATTTTTTTCACCTAATCCCTTGCATTCGTCTTCGGCCATCCATCGAAACTCAACAATCGGCAGTGATAAGTACATGGCGTTTCCATATAAGCTATTTATGTTCAGGTTGTTTACCTTCGCATACCTATGGACACATTGGCTAAGTCCCCCATGGATCCCTCGCTCAAAGAAAAGAAGCATGTCGGCATTGGCCAATAATTCAATGCTGCACTTCGTTTTCTTGAGCATTCTGTCCGAAGACAACCCAGGCGGCGTGTAATAAAAGGTGGGATCCAGAGAATATGTGGCCATGCATAGACTCCAGAATTTCTCGAAAAAATCCGCAAGGAAGCGCATATCTGCATCCATGTAAAGCTGTGCAGACCCATCTAAAGTGGAGGTGTTGAGTCCCTCCCAGACATTCACAGCATGCGCATACTCTGCGTTCGTTATGGCTTTGCCTGTAATGTTTGCTGGAGAATACAATTATGTCAAGTAGCCTGGATTCTTTGAGTTTCGCCATGCAATCCACACACTCATATGGGAAAAACACCCTTCCTACTCACAAGTTCAAACATTTCCTCGTCGGGAAATGCAGCTTGATCGATATGCATATCCTCCTGAGATAGAGTTTCAACGAGTTTCCGGAGTGGCGCCTGCATAAAACGTAGCTTATCATGGAAGCAGAGCCTAATTCTTGACGTCTTTCATTTGGAGAATGAAATGTATTTCTCGACGCTCTCAGGTACGACACCTGATCTTTCTCCAAACCGAAATCAGCGAAGTGCTCAACTAGAAAGTGAGCGTCATACCAGTTTAAATTGTGGAAGGAAACTGGTATGTCTTGCTAGCTGCTACTTTAAAATGCACGCATTGTGAGCTGCAACACGGAACATCCCCGTAAGACGACAGTGGTCCCTATGAGAAGTTTCCAATTTTCTGTCTAACGGCAGAACACAGATATGACAATCAAGCGTGTTGCTGTACAAGTCTTCGTTCTCCTTCGACTTGGTCATGGGAACGCTGTCGCTGTAGATCTAATCAACCTCTCAAGAAAGTTGTTCAAGCTGAGTGAGCAGCCAAACCGCAGGATTATCCCTGACATAATATTTGTAGTGGCTAAAACTGGAATCATATGACGATACAATTTGGTACGCTGCCGCATATGGTACGTGTTTATCTGTAAAGGTGCTATGTGATATTGTAGGGTAACCTTCACAGTAGGCTACAGTAGCGAGGAGGCAACCAAAGTCGGTGTACACTATAAACGGGCATCATTCTTTATGGTGAGCATTCTTAAACTTTATGAATCTGTTTTCCTCAGTAGGCGTAATCACACATACTAAGTCCTAAGAAGCGCAATCTCCTAGATGCGCAACTAATAAGTTGTCTTAAGACAAATATTTCAGGCACCTCAAGGAATTATGCTGCTTATGTACATGTTTATTCATCTGGTCAGAAACGAGTCGGGACATGTCTTTGATTCAAACATAGTGATAATCATCAACTTCTGAGATGAGCAGCATGTGTACATGCAACTCACGCTCAAAAAAATGGTTCAAAAGGCTCTGAGCACTATGGGACTTAAAATCTGTGGTCATTAGCCCCCTAGAACTTAGAACTACTTAAACCTAACTAACCTAAGGACATCAAACACACCCCTGCCCAAGGCAAGATTTGAACCTGCGACCGTAGCGGTCACGTGGTTCTAGTCTGAAGCGCCTAGAACCACACGGCCACACCGGCCGGCCACTCACGCTCACTGGCAAAGTTTGAGAAATGGAGCCGACGACAAGAGGCTTGTATGGCTCATCTGACTTGCTTTTCTTCTCCAGGCCATAAACATGAACCGATATTCTGGTATTCTGTGGCTCAAATTTATGTATGTCCTGGATCTTGACGGGGAACTCGATACAATCAAAGCTATAACACCCACGAATAATATCACCTACATGCTATGTATTGGGATGCTCGGGGGATCTCTACGATCGTAGTTTCATTCGCAAGACCGGACTGACCATGCAAAACAAGCCCGATCCTTTCTATATTCGACATTAATACATGACTGCTTATTAGCTACACACTATGTGACAGAAGTATCCGGACACCTGGCTGAAAACGACTTACAAGTTCGTAGCGCCCTCCATCGGTAATGCTGGCCCACACTTAGCCTTGATGACAGCTTCCACTCTCGCAGGCATAGGTTCAATCTGGTGCTGGATGGTTTCTTGTGGAATGGAAGCCCATTCTTCACGTAGTGTTGCACTGAGGAGGGGTATCAATGTCGGTAAGGAGGCCTGGCACAAAGTCGGCGTTCCAATATATCCAAAAGATGTTGAATAGGATTCAGGTCAGGACTCTGTGCAGGCTAGTCATTCACGGGTATGTTACTGTCGTGTTACCACTCCGCCACAGGCCGTGCTTTATGAACAGGTGTTCCATCCTGTTGAAACATGCAATCGCCATCCCCGAATTTCTCTTCAATAGTGGGAAGCAAGAAGGTGTTTAAAACATCAATGTAGGCCTGTGCTGTGTGACATGCAAAACAACAAGGGGTGCAAGCACCCTCCATGAAAACCACGACGACACCATAGCACCACCGCCTCCGAATTTTACTGTTGGCACTACACACTATGGCAGATTATGTCCACCGGGCATTCATCATACCATCACCCTGCCATCGGATTGTTACATTGTGTTTCGTGATTCGTAACTCCACCAACGTTTTTCCACTGTTCAATTGTTCAATGATTACGCTCCTTACACCAAACCAGGCGTCATTTAGCTTTTACTGGCGTGATGTGTGGCTTATGATCAGCTGATCGACCATGAAATCCAAGTTTTCTCATCTTCTGCCCAACTGTCATAGTACTTGCAGTGGATGCTGATGTAGTCTTGAATTCCTGTGTGATGGTCTGAATGTAACTGTCTGCCTATTACACATTACCACCCTCTTCAACAGACGGCGGTCTCTGTCAGTCAACAAATGAGGTCAGTCTGTGTGATTTTGTGCTGTATGTGTCCCTTCACGTTTTCACTTCACTGAACAGTGGACCTAGATATGTTTAGGAGTGTGGAAATCTCGCGCACAGACGTATGACACAAGTTACACCCAGTCACGTGACAACTTTCCAAGTCCGCGAGTTATATGAAGCCTCCCATTCCGCTCTCTCACGATTTTTTATGACTACTGAGGTCGCAGGTATGGAATACCTGGCATTAAGTGGCAGCACAATGCACCTAATATGAAAGACGTATGTTTTGGGGGGTGTCTGGATGCTTTTGATCACACAGTGTATCTTCAGGGAGCTTTATATAGCTTGACCTTGACCGTTCATTTACCGGATTATGTGTATGGATGTCCAGGTGTAGTATTTCGCTGAGTACTTTAGTTGACCCTCTGACTTGCATCTCGGAAAATAGGCCCACTATAGCACCCAGAGTGGATTTACGAAAGCACTCGGCGATTGACGTGCTCCACGTTATCACGCCATATTCCCCCCGAAAGTAATGAAGTGCTGTCTTTTCACCACCAGAATAAACTTTGGGGGCGGGGGTGGGGGGCGATAGTTCGATGCAGAGCACCTCACTGCATTTAATGGCACAATACTGCAGATCATTGACTATCCTGAGGAGCTCCGTTTCAGTGACAGGAAGGCATGCCCTTAGAAAACCAAAGGGGTTGTGTCACCCACCTGACGGGTTCTCGATCCTCGTGAACGAGATTCGCTCCTCAAAAGCGTCTGCAACCACCGAGTATTATAACTGCGGTATGGTATTACTGACCTGATATCGTTCACTAGAAATACGGGAGAGAGAACTGCAACTAGCCCTAGGATCTTCTCTTTTACTACTAATTCTCTTCTGCTTCCACACCGTTGATGACGGTGCTGGGGAGGGGCAAGTCGGTAAGCGCCGAGGCACACGTACCTCACGTTTACGCCGAATTTGGCAAGGCCGATGCGATGATGATGACGACGGAGGAGGATACTGAAGTGCTACCAGGTGAGACCGATGGGACCAGCCGGGCCACGGCAGCTGTGGCGTTGGCGGCGGCTTTCCACGCAGCGACTAGCGGCGCCCTTATAGACGATGTGTGCCTTACCGGGCGCCTCTTTGGGGTGGAGGAGGGTTTAGCCACCACCGGTATGCGCGCCACTTTGTGTTGGGACGGCGGCGACGCGACTGCTGTAGAAGAAGAGATAAAAATAAATAAAAGTTCAGTGCTTATCACTGCTGACGCAGTGAAAGAAAGAATTCTGACAATCATAAGGTTATAAGCAAATTGATTAATTACCTTTTCCACTCTGTGTCCAAGGCATTAACACTTCATTGGGCAACTCTACCACACCCTCAAAGAATTCATCATCTAACAGAGTCAGATCAGAACGCCTTTCCTCTTCTATTTTAGTAGCCCTTTGTCTGACCTATTCAGGTATGTCATCGTCCTAATGGTTCAAATGGCTCTAAGCACTACGGGACTTAAAATCTGAGGTCAACAGACCCCTAGATGTAGAACTACTTAAACCTAACTAACGTAAGGACACCACACACATCCATGCCCGAGGCAGGATTCTAACCTGCGACCGTAGCAGCAGTGCGGTTCCGGACTGAAGCTCCTAGAACAGCTCGGCCACAGCGGCCGGCTATGTCATCGTCCTCGCCAGAATCGACATCTGGCAATTCCTCTGTCTCGCCTATAACAACAAAAGCAAACAAGATATACAAACCGAAAAACTAGCATGAAATAAGAAAATTTGGAATCACTACTGTGCAAGAACAAATTACAATGAAAATTGTACTCATATGGGAATTCTACTTGTGAACCCACCACAGGACGCTGAACATCAAGAGTCTGCCATGTTCCAGCCGCCTCCTGTCTCTCCTCACACTCCAAGATAAAATTCTCGAGTTGTACTATAACAAGGAGACGGAATTAGTAAGGCGAATTTAACACACACACGAAAATTGACGCTCAAAATACAAATTATTTACTCACTTGGTAATCCTGTTTCCAGAACTCTACGCCTCTTGTGGCTACACTCTGAAGCATTGCTGCAGTTACCTGTCTTTGGGAAGCCAAACAAAAAGTACACACAGAGATTAAGGGACACACAACAAGGCAGACAGCAGCAGACTGAGGACAATGGAGGTTGGTTGTGGGTTTAAATATAGACCGAGGTCACCAATTAGAGAGATTCATTTGAATGTATAGCCAATAAGAAACTTTTATGGAACGTCACTATTTCTGGAAGGGATTGATGCGGCCATCGTCTCTCTCTTTCCAAATAACAAGAATGGTTTTATTATTAACGGTGTTTTCACAAGCGTGCACACACATGATAAAGGCTTTCAGTAGAGAGAAGTTTACCTTTTCTGAGACGTATGTTGAAAGCATTTCCAACAAAAGTGACGGTTAACTATTTCTGTGGTACTTTACCAATTCCAAGAAGGAACTGATAAGTAGTGGATCGCGAGGAAGAATGCAATCGGCGTTATTCTGGGGTATTTTCGTAAACAGGTCCTGTTAGGATAAGAATTTCCATCCAGACAAGCTAAGACGTCATGAAAGTTAGTAAAAAAATGAGCGTTAATTATTTCTGCACCACTTTACTATTTCCATGAGGTAGGCTTGGCCCCGAACAGACCTAGTCCTTTCCCACCGTTTTCCCCCTGAGCGCCATGGGACGACGGCGCCCTCTGGGGGCAGTACTGTGTAGTAGGTCAGTTGGACTCTGGACCTCATGGTAAACACACAGGATGGAGCTACTGCCTATGACAACTCAAACTGTTTAAATAAATGCTGAAAATAAAGTACACTCCTTCCACTCCCCAGTAACTGGATACAGGTTCAAATGGCTCTGAGCACTATGGGACTCAACATCTTAGGTCATAAGTCCCCTAGAACTTAGAACTACTTAAACCTAACTAACCTAAGGACATCACTCACACCCATGCCCGAGGCAGGATTCGAACCTGCGACCGTAGCAGCCCCGCGGTTCCGGACTGCAGCGCCAGAACCGCACAGCCACTGCGGCCGGCTAACTGGATACAGGCTAAGTCCTTTTCTCGCCAATTCCAAGAAAAAGGTAGCGGTCGGATGACTTACGTTATTCGAGGTAGCCCAACTGACCTATTTTCCCACCATTTTCTTAGATTAGTGGAAGTATCCCAAGTGACCTTATTTCTGCCAAAATTTGAACTTCCTGCCAATTTCTGGGAGAGGGGAGGAGAGGGGAGAGGTTTAGCTTAGTGGAGGTAGCCCAACTGACCTGTTTTCCCACCAATATTTGAACTTCCTGCCATGATGTCATTCCCATATCTATCGCCACCATCTTGGATCCGCCATCTTGAATAAATTTGGCAACAACACAGAGTGGGGCCGCATTTACTTTGTCCCCCTACTCTCGTGGTCTTGCTCGTTTACTCCTGGGGCCGACTGCCACTACATTTGTTGACCACAGTACTATTGCATTTGGGAGAAAGAGCGGTTCGGTCAGGCTATCGTTAGTCAGCGCACAATCGTCATTGCTGAGGCAAGGAACGATGATACAACTACAGTTATGAAATGAAAATCGCACTACATTTGGTGTTTAGAGTTATGAGGTGCACGATCCATCACACAATGGATCAACGCCAAGTCCTCATCTGTTCCATTTCCATCTGTCGTGTAAGTTTGAAATTGTTGTCCTTATGTGCTAAAAATTCATCTTCACTCTCCAGACCAACGTTTGATGTTATATTCTCTATTGATTATTCCATTAAAACATCTCTCCGCGAATATTCAGTTTCAATTTATTTTAGAAGTTAATGATGCTTTAACCAGTCATTTTCGGAGTAATACTGCACTGTCGGCATGAAATAACCTCTAAATGATGTTGAGGTCAACACTTTCTAGTCAGCACTATATAACATAGGTGACATATTGATCCATTGCCCAATCTCGATGGTCCAGTGTTCACTGAAATCGTAACTGACAATGTCGTTAGGTTCAAAATGGTTCAAATGGCTCTGAGCACTATGGGACTCAACTGCTGAGGTCATTAGTCCCCTAGAACTTAGAACTAGTTAAACTTAACTAACCTAAGGACATGACAAACATCCATGCCCGAGGCAGGATTCGAACCTGCGACCGTAGCGGTCTTGCGGTTCCAGACTGCAGCGCCTTTAACCGCACGGCCACTTCGGCCGGCTGTCGTTAGGTCAATATGGGAACACAAAGAAGACGTCTACTGCAGAGCCCAGTGTTTAACAATGTGCACTGAACACTTCCGCCTGAGCTAGTATTGTATTCTGTATCATATTTCCCACAGATTGATACACACCCCTCTTTATAGAGTGGGCTAACCACCCAAGTTTGGTTCAGGCGCCGACCCTATCACCTTGTCAACTATTCATGGTCTCATCGCCTTTCAAGAACAGCCACCCAGCTTCAAAGATTTCCCGATACTCAATTTCAGGCCCCGGACCACAATAAACTGTCTTTATGTCTGTGGATATGCGATTAGCGGCCCATAGCTAAAACGGTGACCTACTTCGCTCATCTTCACTCATATATTAGGTCGGTGCATTTTCGCTTCGCACGTTGGTATTCCAGTTGCTATAGTTTTCATTTGTAATTCACTATAGGTATTTGAGTTTACATATTGTCATTCTGTCATTTGCAGGTAGTGAATGCAGCTGTTGACGCTAGAAAATGGAGAGGCAAGTTGAGAAATTGGAACACATCCGACATATTCTTCCGTTTCAGTTCAATACAGGGATGACAGCATTGGAGGCACTGTGTAAGCGAATAGTGTCACTGGACAGAGGACGGCAAGAAATTGGTCTTCCCGTTTTAAGGAGAAATATTTTGACATTTCATGAAGATAGTTTAAACGCCTTAATCCACTACGATATACGTCAATGTACTCGAGAACTGACATACGCGATGAATTGTGATCATTCCACCAGTGTGCGACATTTACATCCAATGGAGATGGTTCAAAAGTTGGATGTCTGGGTCCCATGTCGCTACTGGTGGCCAGAAATGATTTCTACCCTAACATGAGCGAAAGAAGGGCATGACAGGGCGCCAACAAAGTAGCAACTCCCCATACAAAGTCCTGCACACATCCACATGAGAATGATATGCACCTGGTGGAGCAGCGCTGGTGTGGTATACCACAATTTGCTTTTTGAGTTGTATCTCTCATCACTGCTAACATATATTGTCAACAACTGAGGTGTCTTGCAGATACAATCGAAGATCAATGACCAGGAAGACTGTGTGAAGTGATGCTACTCCATGATAACGCCTGCCGGCATTCTGCAAGGCTGACAAAAAAATAGAGAGGAGTTGGGTTGAGAAGTAATTTCGACCCATTTCATTCATTTGATGTTGCGCTCTCAGACTTTCACCTATTCCGCCTTCAAGGAATTTTCGATCTCGATGAAAACGTGCTCCGAACGTGACTCGCCTCAATACCAAGTCATTTCTACAGTCAAGCATTCCAGGAGTTACGCCATCATTGGGAGACTTGTAAATGATGTTGGACAATATATTATAGATGACTAAAGCCTGTGTTGTCTGTATGTGTTCTGTTCATTAAATTTACTGAGAAACACCAAGAACTCATGCACCAACAGAACAGCGTCAAATGATCGCAATGCCACTGGGCAGAATTCAATTTCACACTGACAGTGGCCTAATGTTCTGGATCATCAGTGTATATGGCGGTTATAGCCACTTGGAAAATAAACGATTGCATTGTCCGCCCCTGGCAGCTGAGTAGTCAGCACGACAGAATGTCATTCCTAACGGCCTGGGTTCAATTCCCGGCTGGGTCGGAGATTTTCTCCGCTCAGGAAGTGGGTGTTGTGTTGACGTTATCTTTTCATCCCCATCGACACGCAAGAAGCAGACTTGCACCAGGCGAATGGTCTACCCGACGGGAAACCCTAGCCACATGGAATTTCCATTTATCTTTGCATTTATTCCGATTTGGTCTTACCATATTCTTGACGGTTGCATAATTTATATGTCAACTGAAATTAATCATACAGTATATCATAATCGTGAATTTTAAATTAGGTCACGTACTTAACATGCAGGACGAAGAGGGATAGGGCTGATATCTCTGTGTCGCACACGCACACACACACACACACACACACACACACACACACACACACACACAGACACATACAGGAGGCAGGTCACTGGCACTAACTATTTACTGCGTGGTTACCAAGAAAGATGATAAACGTACATTACTAATGAAAACAGTGTGAGCTAAGATCAGTAGACACTCAAATAAAATTCCAAGTCTCGGTCAAGTACTGAGGTCTGCATAGAACTTGGCCATATCGTGAACGGCAACCCAAGTAGCTAATCTTACTGCATCAGTAGAATCATGGCTCTCGACGAGGCAGGTAAATGGTGGTGCCCATATTATCTTAGAGAACTGAAAAGCAGAATACATCTAGCGAATCTTTTGTGATACGTGTAAATGTGCTCATAAAAAACCACTTCACACTTTACATCAGCATCTATAGGGTAACTGAAGATCATAGCGCCATGCTTTGAGTTAATTGCCTCTAATGTTGTGTAAAGATATGCCAAATCACTAATTTTTATTGAGTTAGGCCCTAACGTCTTGTTATGGATTCCTATAAACATAATTGGCCAGAATTTAGTAATTTTTCGATATAGTTTTTTGTGCGCGAGAAGGAAAACTACACTTCATAAGGAGTAGTGAAGCCCACAACTCCATTTTGAAATTCTCTCACCTTTATGACGTCCAACTTACCAGAAGTTAGCCAAAATGGAAAAAAGTTCATAACTGTAACGTATAATGGAAATGATGCACTCACCAATTATGGAAACAATGCAAAATTTAAGCTACAATGAACTAATTCAGTCACTTTCAAGTTCAGCACAGTCGTCTTTGCACAGTGTACACAGCCCTGACTTATTTACAGATCCATTATCATGTTTTTCATGATACCCTGTTTTGCAGTATGCGAACTGAGTCCAGTCCTTGTTGCTCCTTTTGTCGTAGATGTAGCCACCACCGTCACCGCAGTTCAGATCGTTATTACAGCACTTGGAATGTTTTTGCATTGAGGTTTTCTTTCCACATTTTGCAAGACCTGATGTTTATGCTGCTGATGAATCAGCATTAAGCAACTCTCTATTAACTTTTCTTTTGTATTACAGCCAAGTTTCCTAGTCTTCTCTTCACCCTTGTCGAGTCTCGAAAACTTCTTCATTGGTTGTTAAATGTCTTTGAAGCCTCCCCAGCAGTAATCTAACTGCATCAGTGGCCATCTGTACGTCCTCATTAGACCACTTCACACGAATATTTTGACAAGGCTTACCCATACTGTCACTTAGGTGACAAAAACACAGAAATGGTAATGTTACTTGCTGGTGTCTTCTTGAAGTTTTATCGAACTGTAGTGAAAAATGTCTAAATATTTTAAAAATCTGTTTATATTTACTTTAATACAAGAAAGATTGTGTTTTAATAACATCGTAGTAGAAGCACTACATGTTGATGACGTTAGAAATTTATACATACCTCCTTATACGTACAGAAAATATTCAGCGTCAATAGAAAACCAACTTTTAGCATGCTACCTCACTATGAAGGCTGCCCAATTCACACTGAGGTTGCTGTTGCTGCAAGGACGCTACAGGCACGCGATGGAAGCTACCCCCTCCCCCCGCGCTTCGTTATTCATAACTTACATGGTGCTGCCACCATCGGAATATTTCCAAATTAGCCATTAATCCGCAAGTGGCGTAGAAACCAGCTCGGCGTTATTGCCGAAACTACATACGATTGCAGTCATCTTCGTACGCGAGTACTTTAACCTCTATTCATTTTGCTTCACACAAGAATATTGAAATTCATCTAGTAAGCCCGAATATAGTGCAATAGACCCTGTTTCAATTATCCAGGTACATAATAGAAGACAGAGATGCTCGAATGGGATACAATGTCCTTATATATAACAATCTGTGAGAATGTCTGTTACTAATCCACTGGAATTACATATGAATGAGTAAATTATGAGGGATATTTAAACAACAACGAGTCTATGACTACCTAAGATGCTACTGAAATGTGCACTGTACTTGAAAATATCGCCCCAGCAAGAAAAATGATACAAACGTAATAACTGAAATTTTAAGTTTGTGTCACAAAAAAGACATTTGACATAGCCCAACGTTCACGCAAACGTCACATACCTGTCTCGCAACTCGTCCACTTCAGACTCATGTGTCAGGTTTGTTGCCATCTACTCTATTATTTGTCACAGCAAAAACATTTTCATTTCAACGTTGCTACTGACGGGTAGTAGTAGTAGTAGTAGTAGTAGTAGTAGTAGTAGTATTCATCTGTAGATCTCTTTTTACAAGGATATAGGACATGTCAAAGTATTTACAAGTTTCGAGCAATTTAAAATAAGCTAATTCCTATACACATTCATTTACATACTTCTAGTTAGAGACAATAATTAGATTTACTCCTCATATACAACACTTTTTTACAAATAACTTATTAAAAATGTAATGTCACACTGTTCATTCATATTTCACTATCAGTCACTGTACACCCTATACACACATTGTTTCATAACACTTCACTTACTACGTACACAATCACACACACTGGTGATCTCTGGGCCATTTTCTGTACTGCAGCTTCCCATTTGCTCTCCTGAAAAACTGAGTCAGCATTCCTCTATAATGAGTGAGATATTGAGCTCAGATAGAGGAATAGGTGTGAGTATTGTCCTATGCATAGCTTGGGGATGAGTTTTTCCAGAAAAGGAAAAAAGAAGGGAAGAAAACATAGCGTGAAGGTGTTATGTGGAATGTTGGATGTTTTATAATCACTATTATTGTTTATTTGCATAAATTTTT
The DNA here is from genome assembly GCF_023864345.2 of Schistocerca serialis cubense. Taxonomy (NCBI): domain Eukaryota; kingdom Metazoa; phylum Arthropoda; class Insecta; order Orthoptera; family Acrididae; genus Schistocerca; species Schistocerca serialis. The sequence continues at coordinate 591,475,850 of NC_064638.1, read as the reverse complement.
TTTACCAAACCCCTGCTCTGTTTTATCTAAGTAATCCTTCAATGTACAAAATGTATTACTTAGAACTTGCTTTTTAGCTGCCTTTTTTTAAAAATTAGTGTGATTTTGCGATTCCTTTACTCTCATTTGGTAATTTATTGTACAGTTTTATTCCTTGATAGAAAATGCTGGTCCCAGCAGATGTTCGAGTCCTCCCTCGGGCATGGGTGTGTGTGTTTGTCCTTAGGGTAATTTATGTTAAATAGTGTGCAAGCTTAGGGACTGGTGACCTTAGCAGTTAAGTCCCATAAGATTTCACAGACATTTGAAATTTTTTTAGAAAATGCTGTCTTGAGTTTTATGTCTATTTTTTCTTCGTAAATGTAAGTTGAGTTTAACTCTTGTTCCATTGTCATTGACAGAGCTCTTTGTGCAGTAATTACCAATGTTATATTTGATGTGTACCACTGACTGGTAAATGTTTTCACATGAAGCAGTTAAAATCCCCAGTGTTTTAAACAGATCTTTACAATGAGCTCGACTACCATCTTTGGTTATTATTCTTATGGCTCTTCTCTCGAGTTTAAAAATTGTGTTCACACTTCGTGCATTTTTTCCCTAAAAAAGAATGCCATAGCTAAGAACTGAGTGTACATATCCATAGTATGTAACTAAAAGACCCTGCATGTTACTCATTGATGATAGGATTCTAAGGGCGAAACATGCTGATCACAATCTGTTTACAAGTACTTTTGTGTGTTCACACCACTTCAACTGAGAATCAATAATAATTCCTAGAAATTTTGCATTCGTTACACAGTCTACAAATGTGCCATCTACATTTGATTTAACATTGTCATCTTCCTTCTTCAAAACTGAAATTCATGGCATCAGTTTTATTTACGTTCAGTGTCACTTTATTGCTTACTGACCAATCGTAAACTTCCTTGAGAGTTTCAGTTAGATTCTCTAGAAGGAGTTATCTTTTTTTCTCAGGGGCTATTATATTGCTGTCATCATCGATGAGAATTATTTCACCATGAGTAACACTACTGCGAAAGCCATTGTTGTATATCAGGAATAGTATTGGTCGCTAAAGAAGGGCGGCACCTTCTGAGTTGTGAACGTAATTTCTCATATCATTCTTTATTACATTGTCTGTGTTTACACAGTATCTTCATCATTGGGAGAGTCCTTAGAGCCGGCCGGTGTGGCCCAGCGGTTCTAGGCTCTTCAGTCTGAAACCGCGCTTCCGCTTCGGTCGCAGGTTCGAATCCTGCCTCGGGCATGGATGTGTGTGATTTCCATAGGTTAGCTAGGTTTAAGTAGTTCTAAGCTCTAGGGGACTGATGACCTCAGCTGTTAAGCCCCATAGTGCTCAGAGCCGTTTTGAGAGTCCTTAGAAAATGTAGTCAATCAGCAAACGAGGTGGCTTACAAAACACTCGTTCAACTTACACTTGAGTATTGCTCATCAGTGTGGGATCCGTACCAGGTCGGGTTGACAGAGGAGATAGAGAAGATCCAAAGAAGAGCTGCGCGTTTCGTCACAGGGTTATTTGGTAAGCATGATAGCGTTACGGAGGTGTTTAGCAAACTCAAGTGGCAGACTCTGCAAGAGAGGCGCTCTGCATCGCAGTGTAGCTTGTTGTCCAGGTTTCGAGAGGGTGTGTTTCTGGATGAGGTATCGAATATATTGCTTCCCCCTACTTATCCCTCCCAAGGAGATCACGAATGTAAAATTAGAGAGATTCGGGCGCCCACGGAGGCTTTCCGGCAGTCGTTTCTCTCGCGAACCATACGCGACTGGAACAGGAAAGGGAGGTAATGACAGTGGCACATAAAATGCCCTCCGCCACACACCGTTGGGTGGTTTGCGGAGTATAAATGTGAATGTAGATTCCTTATTACAGTTTCTGTGCTTATATGGTATCGGCATCTCAAATTACCATACAATTGGAAGATCTTTGCCTTTCTATAAATTTGTGGTGGTCGATGGGCTACGTGTCGTGTATCGCTATGAGGACAACAGCGGCAGCAAAGACGGTTGCTACGTGGAAGAGAGCGGGGCGATTACAAAAAAGTGCGAGTTGCATGTGGGACAGGACGCATAGGAGCGTATGTGTAACAAGTGGGGCTACGGCTCTTGGTGCTCTGTGACTGTCGTGGAAATTTTCAGTGGCTACTGCGGCTAAGTCTGTGCAGACTTTGAGTCACTAGCTTCAGAGAGGAACGAGGCCCGTTTAGCATGGAGATAATAGTATGTTGTTTCTCATGGAATGTCCTAGATGGGAGCTGCTTTCTGTTCTGTATTACGAATAGGCCGAGGCAGGAGAAGGTTATGTGGTAGGCCTTCTGAGTAATTCTATACGAAAGGGAATTTGCGGCTCTGTACTGACATCATTCGCTGCTTCATGTCACAGTGATTTGCCACAAACTAATGGGTGGTATAGTAGGTCTTTGTTTATCGAACTCACATAATGGAACAGACGTTATCGTTGACTGTTTGCCTATCAGGTTAGTGCTTTCGTTTTCACGTAACTGTGGAGTGATAACTGTGTCATCGAAACTAACACAGATTTTTCTGTAGCTTTCTGGGGCCAGTAGTTGTTTGGCTTAGTATATGTGTTTCATTTGAGCCTCAGGTATGGTGACTTCCTGTTATCTGCGGGGACAGTAAACAGAAAAGCCCAAAGAAGATGAGTAAACATGAGCATGCTGTTGGCACAAAGATTCAATTGCATTAACCACTTCGCCGATATTCGCAAGTTATATACATGTTTATTTTTTACCCTGGTGGTCCTTACACCCCACATTCATGTGATTTTAAATTTATTAATGACTTAATTTCACTATAGTTATGGATTTTAGTGCTGATATTGTTGGTTTCACATTTTAGTAACGCTATTACTTACACTAAGTGAAAATTTTAGATAATCATGCAGGGGGGTCCCATGTAGAGAATTGTTATGTAGAGGTGTGTGGATTTACAACGACTTGGAGCATATGAAAGGTTCACACTAAAATCTGTGTCTGAATAATTTTGAGCTGGTCCCTTTAGTATTACGGGTTGTTGTACTGTGAAAGGTGGAATAACTTATATGTCTGGACATGAGCGTTAGCATATGGTAATGCTTTCGAAATTAAGTGCAGTTGAAGTATCAAAAACTTTTCCTCTCTGTAACGGCTTGTTGCTAATAAACTGTTCCTGCTCCGGAATCAAATCGTATTATCTTTTCTATGAAACTTTTGTTTTTACGATTTTTGTAGTATACTAATAAATGGAATATGTGTTTAAGTTTTAATAAATGTCAGTCTGTAGTCATTTTACGAGATTAATTTGAGTAAATGAGGCACGTCTGAGGCAACAAACACTGTTTTATCGATTACAGCTGCTGAAAATATCAAGAAATTTCTTGTCCTACAGTGTACAAGAAAAAAATGGAAGCTTCTGCTGTAATGAACTTTCTTACTGAATGCGTTTTCTCGGCGAAATGTATTCCTACATTATGTAAGCCCACTTGCGATTCTATGTTTTCATAAATTATACTCCTTCAATTGTACCTAACTGATGTTACTTATTAAAATGTATTAATTTTCATGAATTATAATTTTACATTTTGTATTTTTCTAATAAAACTATTTTTTACCCTAAATTAAGTACCAATTTTTACAAAAGTGGGTTCGATTGTTGTATTACAGTACGTAAAAAACAAAAATATAATATTTGCCGTGCAAAAGTGACAAAAGTAGTACATGAAGGCTCATAACAAAAATTCAAAAAATTAGAAAAGAAATTAAAGTGAAACAACTCAAAGAACTAATTAATAATTACCTAATAGCAAGTCACATTTGATGAGAAAAGAACTTCATGACCATATTGCTGTTGTGTGGACTATAATGGAATTTACTGCCAAAAATACTTACTTGAAATGCAATATCAATACAATTTTTACAGACTTCTTTAAGTCGGTTTTTCTCAAGTATGTGTCACTGTTCTTCCCGTGCGATATATCAGTGTCCTATGGACGTCAACGTAGGTGTGAGAAGAGAATCTTTATTCTGCACATAATACAAACACTAGCGGATGGACATTTTTGTGCAAAACAGGCAATTTTTAGAGCGCTGTGTACACGTCGCAACTGTATAATCTTGCCCTTTGTGCATACGACGGGTCATTGTTACGGCGTTCCGCTAGCACGCGCCCCTGTCTCCCCACAAAAGCTGAGGGGCGTGATAACTTCCGGCAAGTTAAGAGCGCTGGCGGCGTCACGCCTCCACAGTGATGGCACCGCGAGGAGCGGCGTTATTCGACATCGCGAACGGCGAACGACGTCACTGGCTGCACAGCCATCAACGTGCCACGGAGCGTTTTACGATGCGGTTCCGTTTGTTATGATGCTTGCGCGAGTCGCAATAAGGGCATTCCAGCGTCGGTGGGGTGTTTACATGTCCCTGCCTCACTCGCCGACTCCGCCTGAAGACACACAGTCGTCATATATCTCCTCCTACCAAGCGTACGGCGATGTTTCTGACAGGCAATAACGTAAAGGACACGATGCAATTTTATGAGCTGTGAACGGAGGTGCTCTGCTATAAATATTGTGGAAAATCTCTTGCTCTCAAAATGGAGTTCGATAGTTTCCGGCAAGTTACAAAAAGGGCGCATATTTTGTTCAAGCACTTCGCACCTTTTCTCAATACATTTGGAAATGAATGCACCCACAAGTCCCTCGTCTCATCAGAATTTCATAATTACTGCTAGAAGCCGCTCTTGAACCTAAAGTGTTCTTATTCCCAAAAATAATTTTGTTTGTTTTATTAAAAAAAGGAAAAGCTAAGGCTGCTGTTCTAAATTAATTTGTGGTAAACAAATACTTTCAAGAGAAACAAAACGGAGATATACTTAAATACGCTCCATAGAAATATATTATTACAACTGTAGAGAATGGTAGATTACGAGGACTCTTAGGAAATTAAGGTCCGATCGGTCAACAAATGGAAACTACTGTCGAAACCAAAAATGTGCCGTTACCAACAGTTAGCTACACCTTCCAGCTACTGCTCCACACAGTCGCCGCTCCAGCTTAGACGTTTGTCATACCATTGTACCAACTTTCCTATACCCTCATCACAGAAGGCTGCCATATGAGTGTTCCGCCGACCCTCTATGTTTGTCTACAGCTCGCCGTCTGTGCCAAAACGTTGTCTTCATAGCCAGCGGTTCTTGTGAGCACAGATGAAACTCAACAGCTGCCAACTGCTGGCTGTAGTGTGGGTGCTCAAACTGTTGCTAACTGCAACGCTTAGGAGCAGTTCCATCGCCCCTACAGAGTGAGGCCGAGAATTGTCATGAAGAAGTAAACACATGACAGTTAAGCGATGTGGGCTGCTTGACTCGAGGTGAAATCTCTCACCAGACCTTCATACTTGGTATGACACACTATTTTCTGGGCAGTTTTTCGTGATCAGGGTTAAACAGAATAACGTGACGCATTCGATGGGCAAACTAGACACTGCCCATCCGTGCGAAGCTTCAGTTTTCACTGTGGTGATGCATTAGTTCCCTAATGACTCCCAGTGATACAAAAAAAATTTACACTGTGTGACTATATGACCTGTAGGGCATCAACTGATTTTTGTTCAAGCAGTTATTTGTTCTGAAACAGCAGTTGTCTGGTCTCTCTTTAATTCCAGGAAGCAAGGATTTGTCAAGTCAAATCCCTTGAACAGTGTGATGACAATGCCGATATCTTATCGATTTCGGCTTAAAATTACGTGACGCTCAACGTGTCCTGGAGCCCTGTCTTCTAGGATGATTCACTAATGCGTTCACGTCTTGAACTGTGCTACAGATGGAACACTGAGCTTCCTGCAAGCTTTCTATATTGGACCTGAGTTAAGAGGGCGAGATCTGCTTTATTCACTCATGTAACCATTTGTGCAATCCAAGGGGAAAATTGTGTCAGTAAGCGAAATGCAGATGCTTTCGGGTCAGTGTTTTCGTGCTCAAGACATGATCCGCAAACTGTAAATACCAATGCGCTTGCAGTCCACACGTTTACTAACTTATACAACCGTCTTTAGACGATGTAGCGTTTCTCGTCAAGTCCGTGCGTTTCTCGTTTCCCATTTGAGCTGTTGCAACTATCTCTACCTGGGCACGTAGTGGAAATACCTGATGACAGACCAGTGTAATTAGTAGTAATACTTCACTCACACAGGGAACTAGTGATGTTAATTGCTTTCTCATGTTGTTAATTTTAAGATGATTCATATCGAGAGAGAAAAACTACAGTGGAATGAACTCTTATGTGGGACTAAGGTACTTCAGATCCCCTTCTCGCCATGAAGATTTAGGAAAAATTTTGCGCTGCTTCCTTTGAGAAGACTTGTCTGATCGAGTTGATTGCATCCCTGATCCTTCCTCAATTCGAGTGTGTGTTCCGTCTCGACCAGACGTTAAGCTGTAAAATTCTGCTCTTCATCTCTTCTAACCCTTAATGAAAAAACTAAGAAGTCGATGTGAAACTGAAAGCACATTCTTAAAGTAAAGACCGTTTACAGTTATCTTGATGTTCCTTTTCAACCTTCCTTTCATTATGCACATAAGTTAGATGAATGTATCAGCACCATTTTCAAACGGTCGTCTGTGTAATTTAAACGAGCTGAGTACCCTGTGTTCTCCAGGTATGTATTTATTCCAGTTCTATTAGTCATCTTCTTCTCCCCTATGTCTCTGTCCACCTCCTCCATATCCCACTCTCTGTGAGTCTCCTCCTGCCCTTCTCTCTGTCCATCTGCTCCTCCACCCTCTCTTCCCCTTACGCCTCTAACTCCTCCTCCCCCTCTAAGCTCATCACTCTCCCTACTTTCTCTATCCATCACCTCATCTTTCCTTTCTCTATCCACCTCCTCCCGCCCTCACTGTCCATCTCCTTCTCTTCGCTTCTTCTTCCGTTTCCACCTTCGCATCTCTCTGTTCATGTCCTCCGCTTCCCATTCTCTATCCATTTCCCCATCCCTCTCCCTGTCCACCTGACTCTCTCGTCCCCCCTCCCCAAAAAAAATTTGAGTCCACCTCGTCCTTGTCCCTCTTTCTGTGCATCTCTTCCTTCCACTTTATCATCCCCACCCCAATGTGAGTTTGTTGGTTCTCATCCCACGATATTTATTTACAGATTGTAAGTAGTATGTGTGCCATGTTTCGTTGAGATCGATCCAGTGGTTAGAAGGAGATGAGGAACATGCACACATACATCCACTTAAACACTGTGTGTGGAGAAAGTAGACACATTCCTTCTAAATTAAAACTGTATTGAATAAGATATGATTCTGCTAACGTTATTTATTCTGTCGTATATTCTGTGTAACTAGAATCAGGAGAAATCCAGTAAGAAAGAGCTGCTAGTTTGAGAGACAGTTGGCCGGCCGCCATAGTGACAAAAATCTTTGTCAAGCTCTACGTGACTGATACGTCGTCAGTCGAACTCAAGATAAGCAACACTCCTTGCATTGGCACATGTCACTGCGCGCTCATTGTGAATGCCCCAAGCAAGGGACGTTTAATCTGCGAGGTCGAATAGGCACTGCTGTTTCTACTGACCTCTATGTCTACACTTTATGTTTATATTCTTTTATTGGCAGTCAGTCACCTAGTTAACCAAATGGACCGTTTTTCTTTACTTTTCGGAACATATAAAAGCACATGTAATTTTTTTGCTGTTTGTTAGGATATTTAGTATCACTACAGACGTTATTATCTGCTGGCGAACGACGGTTCTGCCAATGTGCGTTGCTCTGGACTTGTTTTTTCTGTAAGCGATTACTATTTTATCCCTCATGACTACCGATTAAAACTAACTACCACGTAATATTACGCAAAAAATTAAAAATAACAACAGTAAGAAAGGTCTCAGACTCGATATCCTCGCAGAATTGGAAATTTTTAAACTCCTTTCGCTTAAATACGGTTTTATTCTTAACGAACAATTACAGTTGGGTAATAAAAAATTCTTTCAAGTTTTAAGGCCGTTGCTTGAAATTGCCTGATTTTCGAATTTTTCCCCACAGTAGCGTCGGGAATGTCGGTTTCTCTTGTCCAAATGTTATCGTCTTTTTCTTTTTTTTTTTACTTTATTTAGAACTACCCGTAAAAAGGCTGATTTACTATTTTTGCCAAACTTTTATATGGCCTATTGTCTGGGTACTATATGTTAATAGTATGTATCTACAGACATGTAATTTTGCTCTTCAAGCAGATATTTATAAGTTTGCCGTTTTGTTGCTAGATGGCTCTTACCCCAACCCACACGTCTATAAGTCTTCCGTATTGTTACTGGGTAGCAGTACTAATCCTCGTGTGCATCTCATGGCAATGTAGGCTTACATGCCGTTTGTGACAAAATAAAACACCCACGGCCGTCCTCATGGTTGAAGTGCTGACACATTATCTGCGTATCCAGTAATGCTGGCAACTGATATAGGGATCATATCAACCCGTACCGCATCAACAACTTCCTGAAGATGACCCATTGAAGCACTGAAACTGGTTGCAACAAAATAAAATAAAATCATAAGGACGGCTGTAGATGTTTTATTTTGTCACAATAGTAAACAGCCGTCTTCCCAGAAACCTCCTTCCAAAAGGATGAACATACAAATACATGCCGTCTAGTCTCATGCCACTTGCGCTGTTAACGTGTGCCGCCACTTGCAACCATGGTTTTATCATTCTGTGATAACTATCTGTCTTTTTTATTACGATTTTTATTCTTGACTCATGGAACACAAACATGTCACTTGGCGATGACATTGTTGCTGAAAATTTTAAAGTTGTTATGTGATTTCATGTAAGTATAGTTTTCTGGTTTTGGCTGAGAATTTTCATGTACGTATTTGTTTTATGTATATTATTTACACCTTATATATAATTTTCTAAGTAGCTTTTACCATTCTCATGAAGATAGTCTTAGAACTAAAGAAACAGTGTTGACGTGTTTCTTATAAAATTGAGTGCAGCCGGTTGCCTGACTATAACATTTTATATGGTTGCGTACTCGGTTGCTGAGCTCAGTCACAAAATGTTTAAAATGTCAACAATAACAGTAAAGTATGAGACAGAAGGAACATAAAGGAGAACAGAAATCAGAAGGAAAGAAATATATTTTTATTTGTTACTTTGTTCTCGTGATTAATCAGATCTGATGACGGTCATTGCGTGTTCAATACAAGTAACCTTTTGTGAGAATGTACAACTAACACGTCTTCTTTTTTTGTGCTACGTATCACGATTCCGATAATCGCCGTCGACAGTCAACGCCATTCGTAGATGGTGAAAGACAGCTGCCATTTCAGCGTTGGACAGCAACAAACGGTGAGCAGCAACATCGTCCAGAAACACATCGTTGTTGTGGGGTCCAGAGGCTACTGATCCACAACCTTACCGCTTCCTGCCGCGATTTACATTGCTCAGAGATCAGCTTAAGAAGCAGACATATCGCTACGTGTCACTCGATGTACTGGTAGTTCACCTGGACTGAATAGGGTGCTACCCGTTCCTTGTTGAGGAATGCCTACTTGTTTTGAAGACAAGCATACGTTCGCCTAGTATGCAAATCAGTGAGGTCCAAATCTCGCCTGACACAGATCTACAGAATGTAAAGTTAAATATTTATCCTTTCCTGTTTTTTTCCAGTAGTATATTTATTTAATTTCATGTGTTTTTTTTTTTAGTTTAATAGTCTCGCGTGTTTGTAAGTGTAGTCATTCAGTTTTTAGTGCCGTAGTTGTTCATTTGTTTTATTTTGGAGACAAGCGCACGTTAGATTAGCAAGTCAGTTCGCGGACAGTTCAATGCGCTTTTAGCTATAGTCGGTCACCTCCGGATGTAGCGATGGAGGAGAATGTGTCGCATCGCGTGCAACACCTCTCTTCTTTCGCCCACAGGTTCTTCTGCCGAGGCACCGCCTAGTGCGCCCTTCGCCCTCACAGAAAAGTGAGTGGTGGGTGGTAACGCATTCGCGGCGCTCAAAGTTCAAAAATGATTCAAATGGCTCTGAGCACTATGGGACTTAACATCTGTGGTCATCAGTCCCCTAGAACTTAGAACTACTTAAACCTAACTAACCTAAGGACATCACACACATCCATGCCCGAGGCAGGATTCGAACCTGCGACCGTAGCAGCCGCGCGGTTCCGGACTGCGCGCCTAGAACCGCTAGACCACCGCGGCCGGCTCGTCGCTCGAGGCGGAGGGCCATTTTGGAGTGCACAGGTGGCTGCTCCTTCAATAAAGTCTGAACAAACACATGGGGGGAGGGGTTTGCTAGTTACCGGGAGCTCCAACGTAAGGCGCATTATGCAACCCCTTTGGCAGATAGCGTTCAGGGCTGGAAAGAAACCCTATGTACACTCGATACATTTCCTGTGAGCCTTCATCCGAGACGTGGAGGCTGCCTTGCTTGCCCGCTTTCGAGTATGCAGGGTGCAGCGATCTGCAAGTTGTGGTTCACGTCGGCGCCAACGACACCTTTCACATGGATTAGGACGCCACCCTCAATTCATAGAGACGGCTGGTCAAAGTGCTGAAAGCTCCTGACATTACATATGGGCGCAAGCAGAGCTCGCTATTTTTTAGCATTTTTCCCAGAGTTCATCTGGGTCCTTTGATTTGGAGACAAGTGGAAGGTCTCAGGCAATGGATTCGTCGAGTCTGTGATGGTCTTCGCTGCAGATTTCTAGACCTGCGTTGCGAGTCGGTTGGGGATTTGTTGGACTCCCTTAATAGATCAGGGCTGCACAATACAAAGCAAACAGCTACTCGGGTAGCAGAGCGCACGTGAGGTTTTTTTTAAGCTGTACTATAGTTTGAGATATTCTGAAAAACTGTCACCAATTGATACAAAGCAAGGGAAGGCAGACCGCGTTCAGAGTAAAGACACTTCGACTGTAAACATTTTATCAGTAAACTGTCGAAGTGTTCGGAACAAAGTTCCTGAATTTCCTGCCCTCAAAAAAGTTCTCTCACTCGTTCTTGGGACGGAGAGCTGGCTGAAACTCAAAGTAGAAAACTCTGAGATATTTAGCGAATCACGGAACGTGTATCAGGGAGATAGATTAGAGGCTACAGGAGGAGGAGTGTTCATTGTAGATGAAAAATGTTGTCTATAATAAGGTCGCAGTTGAGTGTGACAGTAAAGTTATCCGCTCTCATGGAAAAGGCCCAGGTGAAATCAAGCTAATTGTTGGATGTTTTTGTCTGCCATCTGACTCTGCTGTGACAGTTCTACAGTCATTCAAAGAACGTCTATGGCCAGTAGTGCGTAAACGCCGGCCGGTGTAGCCGTGTGGTCTGGGCGCTTCAGTCTGGAACCGCGTGACCGCTCCGGTCGCAGGTTCGAATCCTACCTCGGGCATGGATGTGTGTGATGTCCTTAGGTTAGTTAGGTTTAAGTAGTTGTAAGTTCTAGGGGACTGCTGACCACAGAAGTTGAGTCCCATAGTGCTCAGAGCCATTTGAACCAGCCAGTAGTGCGTTAACAGGCAGACATGCATTATCAAGTGGAGGCTACTTTAACCTACCTAGGATAGACAGGGATGCCTATGGATTCCTTGCAGGGGGTATACGCGAAGTATTTTTGAAAACGTTTTCTGAAAACTGTTTTGAGCAGCTAGTTCGGCAGCCCACATGCAGGTCTTGTAGCTATAAACAGTTCAGACCTTGTTGACAACGTCAGTATAGAAACGGTGATTAACGGTCATGATGTCAGCTATGGTTACGAAAGTTAACAAATCAGTTAAGAAGGCTAGTAGAATGTTTCAGCTAGAAGGAACAGATAAGCAGTTACTGGCATTACATTGTGAACTGACATTGGGGCGTTTGTGTTTTCGTATTCACTTCGATGAGGTGATGGATACAGTTCACTGACAGTAAGGCAGTTAATTTACAGAGAAATGTTAAATTTAGTGAATAGGACCAGAAGTGTTCAGATCCTAAGCAGCGAAGGAAGGAACTACATTAGACTGCAAAAATATTTGGGTCCTAAGACAGCATATACTTCATTAGCGAAAATGAACATGTGTTCGTAGCTCCTCAGGTATACATTTTAGAGCCCATGTTTACTTGACAGTTTCTTCTCTCTTGGTCTATACTAAAACCTTTGAAAGTTACATAACCTCCATTCCTAGGAACAACAGTAACGGTACATGGATTCCGCTGTCAGAGATATCAGAATGATTTACGCTTGTAACTTTCGATTCGTTCATCCGCGGATGAGACACCCTTACCTCAGACTGATATATTTATCAGTCTCCATCATCCGTGAGAATCCGTAACATCACTACGAATTTTCAGATGTGTGTGTGAATTTCTAAGCGACCAAACTGCTGAGGTCATCGGTCAGTAATCTAACACACTACTTAAACTAACTTATGCTAGCAGAGGTTTAAAATACCGCTGCGGTTGTAAATTACTTTATCTTCACACAACCGGATTCGGACTTTTATAAGCCCATCCTCAGGTGCGGTAGCTGTGCTGTGGTCCCCGAGCGCCGCGTGTACCAGGCGCAGTGTGGTGCATATGAGCGCAGTTCTGTTCTGCGCTCATAGGTGTGGCACTGTACTCCTTACCTGTGTGCGTTCGGCTCTGAATTTTTTTTTTCCACATAAGACAGAGCGTGACCACATGGAACAGCAAGTCGAGTTGCTTTTGACACGAGAGGCTATCCGGCGAATGGGCTGGCCCACCATAGAACCGACGTAAATCCTTCGCGCATGTGTATAATGCGTTGGTAGACATTTTGCTCGTTCACATGCACTAAAGACTATCCGGCTGTTGTTAACAGCCCAAGGTAAGGAATGGAACGCCCTGCAACAGAAAGTCCTTACCGACTTTGTGGTCAGCATGGGAGCACGTGGCAGAAGATGGACTGCCATCCGTGGTGTGATAACGCATTTTTTAAGACCTGTGACCTGTCTTTCGTATTATCCAGAGGACCATCATAAAGCTCTGTGACTTTAGAACAATTATTGTCTTCGAATTAAAGTTTTTATTCTGTTCGTCTCATTGCCTATTATTTGTGATACTCTCTGTATCGTATCGTAGCAGTTCTTTCTATAGAGCTGTGTCACTTGGCAGTGTCACACAACGCGAAAGTTACTTTCGCCTTTAAGTTTTGCACCACCAGTGAGATATCCTAATTTTTCTGTTCTGTAATGGTTGGTGATATGATCAAGATCGACGGAGATATTTATTTATCTTTCTGATAACACTTCAGCTTGGTACGGTAAATCAAATTCAATTCGTGTTTAATTCTTTTTGCTACCAGACTTCGTTCGTCCTTCGTGAATGTCCTTCCTTTTCTTACTGGGTCCACTTCCTTTCAAATGACGATCCCCTCCTTTTCAGAGATTTTGCCTTTGATGTCATCTTCAAGGGCGTGCTGAAGATTCCCCCAAATTTTAATGTGAAAATTCTTTAAGCTTTTTAAATGAAACAAACGTTATTAACATTCAGCATCTTCGTTCTTCATGTGTACGAATTTACAGCCCTCTGCCGCTAAACGGCTCAGAATTGTAGGGTGCAACATTTTTGTGTGTAACGTAAATACGTCGGTGGGTGAGAAACAGTGTGCTGCAATCGAGTTTCGAATTCGAAGACTTCTTCCACACATAGAGAACTACCTCCTTCATCGTGACAATGCCAGCCGACACACGAGGGCTGCCATATCTGTAACAATCCGACTCGATAGGCTCTCTGTCATCGATCATCCTCCACATATACCGGACGTTGCCCCATCTGATTTACATCTGTTTCCTAAACTGAAACAACGCCTTCAAGGACTTCACGTTGTCAGCGACAAAATCGTGTCTCAGTGAGACAGATGCGGCCGTCGCCAGGATAACTATCTTGAGAAATTAATACGTATCCATAAAGAATAAAGACGTAAAATTATAATAAGAGTCGTTTTATTTAAAACTATTTGAGTGATTTTACGTAAAATATTCAGAGGCATTAATTTTCAGCACGCACTCGTATTATGTCCGTTCTAGTGTTCTTCATAGCTTTTTCAATTTCAGTCAACCATGTGGGCCTGGATTTGTCGCTCCGGTAAACTGAAGATCTGCTCGGTTGGTGTGTGTGTGTGTGTGTGTGTGTGTGTGTGTGTGTGTGTGTGTGTGTGTGTGTGTGTCTGCCTTCATAACACTACAATCTTCTTTTCCACTTTAAATCTGTTAGATTTTCCATTTTCCAATAGAGCTGGGTGTTTGAGTTTAATTTGTGTTTAATATTCCTGCCACAAAGAGGTTTCAGTATGTTCCTTACAATTTTTCTTTCAATTTTCCACTTTTTCAGGGTACACAGATTTTGTTTATGTACTTGTTTCTGCAGCATACAGTGTTTCAGACTTTACCACAGCTTAATAGTGTCATAGTTTTGTGTATCAGGGCAAAGCTGTTTTATTATATAGTATAATTTTGGTTATATGTAAGTCCCTTTCTATACTATATTTTGTAATGTTACTTTTTATTTTATATTTCAATGTACCACATCGCACACAAAACTGCAGACACTACTAGTGAAGTCAGCAATGGCGTATCCATGGCGTATCCTCTAGAGGTCAAGTATAATCAGTCCTATAATCGCAAATAAGAATAGCAAAGCTACATGGGACTAACACACAGACATAATATACAAGGTCTGTTAGGAAAGTAATTCCGATGGGTTGCTAAATGGAAACCAAAGTGAAAATCAAAAATGTTTTATAAGTTGACATTGTCAGTGTAGTAATATGAACACTGAATAAATTTTCATCTGCCAGTATCACTAAAATCATTTGTTCATATAGGTTACCGGATTCGGCAATTCTCTGTTGTCACCTTCGGATCTATATTTACAACAGAAAAGATAGTGTGATGATGTGAACACAGATTCTAACATGGGAGCACAGAGATAAACGATTTCAGCAACCTTGGCAGTTGAAAATTTGTTCAGTGTCGAAAAATATTTTATTTGAAAAAGTTAGCTACACCTTCCAGTTACTTCTTTACTTACTCTCCGCTCTGACACTGACATTTGTCATAGCGCTGTACCAACTTTCCAATACATGTCATGGAAGGCGGCATCCTCTGAATTTCGCCAGTTCACTATGATGGTCTACTGCTCGTTGCCTGCGCCAAAACGTTGTCTTCATATCTAGTGGTTCATGTGAGCCGAGATGAAACTCAGGAGAATGAAACACTTCCCATCGAAAAAAGCTGCAGGAGCATCTCCATCGCCCCTGCAGAGTGCCGCCGAGAATTGTCATGAAGAAGGAAACGCATGAAAGTTACGTTATGTCTGCTGCATGAGATCATGATAGTTCAAAAAAAAGGCTCTAAGCATTATGGGACTTAACATCCGAGGTCATCATTCGCCTAGACTTGTGAACTACTTAAACCTAACTAACCTAAGGACATCACACACATCCGTGCCCGAGGCGGGATTCGAACCTGCATAGCAGCACCGCGGTTCAGCACTGAAGCGCCTAGAAACGCTCGGCCACAGCGGCCGGCATCACGAGTATCTCCCACCAGGCACTCACTTGGCGAGAGACATTATTTATCTACGCATCTTTACATGCTGACTGTACTCTCAGAACAGAAAATAGTGACTCGACTTGACCGATGGGCATGCCAGAGACACTGCCCAGCACATCTGTGCAAAGCTTCATTCGATTTTCACTGTGGTCTCTATCTCGTACCCAATCGCACCATACTTTTCAAATAGCCCTCTTAGTTTCCCGGAAATATGATGGAATAATCAATAAACTTGAGATTATTGAAAGTCGTAGCAACAGCATGCATAAGATATCATAGTTTAAACATAACAGAACTGATCCGTTGGTACAGATGACGAACTTCACAGTTCTGTCCATCGAATTACCGTGCGTTAGGGACTGAGAGCAGGCGCTATAGACTAGCAGTGGTGCATCTCGTCTTACAAGCGCCGCTGTGGCTGAGATTGTGCGTGACCGCAGCTGCGTGTAATGAAGCCGCGTTGTGCGTAACTTGCAGGCTGCGGCCGTTGGAACTCAGTCCAGGAAGCGCTGTTAGAGCTATTGCCTTCCTCTCTCTGAAATCCATTCGGAATTACCGAGGCTTAACTAAAGGAGAGTCTGAATATCACCACGTCTACCGTGTCTCCGAATTACTGCCGGGACGACTTACGTTATTTCCATATAATCGTAATTAATACTTTGTCTGTATGAACCGATTTTGAAGCTGGCACTTCAACTTACATAAGTGCTAATGAGGCAAATGAATAGCTGAAGGTCAAATAAATAGTGAAATATGCTTATTTTTTGTCGGTTTGCCACGGGAATGTTGCAAACCCCGCTCTTTTTTATTCGTAATTCTGACTACTGTTCATAGACTTTCGATAAGACAGTTTTTTGCGTTTTAAAAGATGTTTAGCTCATTATTAAGAACCGTAACTGTCCATATGAAACAGATAACTCGAGAATTAAAATCCAAGACTGTCTATAAATCCATAACACACACACACACACATCTCAAAGTTCCTTTCATTCTAGCGAATTTATGAGACCTTGATGCTTATGGTCGTATCCTGTCAAATGGTCTCTTCATTTAGTAAGGAAATGTCACTAAATTTTTTGTCACCTCCATTCAGTCCCTTCTCATTCGTCTCTCGATGTACCCATCTAACAGTCAACATTCTTCATCAGCACGTTATTTCAAAAGCTTCTATTCTTTACTCGCCTGAACTGCCCGTCCACGTTCCACTTCCATATGAGACTACGATCTAGACAAATACATTCATAAGTGATTTCCAAACGCTTAAATTGATGTTAGATATTAACAAAATCCCGCTTTCAGAAATACTTTAATTGCTATTGCCAGTCTTCATTTTCAGTCCTCTCTACTTTGGCCATATCAATTATTTGGCTACCCTAATGCCAAAATATGTCCACTACTTCTAGTGTCTCATTTCCTAATCTAATACCACCAGTGTTCCCTAATTTAATTTCACTACGTTCCATTGCCCTTCTTATACTTTTGTTGATGCCCTTATTACAATCTCTTATATCCAGTCCTTTCAACTGCTCCGCCAACTTCTTCGCTGTCTCTGTCAGCGGTGTTTACAGTAATTGTATCTTCTCCTTGAATTTCAGTTCCCTTTCATAACTGTTATTTTGTTTCCTTCAGAACTTATTCAACGCAGAAATTAAATAAGGTTGAGGTTAGACTACAATCCTGTCCCCATTATCATCTACTGCCTCCATTGCATGTCCTTCGAATCTTATAACTGCAATCTGGTTTCTGTACAAGTACTAAATAGCCTTTCGCTCCCTATGTTTTATCTCTCCTACCTTCAAGATCTTAAACAATATGGTTCTGTTAACATGATAAAAAGCTTTCTCTAAATGTAAAACTGCAGTTTATCTTCTAGGATAAGTCGTAGAGTCAGTTTTACCTCACGTTTTCCTATATTTCTCCTTAGTCGTAACTGATGTTCCTCGAGGCCGGTTTACGCCACTTTTTCGATTCTTCTGTAAATAATTAGTATCATTATTCTGTAACCATGATTTATTAGATTTAGGGTTCAGTAAGACTGACAGCTGTTAGAACCGCCCTTCTTAGCAAGTGGAATTATTACATTCTACCTAAAGTCTGGGGTATTTTGCCTGTCTCATATCTTATCCACCAAGTGGCATAATTTAGTAATGGCTGGCGGTCCTAAGGATCTCAATAATTCTGAGAGAATATCTGCGCCAGGAGCTTTGTTTACACCTAAGTCTTCAGTCTTCTGTCACATTCTTCTCATTGTATCATGCTTCCCATCTCCACATACTTCCTCTTCTCTATGATATTATCCTCATACTTGTTCCATCCGTATTTGCATTCCATCTGTGGTGTAACAACATTAATTAAAAATTAATTCCCTAAAACTTCTCAACACTTGAAAAATTTCTAACTAAATCACTACGTATCTCATTTGTTTAGTGAGGTGTAGAGATAGCAGTATACATTTCTGCGATGTACGTTGTATGTCAATGGAAAGTAACTCTGCATTAACGATACAGGCATCGAGAGGCATCAAGAATGGGCACGGGCCTCTACTGGGTACGTTCGTGTTCCTTTCCATTATCATGATATTTAAAGATCTCCAAGATCCTGTTCTGTATGGTTGACAAAAAGGTCATATTTATTCTTTTTATACAAATTCAGACCATGGGAAGCATAACGAATATCACCAATGGCGTCATGCAGGAATATCACTATTGACTGGAACATACATCAGCTGTTCGTAATGTTAGTACAAAATTTGGCTTGCGTATAGCGAAAGTTTCTGGGACATTACTGTTGCGAGGGCAAAAATCAGGTGAATGCATTCTAAAGCGAAGACTTACATCTCAGTTGTGAGTATCCCCAAGGCATTTAATCAAACCTTGCTATGTACTAGTACGTACAATTAGGACTGTATCAGTTTGTATACGGGGAAAAAAGAAATAGAAATGTTGGGAGACTATAGTTCATCTCTTCCTCGAATTTCTGCGTCTGTCTGTGAAGGCCCAAATTTTGTAGGAGACTAGTGTGTTATAACCAACTGTAGCCCTGTACGAAATAATAATTGTATTCAAATTTGTTATAAATTTTATTTCATTAACTTTCCTTTTGTCATGAGCAATGAATGTGACGAGATTAGACTCTCATATGTTCACAATTTTATGAACGCTATGTAGCGCTTGGGCAGCCTGTAGATTCTAAACTAAAGGTCTCTGGTGGCACTAATGTCGTCTATAAATAGTACTGAGTGTGAAAAGTGAAAGGTTTCAACGCCACTATTGACCAGCGTAAGTTATCGTGATGTAAACATCGCGTATGGCCACTCCAGAATGCTATTTCTGGTGTCATTACCTATACAGTAGACAAACTGATCATAATCTCACGGACATCCAGTTTTCTTTTCCATGCTTCTATATGTTATTGTTGTCAGCAAATTGGATCCACGAGCTATGGCGATTTTTTCTAAATTCTTTCATTTATCAGCCTTTCTTATCTTAGGGGCTGGGTAGCTGAAATTCTGAAAGTCTGGTCCAACGTCTCCAATTTCATACCTTCTAAAGACTTTAATCGTTTCGTGTCTTCGTTGTGCAGTTGTTACATAAATTAGAAACGGTTGTTATCCGTTCTTGTTGCCTTGTTTCATCACAATTCTCCCAAAGCTCTGTCGAATTCCGACTATAAAAGTACATTTCCTAAACCTTCGAAATCATTGTCATGTTATTCTTCTCTCACGTAAGCAGATACTTTGTCCGACTCATAGATGCTTCTATGTACTCAACTCCACATATCTGTCATATCCCCTGCGTTTAAAAGCCTTCTTATCTATTCTTAACGTAAACGCTGTTGCTTGTAATTCTACTGAAACGAATTTAAAACATTCCACCACTTCCTACTGAATTCATACCTAGATGATTTACACTGATGTATTTCCTTCTGGCGCTGAAAATTTTTATATTCTCTTTTATTCTCGATCAGCTGAAGTACTTCTTCTGCCACTGACTGCTTCTTTAGAGTTACCTTACTTGTTGGTATATTGTATTACTTTGTTCCTTTTATCCATAATGTGATCTGTCCATCCGTTTGTAGTTTACTGCTTTTGACGTTGGTCAGTATACTTCAGGTATGGTTGTTGGGTTACGTTGGCTGTTGATTACGACGGAAACAACCTTATAACTGTTTACAGTAATCCACTTCTTTCTTGAATCACCTTTTGATAACGAATCGTGCACTTGCAATATCATTTACTGCTATTCTTTATATTTCCCCATATTCCATCTGACCTGAAATCCTTATCTTCCTCGTAATTAAATCACTGACTCCTACTACAATTATATTCTCAATGTAAATATAGCTGTGCATCATAAATATAGAAATATCTTACCCAGAATGACTCGCGTGACAAAACTCATTTTTTTAAAATCTAGAAAAACCTCCAACCGCTGACATTTTCGCTGTCTACCTGTACCTGCGGTCCTGAAGGAAGGTACGTCTGACACTATGGAGCGATCGCCAGAGATGTGGACATGCGGAAATTTTGCATCCTCGCAGGAGAAAGGTTTGCGGATACCCTCGACTCACTTCAGAATAAAAACTGTACGAAGGGCCTGGCGAGCAATGAGAAACGTGCCGATAATTCGTAGACCCCTGCAGGCGCTGAGACAGAGCGTAAACAGAAAATTGTCAATAGTGCCTACATGTAGATATGTAAAACTCCTGGCTTAATGCAGCTGTTTTACCCTGCCTCAAAAAGCGAGTAACGAGCCGGAAACTCTTGGACTCCTGCAGGCACTGAGTCGGAGCGTAGGTACAAAAACGTCAAGAATCTACAAAGGGAGGCAGGTGAAGCTGTATATATTTGGAAGAAGAATCAGCCTGCTAAAAAATGTTTGCCATACAATGAAATGGTTGCCAACAGATTTTTAGACAAAGTACAAAACTATAGGACTGTCCAGGCCTAACGCGAAGACAACTATTATAGAAAATGTTGTATTGTTGTTCTACACAGCTAGTAATAAACGCAGAAAATCATTCGCGAAATGTGCAAGATTGAGTGTGACCAAGACTCGACAGTGTACACGCGAGAAGGACGCCAGTTACTGTGTCACCCACCAGCTCACGTAAGGCAGACTATTTCCATCTTGGTCTGTGAGGCGTGCTCACGAAATAGCCATCAATCTTTGGGCGGATTACAAATTCAGTTCGCCAGTGACAATGCTGGGAGAAAGAGAAAATTCGTGGGGTCTTTGAACCAAGGAGAGTTAGGATGAGTGAAGGGAGGATTGGTAGAAAGCAAGAGGACATGGGGGCTCTTCCACCCTTTCCCTGACTTTGACTCTTATCCTAATCCCCATTCGAGTTTTCACTGCCACTTTGCAACTTATTGTCTTCCTGTTCCATGATAAATTGACGAACCCTTACGGTGCAGTGTCTGGGAATGAAGCACTCGACGGAACATTACAGTTCCCTTGTCTAACACCCGCCTCCCGCGTCTGTGATATTGCTGCTCCGGCAACGCAAACCACGGGGCAGACAGTACGAAGACAATTCAGCGGCTTCGCCGCAAACCGCGAATCACCGATGAGAGCCGCCGACTCCACACCACTCGGCTACGTGGTGACATGCCGTACTGACACAGTGTCTGCCACCAACATCACCGAAGGGCAAATGACTACGAAGAATGACAGGATTATTCTTTCTTCGCGCTTCCCTTAATAGCCCATCGAAATCAGACCTGATATTTGTAATTTGCGTAAAAAGGCACTTTAATAAAAGCGAACAATTCATATTTAGTTCTCCAATTAATCTATTCCATTCGTATGTAAGTTTCTTCGTCTGATGATCTCTCACGATCTGAGTAGGAGGACGAGGAGATAAGTGTTTAACGTCCCGTCGACAACGAGGTCATTAGAGACGGAGCACAGGCTCGGATTAGGGAAAGGAACTATCCCGGAATTTCCCTGTAGTGATCTACGGAAATCACGAAAACCTAAATCGGGATGCAGGACGCGGGATTGAACCGTCGTCCTCCCGAAGGCGAGTCCTGTGTGCTAACCACTGCTCCACCTCGCTGGGGTCTCACTATCTGATTTCACTGTGTAATCGTAGTGGTTACTTAATTACTGGCTTCTAGAGTGGAGCGGTCTAGTCAATAATATGCATTTCATGTCATGTCAGAGATGAGAGTATTACTGTTATACGAGTACGTGTGGTGTCCGTTCCCTCCGACATGTTCGAAGGAACAGACACCTCACATACAACAGTAAAATGTCAGCCATGACACCATTTCATTAAATCTTCGGAGCGGGCTTCACCTTAGGTACGACCTCTTGGAGGATAAAATGAGAGGTTAATAGCAACGAGGAACATGAACAGAGCGGCGCTACGCCAGTAATGTGTAACAAGGTGGGAGTTTTCGCTGGACGGCTAGCGTTCTCAGATAGCCGAAGCAGTTAAGATGGGCTCGATTCGCGGTCTGGCAAAGATTTTCACTTGTTGTCATTCAATTATTTCAACACTCTCATGCAGCTGGTATCGGTATTTTTATTTCATCAGAGATGAGAGTTTTGAGTTCACCACATGTTGTAATTCATAGAAAATTTTATCGAACCTACATTTCCACCAATTTTCCGTTTAATTATACGAATTTATGCCCTCGTTTTATAGATGTCCATTCCTCTTCTAGTGAGCTTCCTACTAATCTATTCATTATCACGGTATCCACAGCCTCAGAGAACTTCAAGTGTATCTCTTCGGTCCTCTTAAACTTCAGCGCACGGTTTGTCGTTACTTACTTGTGGTCCATTTCCGATCATTAGTAAGCTGTGATCCATTTCCGCACATAGGTACGCCTTATAAACTAACATCAGATTTCGAAATTCTTCCAGACCATGTTGTAATTAAACTGCACTCTTCCCACATCTTCCACCTCTTCCATATATACTTCGTCCTTTTGTGATTTCTGAACAAAGTATCTGCTGTTACTAATTGAAAAGTATTGCAGAATTCAGTTTTTCTCCAGTCGTTCCTATGATCAAGTCCATTTTCTCCCACAAGCCTTTCTTCTGCTGCTTCCTCTGCGGCCGCGTTCTAATCTCGTACCAATACAAGGTTTTCATCTCCCTTTATGTACTGAATTACTTGTTCGATATCCTCTTATGCTTTCTCTATATCTTCGTCTTCTGCTTGCGATGTTGGCATGTATACTTGAATTATTGTGTCAGTCTTGGTTTGCTGTCGATCCTGGTAAGAACAACCCTGTCGCTCATAACGACACCTACTCCCGTTTTAATATTTACAGCTGCTGTTGATGTTATCCTACGAAGGTCACTCCAAAAGAAATGCACACAATTTTTTTTTAAAAATACAGCTTTCATTCAGCATGTGTGAAAATTTTACAGTGTGTAGATACATCCTTCCCGCTTGTTTTCAGACTTAGTTCAACCTGTTCCCTTCAGTGGCGCCGTCACAGCAAGTCTTCAAGGTGGCTGCTACACTTGACGTTCGTTAGAAGCAACGTGCTGTCATAGAATTCCTGTGCTGTGAAAACGAGACAGTCAGAAACATCCACAAGAGGTGGAAAAAGTTGTATGGAGATGCTGCTGTAGATCACAGTACAGTTAGTCGGTGGGCAAACAGGTTACGTGATTATAGAGTGCACGGCAATATTGAGGGTTGTCCTCGCAGCAGCTGGCCTCGTCCTGCACACACTCCAGACAATGTGCAGAGAGTTAAGGAATTGCTGACAGACGCATCGCAGTGAACGAATTGTCACGCTCCATTGGGATAGGGAAAGGAAGTGTTTGCAGAATACTGGCGTTAAAGAAGGTCAGCGCCAGGTGGGTTTCCAGGATGCTGACAGTGGCTCACTAAAAACAAGAAAAACGGTATGCAGCCAACTTTTGCAACAGTACGAGAATGGTGGAGATTAATTTCTTGGAAGAACAGTGATAGGGGATGAAACATAGCTCCATCATTTTTCACCAGAGATGAAGAGGCAGTCAATGGAGTGGCATCATGCAAACTCACCCATGAAAAAAAATTCGAAACCACACCTTCTGCTGGAAAAGTTACGGCTACGGTATTTTTCAGTTCCGAAGGACTCTTGCTTGTGGACGTCATGTCAAGTGGAACCACCATAAATTATGATGCAAATATGACGTCACTGACGAAACTTCAAGCTCGACTGAGTCGTGTTCGACCACATCGGCAAAGGCAGGATGTTTTGCCGTGGCATGAGAATGTACGGCCACATTTCTGTCAAAAAACCATGGAAGCGATCACAAAACTCGGATGGACAACACTGAAACACCCTCCTTACAGTCCTGACCTGGCTCCATGTGACTATCATCTCTTTGGGAAACTGAAAGACTCTCTTCGCGGAACAAGGTTTGAAGATGATGACTCCCTTGTGCACGCTGCCAAAGATTGGCTCCAACAGGCTGGTCCAGAATTTTGCCATGCAGGTATACAGGCGCTGGTTCACCCCGATTCGGAGAACGTCATCCTCCCCTTGTTTATTCAATCTATTGTTCATGGCCACCTACCCTTGGCAGGCCTCTCAATATAATCCGAATGGGCGACTAATCTGGCGTATTTTGCTATTGAGAGACCATCAAAACACCTTTACAATTAAAAGCCACATGTCCTGCAGATACATATATATGCCTTTGCTTCTTGCTTCTTTATGCCGTTGCTTGTTACTCATTATTCCGTCTTGTAGAGGCAGTTTCCATACCCAACGGCAGCAGAATGATGCCCTGATCGTCAGTCCACTCCTCGACGCCCTCTGACAAGGCCGTTGGCTGCATGAAGGTGACTTCTTAGGCGGAAGTTTCTGCCGCCATTGGTGACGACGTTTATTCAATATTTAGGCAGTGGTTATGTTCGAACCCAGGACTTACGACGTTTCCATTACTACCCAAAGACGGTACACCTAGGCCACAGCCACCATCTTACCTACCACATGAAGTAATCCGTTGACCGATATAAATGTTAACGACAACTTACACGTGATAAAATGACATGTACTCACAGAAAAGAGTTCACACCTTCCTGTTTTAGGCGAAATGTAAAACCATTATTATCAAACGATAAAACCATCAATCATACTTTGAAGATAAAAGTATGTCGTAATGCAGTGATGTGACTCAGTAAGAAATCCACGCATCATTTAAACATAAATGATCCACATTTGTCCAATCCTACCGTATATTACATCGTAATATATATTAAATCGTCAATCTATAAAAACTGCTAGGCTACAAGTACTTATCGTAGCGCCGTTACACGGATTGTTAAGGGTGAGATAGTAGTCACTATGGCTGTATGACGATATCTATGACTTTCACCAGAAGACAGTGAACCCGCTTCTCGGGGTAGCGTATTTTATTAGCAATTAAAACGTCCCTAGTTGTTGATTCGCTACCGGCGACCGCTTAAATTTTGATTGATAATAAGGAGTGGTGGCCGAAGACTTCCGGCATAAGAAATCACCCTCTTTCTGCCAACGGCCTTGTCAAAGAGAGCGGACAGAGATTCAGAGCACAAACCCTCTTGTCCTTGGGGTAGGAAACTGCCCCTAAAGGCGGAAGAATGAGCAATAGACAGAGGTTAAGGGCACTCTCCCCACGAGAAAAAGATTGAATAACGTACAAAAGGGAAACGTTCTACATGCCACGGTGTCTAATGTCGGAAGCTTGAACGTAGTAGGGAGATAGATAATCTGAAAAGAGAAATTCAAAGGCTCAGTCTAGATATAGTAGAGGTTAGTGAAGTCAAATGGAAAGAAGAAAATGTATTTCTGGCCAATGAGTACAGGGTAAAGCAACAGTAGCGGATAGTAGTATAACGGGAGTAGGATTCCTTATGAATAGAAGGGTAGGATTGAACAGTTCAGTGATAGAGTCATTCTTATCAGAATCGACAACAAACCAAGACTGACAACCTGACAACAATAGTTCATCTATACATGTCGACGTTTCACGCTGAAGTTGAAGACATAGAAGATGTACATGGGGATATTGAAAAAAGTATTGCACTACGTAAAAGGAGATGAAAACCTAATAGTCATTGGGGACTGGAATGCAGCTGTAGTGGAAGGAGTGGAAAAAACGTTTACTGGAGAATATCGGCTTGGCACATGGAATGAGAGAGGAGAGAGGTTAATTGAGTACTGTAATAAATTTCAGCTAGTAACTGCAAATATTCTGTTCAAGAATCACAAGAGGAGGAGGTATACTTGGAAAGAGCCAGATGATAAGGGAAGATTTCAGTTAAATTACATATTGGTGGGAAAGAGATTTCGAAATCAGATACTGGATTGTAAGGCGTACCCAGGATCAGATATAGACTCAGATCACAATGTAGTAGTGACGAAGTGTAGGCTGAAGTTTAATGATTAGTGGAAGAATCAGTACCAAAGAAGTGTGATACGGAAGTACTAAAGAATGACGTGATACGACTGAAGTTCTCTAAGGCTACAGCCACAGCAATAAGGAATAGCGCAGTAGGCACTACAGTTCAAGAAGAATGGTCATCTCTGAAAAGGGAAATCACAAAAGTTGGACACAGAAACTATGGGCTATGACTGCAAAGAAATCATGGGTAACAGAAGAAACACTTCAGTTGATCGATGAAAGAAGGAAGTACAAAAATGTTCAGGGAAAATCGCGAATACAGAAATAATAGTAACTAAGAAGTGAAATAAAAAGGTAGTTAGGGAAGCAAAGACGAAATGTCTGCTTGAAAAATGCGAAGAAATCGAAAAAGAAATGACTGTCGCAAGGATTGACTCAGCATACAGAAAGATCGAAAAACCTTAGTTACAATTAAAAGCAAGGGTCGTATCACTAAGTGTGTAAAGCAAATTCTTCTGTTAAATGTACGGGAGAGAGCGGATAGGTGGAAAGAGCACATTGAAGGCTTCTAGGAGGGGGAAAATTTGTCCTGTGTGACAGAAGAAGAAACAGAAGCCGATTTAGAAAAGATGTGGGATATAGTAATAAATCAGAATCTACGAGAAATTTGGAGAACTAAGATCAAAGAAGGCAGAATGGATAAATATCAAACCATCAGAATTTCCTAAATCAGATGGAACGTGGCAACAAAACGACTATTCACATTCGTATATAGAATGTATGAGTCTGCGACGTACCACCTGATTTTCGGAAAAATATCAGCCACACACTTGCGAATACTGCAAGAGCTGAAAAGTGCGAGAATTATCACACAATCAGTTGAAGAGCTCATGCATCCAAGTTGTTGACTAGGGTTGTACAAAAAAGAATGGAAAAGGAAGTTGGGGATGTGTTACGTGCTGATCTGTTTGACTTTATGAAACGTAAAGCGCCAGAGAGGCAATTCTGACATTGCGGCTGATAATGGAAGCAAGACAAAAGAAAAATCAATACACGTTCAGGGGATCTTTCGATCTGGAAAAAGCAATTGATAATGCAAAATGATGCATGATGTTTCAAATTCTGAGATAAATAGTAGTAAGCTATAGGGACAGACGGGTAATTTACAATATGTGCAAGAGCCAGGAGAAACTAACAAGAGTGGACGACCAAGAACATAGTGCTCGGATTAATAGGAGTTCAGTCCATGCATCGAAGACGCAATGATGGAATTAAAAGAAAGGTTCAGGAGTGGAATTAAAATCAAGGTGAAAGGATATCAATGATACGATTCGATGATGACATCGCCATTCCCAGAGAAAGTGAAGAAGAACTTCATTACGTGCTGAATGGAATGAACAGTCTAATGAGTATAGAATAAGGATTGAGAGTAAATTGAAGAAAGGCGAAAGTAATGAGGAGTAGCAGAAATGAGAAGAACGAGAAACTTAACATCCATATTGGTGACCACGAAGTAGATGAAGTTAAGGAATTCTACTAACTAAGCAACGAAAAATCTAATGACGGACGGCGCAGGGACGACATCTAAAGCAGATTAGCTTTGGCAAAAGAGGTATTCCTGGCCAAGAGAATTCTACTTACTTTTAGGAAGAAAGTTCTGAGAATGTACGTTTAGAGCACATCATTGTATGGAAATGAAACATGCACTGTTTGAAAACCGGAACAGAAGAGAATCGTGGCGTTTGAGGTGTGGTCCTACAGACGAACGTTGAAAATTATGTGGACTGGTATTGTGAGGAAAGAGGAGGTTCTGCGTAGAGACGGAGGGAAAGAAATATATCAAAAACACTGACAAGGGAAGGGCTAAGATGATAGAAAATCTGTTAAGGCATCATCGAATGACTTCCATGGTAGTAGAGGGAGCTTTAGAGGACGAAACCTGTAGAGGAAGACGGATATGGGACTCCATCTAACAAATAATTGAGGATGTAGGTTGCTAGTGGTACTCTGAGATAAAGAGGTTAGCACAGGACAGGAATTAGTGGCGGGCCGCATCAAACCAGTCAGAAGACCGATGACTGTGATTAGCTGTGCAGTCGGCTCTATGTGGGATAAACCTGTTCAAAGTGTTAACGACGACTGTAGCTATTCGTGAAATAGTACACACGTAGTACGTTTTTTATAGATTGACCATGTAACAATTCTTTTATATGATTAGTGACAGTCTCATACTAAATGTTACTTACATATTATTTTATTTGCTGTATAGGAAGCTGATGGTGGTCAATCGACGGAAACTGGTTTGGTAAACAAGGCATCTTAACAGCATCTGGAGCTGGTATCACAGCAGTTTTTTAACTTCCAGGGATTATGGATGGGGATAAACGTATCAATTGCAGATTACGTCCTCTGGTACTGAAATGACAGAAGCGAAAGTTAAAAGAGAAAATCGTTCTCATGTCTGTAAATGTGTGCCACTTCTATCATAACCACTTTGCTTCCCGTGTATTGGAAGGAGGTAGTAGGGATAAAAAAATGAAATACTTAGTAAACATGGGCTCTAATGTCCATATCTTAAGAGCTATGAGCATTTTTTCGATTGAAGAAAAGTGTCTCAGAGTAGCTAAACTGAAAGGTAAAGGCATCAGTGGCAGTTCTGACGTTACCAACGGTAATTTTTAGTTAGTGCGATCGGCACTCCTATCCGAAGATTGCAAGTCCTAAAACGCAGTCACCATGTAAGCGAATGGGGAAGAGTGGGGTTGTAGTTCCGTCTGTGTTTGCTAATTGTACCCACTCACCTCGTACATCCAATCGTCATTCGCTTCTTCCCTTGCAGTCTAGGAACAGCAGCTTGAGCATTGCTGTAATAAACAATGACTAACAAGAGGAACAAAGGAGTGTCAATTACCAAACTTCAAGTTTTAGCCTAGTATAATCCATTGATGTATTTTTTAACGCCTGTACTACACAGGGCTGCACTGTTACACTCTTCACAAAATATTAAATATGCTGATACGCCTATACATACAGTAGCACTACACCACAATGCATTATCCCACACTGCAATCCAGATGCGGCGTTCGTGGCAATATAAGTAATCCAAGTTTCATCTACCGGCACGGATGAGGCGCTCGAGGGCATCTAATCATGTTCACGCGATTGTTCTCGTGGTTTTTGACTTCGCGAACCGCGAATTACGTCTCGTGAGGTACACGAATGATTACACAGCATCAAACACCTTTATAGTCACAAAAATTTACTTGTTCTCTTAGCCTGATTCCTAAACATCTTCACTCCAAACACTCGGTTAAACACCAACACGTGACTACCTCTCTCGTTCTGGCGCGAAAAAACAAAAGAAGCGACCATAGCGATGTTATCATAATCGATATCAGTGCTACTCGATACATGCTTACAAAAGGACTATATGGAAGAAACTGATAAAAGGAGGGAGAGGATGATAGGATAACAGTTAAGATATTAGAGAATAACTTACGATACAAGAGGGAGCTGCAGAGGGTAAAAGCAGTACAGGAAGACCGAGATTTGAATATATCCAGCAAATAATTGAGGCCGTAGTTGCATGTGCTGTTCCGCGTTGAGAAGTTTGACGCAGGAGAGGAGTTAGTAGCGGGCCCCATGAAACCAGTCAGAAGAATGATGACGCAGAAAGAAGATCAGAACGATTTTGCGACTCGATCGTTTCCGGATCAGAGTCCTTCATCTCTAGTTGACACATGTAGCCATCTTCATCATCGATCAAAGCGTTTAACTCCACCACTGACTCGCTATGTATGTAGCAGATATTGAAGTAACAAAGCAGCACGAGTCTGGCAAGTTCCAAAGTCTTTCAAGAGTTTGGAGAGCGGGCGAGTGAGTCGCATTATAACTAACCTGACTCTCTTGAACAGCGGAAAAGGATCGTAGTGTTTAACGCCTCCATGTGGGGGACTGATCACCATTAAAAGTGCCACACACTCTCACACCATGCGACACTACGTAGAGCTCTGGAGTTTAATCCGGGACATTGGTGAAAGTTTGGTAATCATAAACTTTAAGCCACAAGCTCTACTCTCCCTTTACGGTCCAAATGCCGACGCTTATTCGAAGCGGCTATCCGCGGAAATGGAGGAAGGGAGATTAGGCTCTGAAGCCCTGTCGTCGGCGACGAGATGATTAGAGACGGAGCTTAACCATGAGTCCGTAGTCTCCTCCGAAGCGCGTGTCAGCGGCGTCGCCTGCTGGCCCTGGACGACAAAGACGGAAGCGGAACTGTCTTAATGGCTGACTGATGAGCACGACGTGGATTAAAAAGCGAAATACAGCTGACCGACATGTTAAGGATGTAATAACAGCTCTCGCGAACATAAACACGCATAGAGCCAGAAGAAAGAAATTTGCTCTCGATACCAACTAATATCAGAACGTTAACATCAACAGTTTCACATTTGGTTTGTAAGACTACGATGAATGTTCACATATTGCAACAATAAATAAAAACAGAGGTAATATTTACAATCATGAGTGCCGTAAAGGGAAAAATAGTTGTAAAACTGAAACTGGTTATTGGCATTTTCAACGATCAGTACCAATACAGCATTTGCACCAGCCCTTGAAAAAATAGGCTGTTCTCCGGGTATATCACCACGTCACAGTTTAGTTTGTTTCAGTTTAGTTTTATTTTTGACATATTCCATGGACCACATTCGCGACAATTCGCAGTGGTGTGGAACGAGTTAATAGCTCTACAAATAAGATACATTTTGTTTGTCAAAAGATGGTTACGCGCAGGCTGTGTACACAACAAGTTTTTTGTTTTAAAACTCATTTGCCAGGAGCTTGGATAAATGTAAAGTACGCACGTATACCGTCTGATTGAAAGAGTGGGGCGACCTATTAGCGGACATTAATAATGGATGTGTCCAACACTTGCCTTTATGATGGCTTGAGCTCTGCTAGGGACCGATTTAGTGACATGTCTGAACGTCTTAGAGAAACGGCAGCCCATTTTTCTTCAAGATCTGATGCCAGGGAAGGTACTGGTGTTCAAAGCTAGGATCTGGAGCGAAATTTAATTACTAAAGCTCGAAGGTGTTCGGTCGAGATCGGGACTTATCGACATGTCTGTCCATTTCAGAATTTTATTGTCCACGAAGCATTCCTTCACAGATGCTGCTTTATGACAGAGTGCATTGTCATTCCGATGCAGTCATCGTCTTTGAACAGTTAACTATGCGCATTAGACAACGGTGTTCAATGTGTTCATATCCTTCCGATTTTTTTTCTTTTTTCCATACGATAAGGGGACTAAGTCCTAACAACGATAAACATTCCCCTACTGTAACGCCACCTCCAGTCATCGACCAGAGTAGCGTTAGTCCCTACCCAACCTCAAGCGTCACTTATCAATGAGTACAGAAATGTGTGGCTTACAAGGAGCTGCTTTACCACTACACCCCAATCCTTTGTAACCTCCTACGCAAACAGTTGTAGCTATACCCCTGGTAGCACTTCCGAACTTATGAGTGATTCTTTCCGCTAATTTAATGTGATTTGTAGCAACAACACTCCGCAATGGTCCACAATCCTTGTCCACATCATGTTTCATCAGTAGTTTTTCCCACGCGTATCCACTTCACAGTCACATCACCAACAGCCGGCATGGTAGATTTCGAAGGAATGTCCGATTAAGCTTTATTATTCTGGTGACATAATATTATATCCATAGATAGCAAGAGAAAGCTGGGAAAATTTACAATATGTACAAAATGGTTCAAACGGCTCTGAGCACTATGGGACTTAACATTTATGGTCATCAGTCCCCTAGAACTTAGAACTACTTAAACCTAACTAACCTAAGGACATCACACACATCCATCCCCGACGGAGGATTCGAACCTGCGACCGTAGCGGTCACGCGGTTCCAGACTGAAGCGCCTAGAACCGCACGGCCACACCGTCCGGCACAATATGTACAGAATGATGAATTATATACAAACATGGATCACTGTGAATTCAGTCCAGCAATCTCTCCTACATTTATCACTTTATACCAAGGAATAATCAACGAAAGGACAACGTTCTACGAGTCGCGGCGCGGAATTTCAGAAGCTTCAACATCGTAGGGAAGCTAGAAAAACCGGATAAGGGAAAGTAATTGAGGGTACTGAAAAGGTAATGCAGTACGTAAAAGAAAATGAAAATATAATAGACATGGGGCACAAGATCACAGCTCTAGGGGAAGGAGTAGAAGACAAGGTTGCAGGGGAATATGGGCTTGGCACAAGGAATGAGAGAGGAGAAAGATTGAGTTCTGCAATAAATTTCAGCTAATAATAGCCATACTCTATTCTACAATCACAAATGGAGGAGGTACACTTGGAAAAGGCCAGGTGATACGAGAAAATTTCAGTTACATTACATCATGGTCAGGCAGAGGTTCCGAAATCATATACGGATTGTAAGGCGTATCCAGGAGCAGAAACAGACTCAGGTAACTATTTAGTGGTGATGAAGAGTAGGTTGAAGTTTAAAAGATTAGTAAGGAAGAATCAGTATGAAAAGGAGTGGGATAAGGAATGACGAGGCAGGCTTGCAGTTCTCTGAGTTTTTAGATGCAGCTGTGAGGCATAGCTCAGCGGGCAGTACAGTTGAAGAGGAATGGATATCTCTAAAAACGGACATCATAGAAGATGCAAAGAAAAACACAGATACAAAGAAGGTTACTGTGCAGCAGCCAGGGGTAGCAGAAGAAACACTTCAGTTGATCGAAGCTAAGAAGAAACGGCTGCATGAAAAATGTGAAGAAATCGAACAAGAAATTATTGACCGGTAGACTGACTCAGAATATAGCAAATTGAAAATAAACGGAGTGAAGTTAAAAGCAAGGCTGGAAACATTTACAGCACAACGGGAATTCCACAGTTAAATGCAGAGGAGAGAGTGGATAGGTGGAAAGAGTAAGTTGACGGCCTCTATGAGGGGGAAGATTTGACTGATGTGATAGAAGAACAAACAAGAGACGATTTAGAAGAGATCGGAGGTCCAGTATTACACACATCACAAAACGTTTCCCATCACCCCGGATCCCGGAACTCATGGAGGTAGACGTTGACTGTGGATATTGTATCACAAACACAGTCCCTTAAGCTTTTCAGAGGTGTCACTAAACCCGCACAAAAACGTAAACAATCATGCACAAGCAGTGGCTATCAGACGGAGGGGATCAGACATTCCGCCAGGAAGGAAGTATACGGCTCGTGTTTAGTTCAACCATGTCTAGACGGTCAGTACCGAGGTTTCATCGCGTCCGCATAGTTACTTCGTTCCACGAAGGGTTCTCAACATGGGATGTGTCCAGGTGTCTCGGAGTGAACCAAAGCGATGTTCCTCGAACATGGAGGAGATACAGAGAGACAGGAACTGTCGATGACATGCCTCGCTCAGGCCGCCCAAAGAAGCTACTACAGTAGTAGCAGGACGTCGAGTTACGGCTCAAACTGTGCGCAATAGACTGCATGTTGCGCAATATCACTCCCGACGTCCATGGTGAGGTCCATCTTTGACACCACGACACCATGCAGCGCGATACAGATGGGCCCAACAACATTTCTAATGGACCAATCAGGATTGGCGTCAAGTTATCTTCACCGATGAGTGTCGCATATGCCTTAATTCAGACAATCGTCAGAGACTTATTTGTAGGCAATCCGGTCATGGTGAACGCCTTAAACCCACTGTCCAGCGAGTGCAGCAGGGCGGAGGTTCCCTGCTGTTTTGGGGTGGAATTGTATGGGGCCGACGTACTCCGCTGGTGGTTACGGAAGGCGCCTTAACGGCTGTACGATACGTGAATACCATCCTTCGACAGTGCAACCATATCAGGAGCATGTTGGCGAGGCATTCGTCTTCGTGGACGACAATTCGCGCCCCATCGTGCACATCTTGTGAACGACTTCCTTCAGGATACCTACATCGCTCGACTAGAGTGGCCTGCGTGATCTTTAGACATGAACCCTATCGAACATGAATGGGATACATTGAAAGGGGCTGCTTATGGATTACGTGACCAACCAACCACTCTGAGGGATCTACACCGAATCGCCGTTGAGGAGTGGAACAATCTGGACCAACAGTACTTGACGGACTTGTGGATAATATGCCACGACGAATACAGGCATGCATCAGTACAAGAGGACGTGCTACTTGGTATTAGAGGTACCGGTGTGTACAGTAATCAGGCCCCCTGCTCTGAACGTCTCGCTGTTTGGTGGTACAACATGCAACGTGTGGTTTTCATGACCAATAAAAAGGTCGGAAATGATGTTTATGTTGATGGCTGTTTCAATTTCAGGTACAGGTTCTGTATGTAGAATGAGAATTTAAGAGAGCTTGGGGGGACTTACGATCAAATAAGGGATAGATAACATTCCATCAGAGTTTCTAAAATCATTGGGGGAAGTGGCAACAAGACGACTATTAATGTTGGTCTTTAGAATGTAAGAGTCTGGCGACATACAATGCGACTTTCTGAAAAATATCATCCACACTATTCTGAAGACTCCAAGGGCTGACAAGTGCGAGAATTATCGCACAATCAGCTTAACAGCTCATGCATTCAAGTTGCTGAGAAGAATAATATACAGAAGAATCGAAACGAAAATCGAGGATGTGCTACATGACAACCTGTTTGGCTTTAGAAAAGGTATGGGCACCAGAGAGTTCCCGTTGATAATGGAAGCAAGATTACAGAAAAATCAAGACACTTGCATAGGATTTGTCAGCCCGGAAAAAGCGTTCGACAACGTCAAATGGAGGAAGATGTACGAAATTCTAAGAAAAATCGGCTTCAGCTATAGAGAGACACGGATAATACGCATTACAATATGCACAAGAGGAAAGAGTGAATAATGTGAGTGGGCCGGATTAAAAAGGGTGAAAGACAGAGATGTTATCTTTTGCCCGCACTCTTCAACGTGTACATCGAAGAAGCAATGAGGAAAATAAAAGAAATGTTCAGGAACAGAATTAAAATTGAAGGTGAAAGAATATCAATGATAAGATTCGCTGATGACATTGCTACACTGCGTGAAAGTGAAGAAAAATGATATTATCACCTGAATGGAATGAACAATCTAATGAATACAAAATGTGGCTCATCGAGGAAAGCCGAAAGTAATGAGAAGTAGCACAAATGAGAAGAGCGAGAAACTTAACATCGGGATTGATCGCCACGAAGTAGATTAAGCTGAGTTCTACAAGCTAGACAGCAAAATAACCAATGACGGCCGGAGCAAGGAGGACATCAACAGCAGTTTAGCACTGGAGAAAAGGGCGTTCCTGCCTAGGGAAGTCTGCTAGTATCTACCATCGGCTTTAATTTGAGGAAGAAATTACTAAGAATGTACATCTGGAGTACAGCATTGTATGGCAGTGAAACATGGACTGTGGGGAAACCTGAACAGAAGAGCATCGAAGCATTTGAGGTGTGGTGCTACAGACTAATGTTCAAAATTTGGTAGACTGATAAGGTAAGGAATGAGGAGGTCCTGCACAGAATCGAAGAGGAAAGGAAATGTGGAAAACTCTGATAAGGAGAAGGGACAGAATGATAGGACATCTTGAGACATGAGGGAATGTCTTCCATGGTAATAGAGGGAGCTGTAGAGGGTTAAAACTGTAGAGGAAGACAGAGATTGGGATATATCCAGCAAATAATTGAGGATGTATGTTGCAAATGGTGCTCTGAGATGAAGAGGTTGGCACATGAGGGGAATCTGTGGAGGGTCACATCAAGCCAGCTGGAATTCTGAAGAAAAAGAAAAGAAAAGAAAGTATGGAGCGACCATAACACGCCAAACTTCGCCTGGGCGCGGCATACGGCGCGCGTGGGAGCCAATGCCCATGTCTCGGCTTTGCTCGTTCCTTCCTGGAAATACTGCGGTGTGGCATTTTTAGGCCGGCACAGCTCTCTCCATTTCGGCAGAATCGTGGTGTCCCCGCTATTTACCGTTCACTATTTGTTCGTGGCATGGAGGACGTTCTACATGCTATTTGCGGAATAAGATGCTGTCAAGTGATGTATTGTCACATGAGCACGAAAATGATTAGGTATGTCAGGAGAGAGGGATGAGAATCCTCAATACACGTTATGCAGTCGCATAAGCGACAGGTACTTACAATGACATTCAGGGTGAATATTCAGATTTAGCTGGTAATGAAAGAGAAAGAGTTATTGTGAATGAAGTTATCAGTCCAGGTGCCTTTATGGTAGATGCTAAATCTATGAACACCATTATCGTTCTTCACACACAGATTCAAGGAATTAATGACCTGTTTTCATAAATAAGTCTATGGTGAAGGTAATATTAGTATGCATACTATGAAATTGTTCTAAAATAATGTCAGTATCACTGAGTTATTCTCGTGTCAGTATCCGTGAATCTACTGAAATATTTAGTTTTACAGTCTGCAATTGGGAATTTCTTGACGAATTGAATTTCGATATAACTAACAAAAAATTTAGCAAACGAACTCGCTATACAATTATATTTTGAAAAGCTCCCCAGTTTCGGTAAAGGTTCATCGTAGAAATAGAAACACGCTGGTATATTAAACTTAAGGACGAAAGGTACCTCCTTATGACGCATCAAAGCCAAATAACATAGATGGATGAAACTGGGAATGGACGAAGAAAGAAGTGTTAAAGCACAGAACAGTACAGTACAGAATGTAACTTAAAGAAATTCGGAATGAGACGAACAGAAATGATACTTTTATTCAGAGACATTTATTACACTTGTCACTGCGAATCATGGTGGACCCCTGGACATTAAAAAACGCGGGATATGGTTCTGAATAGGGTGTGGGAGGATAGCTGAGGATGCTTGTAACGCCGGAAATGCATATCCTCCTATTTCCATCTATTGTACTATTATTTTTTTTCCTTGTTTTGTTACCTCAAGATATGACATTTCTGTCTCTTTATATATTGTAATTGTTTTACTGTTTGTATATATATATATATATATATATTATGCATTTATGTCGATGTATAATTGGTTTGTTGTGTAAAGATTATTTGTATTTTTACGCTGGGTCTTGCCTAGGGAAAACTGCTATCGAACGATTACATCGATAGGTCGTGTGAAGAATCAAAGTGTGTAGGATCTTTGGTAGTGTTAACTCTGCCGCGTGGAGTGCGGGCAGAACAGTCGGAGTCTGGCTGGAGTAGCGAGTGGAGCAGGTGTATTGTGTGACGCTCCCGCGAGTTGCCGCGCTTTCGGGGTTTGGCAGCATGTAATTGCGCTCGACTCGCGATGATAGTTTCTGACATGGTGTCGCGGACGGGAAGCATTAGCTGGCGCACATCAAGAGCCCGTTTCGCCTGGTGACCGTGTCGAGAAGAAGGCGCGCCAACATCCAGCTTCTGCAACAGCGACGGCCGACAATGAGTGACTGTCGCCACCTCCTCGATCGACGGCTTCAAACCTTCAATCAACCAACAAGGAAGACTAAAAGCACGTAAAGTTTCAGAACTGTATGGCAGACCTCAGCTTTTCAAATTGTTCCATTTGCCTCGCAAAATTACAGCAACTTAGCATGAACCTTTGTTGCTCATTGTCCCAATTGCATTGCCAAGCAGGGTCCCTTCCTTTTCCGAAATGAACCCGAGTGTCGTTGAAATTCAAACGCCAGCATAATTCCATTTCACTGCTTTAATTTCAAAGTTCAATTTAAGCATTAGCTGGCTACAATAGTTAGATTACACAAGCACAAATTAAGAGTGCGAGTTTTGTTACCGTATTTTAGCTTACCTGTGACTGCAGCTCAGCTTGGTACGTACTAAATTTTACTATTGTTAATTGTTCAGAATCGTTTAATTCAAGTTCAAAGTTAAATCTCTTCTTTCTAAATTGTGTAGATTCAAGTAGCTTTCGAAATGATTGTTGAGGTAGTCCAAGACTAACTGTATTTCGATGTGCTTCAGAAAGAAAGCTCACTATTAACTTCAGTCACTAAATTAACTTTCGATTTTCCGGTTTCATTAATTCTTTTGCTAAATTAAGTGTAGCGAAATTTATTACTTCTGACAAACTTTCAGTTTTCACACTACACGTGTCAACCTTCAGTTGCCACGCTTCTAGTGCTAATTATATGTGTAATAACCTTTCCTTTTCAGTTATTATAGTAATTGTCCATAGGACTGGCAACCGTAATTTCCCCCAAATCTCAAATATCTAATTACCGCTAGTTGATTGTTAACGTAACGGCCGCACATTTACTTTCTTTATTAACTTTATCCCCATTTCAAAATTAATTTCCACCAGTTTCACTTGCATTTTTCCTTTCATTTAGATGTAACCCTTTCCGCCCTCTTTACCGACAGGTTAACTTCGGTGACGATTGCTTTTCCAAAATTCCCATTAGGTACACGCGGTTTCATTTTTCACTGTCATTAAGGTCGATAAGTGAGGGGGAGGTTACATGCTCTCCAAAGCGCTGCTATTCAAGCCACAAGGTAGGAAAGAGTTCTTGAAGCAGGTCATGCCATCACTCCAGCAGCGCGGTTGATAGCTGCTTGATGGTCGCTTGGGCACGTGGACGTGCTGTTAAGTGTCCCCGCAACGTATCTCACACGTACTCCACGCGATGTAAGACAGGATAAGGAAAAGACCAGTCCATTCGTGCCGTTATCCTCTTGATCCAAGAGCTCCTCAATGATTTAGAGATCAATATGCAAACGCATATAACACCTCTCACCATAGCATCTCTACCATCTAAACGATCATGATCAGAAATTGTACTGGGTGCATTGCGTGTTCACATTCTCGCCTTATTAGGGTACATTCAGCATTGTCAAAGATGATCGTTTCGGAGATCCAATTGTAATGGTGTGGGGAGGCAGCTATGCATGTGTTACTGCCCTGAAAACTAAAATTTGTGCAGACGTAGCAGATGCATTTAAAAATTGTACAGATAATAAGTAAAATATCATCACATTTTCAAACAGATTTACATTTCTACTTCTGAAACGTTAATGCAATATCTGTATGTTAATCGCTACTCTATTTTTGCAGATGTGAAAGCTTCTGTTGAAGGCTTCAATGCAGTCCTTTTTAATACGATGTTTAAGAAAATTACTGTACAAGATTTTTATTAATAGGTTAACATTGTAGAAGGTTTGGTAAAACTATGCAGTCCCAAATAAAACAAAGGACCATCAGTATAAACCCAATTGCTCTAAAGAATAGTAGCCATTTATATTGTATACCCAAAGTATTTGTTTTAACTTAAGTCAACCAAATACGAGGGTAGTCCCAAAAGGAAGGTCCCCTATTTTTTATAAGTACGTACACCTGTTTGTTTCTACAATGGTTTACATCACTTTACAGCTATTTTTCGGCAAAATCACCATTTCTTTCGATGAATTTTTGTAGACGGTGTGACAGTTTGTGTGTGCCCATGTCATACCAGCTCGCCGCAATGCTGATCAGAAAGCTATGAACCTCTTCCTTCACCTCGTCGTCGGAGCTGAATTACTGGAACCACAATTAACGCTGACAGGTACTGTGAGATTCTGAAAAAACTCAAAAGGGCAATTCAGACCAGGAGAAGAGGAATCTTGAGCAAGGGCGTACACATTCTACATGACAACGCTCGCCCACACATCACTCGGCAAACCGTTGCTCTCCTGCAACTGTTAGAGTGGAACATATTCTCCCACAAAGCCAATAGTTTTGACATGGCACCCAGTGACTATCACCTGTTCCCTTGGTTAGAAGAACATTTGACCGTAAAGCGATTCAGCCCCGACGACGAGGTGAAAGAGGAGGTTCATAACTTTCTGAACAGCATGGCGGAGAGCTGGTATAACATGGACATACAAAAACTGCCACAGCGTCTACAAAAATGCGTCGACAGAAATGGTGATTATGTTGAAAAATAGCTAAATGTTCAAGCTCTAAACTGATGTAAACCATTGTAGAAATAAACAGGTCTATGTACTTATAAAAAAATAGGAGACCTTACTTTTGGGATTACCCTCGTATCTCAAAAAAGACACATCAAATGAAAAAGAACGTTCTAGGTGATAAGTCAATATTAGTGAAGCGAACATCCGCTTTGCTACAGCTGGCCACCTCCTAACCGGGCCTTCTGCATGGGTAGGGTCAACATCGTATTTACCAATGGAGACGTCCCATTTCCATCGCATATTGTGGCTGTACTCCATAAAAAAGCGTAGAGTTTACGCAGACCGTTGTTTCCTATTCGTGGTGGATGGCGTTGTAATCAGCAAATATCAATTTGCAATTAAGAACCGACGCTTTTGTTCCATTTCATTTATGACGTAAATGTACACCATTTTTATTCTGACGGTCAGTACTGATGCTCAAACGATATTTGACTGTTACAAATGTGATTATAGGGTAAAAATAATATGGGTAGACATTGACATTTCCGGTAAATAAGCTACTTGTATGTCGATGTAGTTTTCTATTACTCGAAGTGTTGATTGTGGTGTGTCCCCGAAATGCTTGATTTCGGTAGCCGCCTTCCAATCCCACCACCACAATGACTGATTTCGGTGTGTGTTTCCATCCAAACACCGTAACTCTCAAGCTGGCCGCTGCGCGGATACCGGTGGAATACAAAATACAACCACTGTAATGAGGTAAAATGTGCGTGAGGTGACAGTGACAGGCGCACTAGTCAGTACCCGAGTGAGGAGAGGTATGATTATTCACTTATTCCGAGCGTCACGATGGAAACAGAAAGCTATTATACCGAAAACGTGTTGCTGGATCACGCTAACCGTAGTTTTGTAACCAGACATTCAACCAGTTAAGCACATTGTATTGCACAATCAAAATTACATCTGTTATGTAAACTTCGAAGATCGGTACCAACCGTTAGAACACAAGGGTTTACATTTACATCGCAAATGAAATGTTGAATCAAATGCGTTCACCCTTAATGGCAAAATGAGACATAACTGATACTTGTGGATCAGAGAATGAGAAACAATGAGTAAACAGAGCGTATTTTTCGGTTTAGAATACCAATATGTAGAAAAGAGGGGGGGGGGGGGATGTCCAAGCTGAAAATATATGGCGGAGGGGTGGTCGGGAGATGGCTGGTTCTAGCACAATTATTAACTTCTAGCGCAGAACATTTTTTCGTACGATGTGTCGTTTTCGAGGTAGTTCTTTGTCTCAAAACAAACACTCTGTATAACCAAATGAAAATGGCTGCTCTACATCATCTTAAACTCAAGGTGAGAGATTTTTTTATTGTTGCAAACTGATCTACTGAAATATTCAGAATTCATGAAGACCAAGGGAATAGTCCGAGGACACATCGCTCCGCAAAAGCCAAAACTTCGATAAAATGGCAATGATTCATCAACGATGGTAGCAGTGGGATTAATTTGCGAAAACAACATCAAGCTTGAGCTAGGAAAGATATATCATTTTGTGTGTGTGTTTTTGTGTCTGTCTAGTTATCTGTGTGGTAACGGAGGCGTGTGGTTTTTGTGAATGACGACAAAATATGCTACCTCTTTTCTCGCGACACCACTGCCCCTGCACGGAGACATCAGTGCGTGTGAATGCTCCGGTGTGGTACCAAGTATTCAACAGCGCTAAGCTTATTAACATTGGTCAAAAAGTCTCATAGATATACTCAGTACATGTCTACACCCCTGGTACACATTAATAATGTGGAGGTGGCACGCGCCATTCGCTTTTGTCTCTTCAACCAATGTGCTACGCTATTGTGCCATGAAGATTTCGATGTGTACACAGACGTCACACATGTAACTGAAGAAAAAGTAAGTCTAAATTACTCAGCTTTATTTGTTCGATGTGCATTTATAATTATTCCAATCCCTTACCTCTTTTACCGCTATATAGTTCAAACAGTAATCTGTCTGCTACTACTAACTCCGATGCATATCTAGCTTAGGCTGCCTGCCATTCCGCCCCTTCCCCCCCCCCTCCCCCCGTTACCTGTAATTCAACAGTGAACTTACATCTTACGATACTCTCAAAGATTTCATTTACTCCGTTTCTTCCTGATTTTCTTATATAACGACGGTCTGCTCATTCATGAAGTCGTTCATTCTGTGGACTCCTTCCATTCAGTATTATTGTTGGTGAACGCATATGCTCTCTGTTCTTCTTTAATATTTCAATACGTCAATGTACGCACTTTACTGTTCCGGCACCAGTTACACGTTCTCAAAAATTTTTTAATGGTATCTGCAGCGATGTGC
Source organism: Schistocerca serialis cubense (assembly GCF_023864345.2). Taxonomy (NCBI): domain Eukaryota; kingdom Metazoa; phylum Arthropoda; class Insecta; order Orthoptera; family Acrididae; genus Schistocerca; species Schistocerca serialis. The sequence continues at coordinate 591,433,668 of NC_064638.1, read as the reverse complement.
ATAACGTAACACAGTCAGCAGCTTCCAGCAAGTAACGGAGATATACGTGCTCTGCCATGAGAAACGAAGCAGCTGCAAGAGCTCTGAATGAGTCCAGGCGTATTTTCATAGGCAGGGTACACTGTATTACGCACATCCTCATTGTGCTGAAGACGCTATGAAAACACAGAAGCAGTGGAAGAGTTAAATGAAAAACAGCCGCAGCAATAACAGAACTAAAGCCGGGACAACCTTCCTTTCTCTGAGACACTTGGAACATATGTTCAGAGATACGCACGCACACAAGCACCCACACACACACACAAACATATACGCACACATACACACACACATACACACATATGCCCGCTCGTGCACGCCTCTTGCCGATAGGTAACAATATACGAGTGGTGCCATTTGAAAGAGCAGAACCAATATTTTCGTGGCATTCGAAGGCAGGGCATGGAAATGGAGTCCAGGACTGATAAGAATAACTGATTCTTTTTTGCCTCCGAGGCTACTGACATGCTTTGTCATGACGAAACGCTTAAACGAAATCTATGCAGTTATACATACACAACTTCCTCGTGATCTTAAGCAGCGTAATCATGCGCGTCGAATGTAAGATTCGAAAAATGGATTGAATAAATTCCTTGAAACTTCCGGAATAAGTCATACGAAAGAAGAGATAAAATACAACTAGGTTGATAAATATAAACGCGTGCTACGAAACAATTACTATTTTAGTTAAACTATGACGTTTAACTGTCATTCGAACATAGCGCGTGATTAACATGAAGGCACTTCGTACCATCTATAGAGTGAACTTAAAATATTTTGCCGATTCGGTTAACATCATCGTCACCCTTGGAGACAGACACTAACATTTTTGAAAATTGCAATACTAAAAGGGAAACATTAAGTGAAATTAAATTCATGTAAATCACTTATATATAGTGGTTGTTTGAAAAAAAAATCCCTATTCTTACAGATATTATTATTGGTCAAAGTTAGGAAAAGCGGATTAGAAATGTGTTCGAAGAAAGATACCCGTTAACATATGGGTAATTATACTTCCGTCGAGGTTTTCAGTATCCCGTGCTGAAAGCTGCTTAAGCTTCCCCCTGATATTCGTTGTTTAGTTCTTATTGGCTGCATTTGTTTCTGTATTTAGTCCATTAGCTATGGTGCTGACGCCACTTTCGGTAAAACTACCTCGTTGATCAACAGTTCCGTACTTTATTGAGATTTCAGTTCCACAACAAAATTTACAAATCCGTGCTGTCTAAGCGACGAAATCGTTGACATGTAGTGCCACTAGTGTTTCTGTGAATCGGCAAACACGGTGGTTTAGTGACTGCTGGTATTTCTAAACGCAATATTTATTATATTACTTCAACGACTCCTAGCTACTTTATATTAAAGAAACGGAGACCGTCGTAAAATTCCTAGGAGTAACCGTTCGGAGTGGCCTAAAGTGGAGTGACTACATAAAACTATTGATACGAGAAGTAGATCCCAGGCAGATTTTCATTGGAAGGATCTTAATGAAATGTAATCCAACCACGAAAGTAGTAGCTGTCAAAACACTTGATCGTTTGATACTAGAGTATTTTTCATTCGTCTGGGACGTTTACCTCTTGGGATTAACATAATATATAGAGAACCAAGAACGTTTCGTAGAGGTAAAAATCATCCCCTACTGACAACTTTCATGCCACGTATTCTTATGCGAATGGATGAGCACTTGTATGACTCAAAGAACCTTACCGCCGTAGCCAACTGCTAGATTTACCTTTTGTCAGAATTACATGTCTTCAACAAGTCGCTTAATTTCTGAGGTCAGCAAAGTTATAATACTTCTTGATGAGCAGACTTGAGAAAGCAAATTTCACTTGGTCAGTAGACTCTGGGTCATACTTTCGTCTTGCGCCTGCTGCTGTATGGATGTGCCCATCATATGGTATGGTTGCTTTAGTCTTGGGCATGCTGCTGTACGGATGTGCCTCTCTGTTTGTATAGTTGCTTTGTCTTGTTATAAATGTAGTGAGCACACTGGTGCGACATCGTTCTGAGTTATGATGATATGGTTGTTTGCATGCGCTGTTTCTGGATGATCATGTTTTATGTGGATTTTCGAACTTTCTTACGCGAGATATTTCATTTGTCATTCCTGTGAGCAGAGCTAGAAGTTTTTCGACCTCATATTTTCGTTAACACTCATTTACTATTCAGTAATAGGGGAATACAGTTTTCCCACTATTGTGGGCGGTAAAATAAATACAACCCTATTTTTCTAAGTCTTTTGAAAATGTCTTGTCATGTAGGGTTACGTCGTTTGTCGAAGGCCACCGGGACGTAGACATGAAATTTTGTATTAGTTTTCTGCACAATATACATGCATAACTTGAGATTCTTACCAAGTTATTTTTCTCTCCTCAGGTATATATTCAAATCCTCACAAGTGTTCACTAAATAATTCCTTCCTCGAACAAATTACAATTCGTTTCCATTATATTAAAAGCAGTGAGAGAGAGAGAATCACCTACCTTCAGCAATTCTTTTGCTAACATTTTCAGCTAGCCACGTTAGCAGTGATATCCAAGGCACGTGCACATCTTCATGTTTTCGCGGCGCAGTGACTGCTCCGTTGTATTTCGGATGTAGGCGCGTAAATTCAACTTCTAATATGTCGGCTGTATATCGTTCAGTAGCCTTCAGGGTGAGCCGAGATTTGACACTCCAGTACTTGATCCGAACTTTTTAAAACCACGGACCGCGCCACTGCGCATACGTCAAAGAATTTAGGATATATTGGTTCGCCGCATACATGATGGCACCTTGGGATGTGCAGCACATCTGAAACCGACACATACAGATTTCTGTCGCATGCCAGTAGTTGTCACCATCCTTCGAAGATTATGAGTATTCACAGAACATCTCAAAGAGCACACATCATTGCTGATGAGAGCAGTCTGCACGACGAGCTCCTACACTTAAATAGAGTGTAAGCGTAGGCTTCCGCGACCGTTGTCTTCTTCAATAAAATTCTTCAGGGTATCAGACCGCATCGTCATAATTTAAAATGCGCCAACGTTTCGGCCAGCGTTGCAGCTAGCCTTCATCAGGGCCTTACGTTAACTGCTAAATGAACACATTTGATTCCTTAAATAGCTGCACGAGAAAACCGTGTTGTTACTTGATTGGCTGTAATGGGAGGAGGAGGAGGGGTGAAAGGTATGCTTTATTGGTATTTCCTTTATTATCTGTCATTGGCGTTCAAGTTCTGTCTTCAGATGTTCTTCGTCGTTTATCCTGTACGCTCTCTTCGTTAGCGTGTGCAGGGCGGACTTCTTCTGCGTGGGGTGATGGTGGGAGGAGGCGTGAAGGTACCTGTCCATATTGGTTGGTTTCCTGTACACTTCGTGGCCAAGTTTACCATCAGGCTTTCGTTAAACTTCCACGTCGAGAAAAGGCAGCACCCCATTCTTCTCTGTTTCCATTGTAAACATCTGAAGACAGAACTTGAACGCCTCAGGTCCATCTTCGGAACTAATGGCTATGGGAAGCAGATGATAGACAGCACCATGTCGACAAGGGAGAAGACTAATAGGGAAGAGGAGAAGGAGGCACAGAGCATTGCTGTGTTACCATATGTACAAGGGGTCACCGAACGTATTGGCAAAATTCTACGAAAAGCCGACATCAAACCAATTTTCCGAAGCAGAAACAAAATATCAGACATGCTCGGTTCTACCAAGGATGCAATTGACAAACTTCACACAGCTGGCGTGTATGAAATTGGTTGTGCGTGTGGATTAGTCTACATAGGTGAGACGGGACGTCCGATTAGCACAAGGCTCTCGGAACATGAAAGATATATCCGCCTGAAACAACACACTAAGTCAGCAGTGGCGGAACACCGAGACGAGTGCGGGAAACCAATATTTTTTCAAGAAGCCCGCGTCCTGGCGAAACAGCCTCTCACTTTCAAAAGAAAGATTAGAGAGGCGATAGAAATAGCCAAAAGACCCGCCAACATGAATAGAGAGGACGGGTACAAGCTTCCGAGGTCTTGGCTGCCTGCAATAGCAGGGCTACGGAGCGGCGGCAGAGCCGTGGCGGCCCATGCAGACACGCGGAGAGCCGCAGTAGTGGTCGCGAGCACACAGAGCAATGGCACGCCGCAGCCGGCTTCTGGACAGCATGGATACAGTGTGACGTCACAGCCATCCCCTGTTCGCTATTCGTCCGTCTCCTCCAATGGGGTTGATTAATATAAAGACCAATAGAAAACAGCTATTTCAGCCAATGACAGATAATAAAGGAAACACCAATAAAGCATACCTTTCACCCCTCCTCCTCCTCCCTTTACAGCCAATCAAGTAACGACACGGTTTTCTCGTGCAGCTATTTAAGGAATCAAGTGTGTTCATTTAGCAGTTAACGTAAGGCCCTGATGAAGGCTAGCTGCAACTCTGGCCGAAACGTTGGCGCATTTTAAATTATGACGATGCGGTCTGATACCCTGAAGAATTTTATTGAAGAACTTAAATAGAGCTTTTCAAGCTTAAGGATACTCCGCACACACAGGTAACGCGCTACGAATGAAACAAAACATTGGCCGTAAGCCATGCAGAACAACGCACACGGAGATAACTTTCTGCCGTACGTGGAAAGCCTATTGTCATAAATGGGACGAACCCTCAGCAAACACAAAATGAAGATAATGATTCGTCCAGCACCACTGTTCAGTTCCGATAAAGATAGTTTGATACTCCTGAAGGCGAGGGTTTGCAAGACCCCCTGCGAATACGGCCTTTCATACATTGTACATCGGAGAGATGATTCGCACAGTCCATGAAGGACGTACGGAACATCGCAGGTACACCTCGGTGGTGAAAAAGGTAACTGAAATCCGCTTGACGAAGAATTTTATTAATAAATATAACGGCTTCAGCTTGGATAAGTCATGTAATCCGGTGCTTTCAATATTAAACTTAAGGAAATGTCCGCGACAGTGCAGCTCAGACTTATACATCGACACCCCAGGGTGTATCGACTTCGCAGCCACAGACATAATTCATGTGGATTGTGTCTATTCATTGCAGATCGGCATTTCTGTGTATGTGTGGTCGCATCCACGGAGGCGTGGTACGAGAGTTTAACAGGATGGAGCGAATGCTGAAGAATCAGTCTTACGGCACCCTTTGAAGATGGCCGAAATATTAGAATAAGAAGCCGAATATATGCTGTTGTTCAATCGAAATTCTCAATGGAGAGAACTCTTCCGAAGGAAGAGTGACTTCAGGTGTGCCACAGGGGAGTGTCATAGGACCGTTGCTATTCACAGTATATATAAATGACCTTATGGAAAACATCAGAAGTTCAATGAGGCTTTTTGCGGATGATGCTGTAGTACATCGAGACGTTATAACAATGGAAAATTGTACTGACATGCAGGAGGATCTGCAACGAATTGACTCATGGTGCAGGGAATGGCAATTGAATCTCAATGTAGACAAGTGTAATGTGCTGCGAATACATAGAAAGTAAGATCCTTTATCATTTAGCTTCAATATAGCAGGTCAGCAACTGGAAGCAGTTAATTCCATAAATTATCTGGGAGTAGGCATTAGGAGTGACTTAAAATGGAATGACCATATAAAATTAATCGTCGGTAAAGCGGATGCCAGACTGAGATTCATTGGAAGAATCCTTAGGAAATGCAATGCGAAAACAAAGAAAGTAGGTTACAGTACACTTGTTCGCTCGCTGCTTGAGCACTGCTCACCGGTGTGGGATCCGTACCAATAGGCTTGAGAGAAGAGATTGAGAAGATCCAACTGAGAGCAGCGCGCTTTGTTACAGGATCATTTAGTAATCGCTAAATCTTTACGGAGATGATAGATAAACTCCAGTGGAAGACTCTGCAAGAGAGACGCTCAGTAGCTCGGTACGGGCTTTTGTTGAAGTTTCGATAACATACCTTCACCGAGGAGTCGAGCAGTATATTGCTCCCTCCTACGTACATCTCGCGAAGAGACCATGAGGATAAAATCAGAAAGATTAGAGCCCACACAGAGGCATACCGATAATCTTTCTTTCCACGAACAATACTAGACTGGAATAGAAGGGAGAACCGATAGAGATTCTCAAAGTACCCTCCGCCACACACCGTCAGGTGGCTTGCGGAGTATGGATGTTGATGCAGATGTAGATGTAGAAATTTAATGGATCAGATCACTCAAGTTTATTAGGTGCTGAAGGATACAGGTTGAAAACTAATACCTCCGAAATTTTACGTAGAAACTATTTTTTAAATGTTTTTTTTTAAATAATAACTATATTATTAACATTCTACATCTGTATTCTTACTGTCTACATATTAACAGTCCTCTGCCTCTAAAGGTCTCCGAACTGTAGCGTATACAAAATGTACAATAAGGTTAGTTAGATCGAGATTACAACTATGCAAACCGTCTTAAGTTACACAGGAACTACATTTACGGATCAATGAGCGGTTTCCGATTGCTTGTCCATTACCATATCTGGCGTTACATCAGCCATAATCGCTCCTTAGGCAAAAGTTTCCGGAATAGTCCCCCATTCGCATCTCCGAGAGGGGACTGCCAAGGGGGAGGTTAACATGAGAAAAAGATGGAATAATGAACGAAGTAATAACGTTCTACGAGTCGGGGCGTGGAATGTCAGAAGCTTGAACGTAGTAGGGAAAATAGAAAATCTGAAAAGGGATATGCGAAGGATAAATCTACGCTGCCGTTTGTGAAAAGTGCAGCACCGAGAAGGAATTACCCGAATAGCGCCACACTTGGAGGAAGTGGCGACGGGTTTGCAAGCAATACGTGATACGTTTTGCAGTGAGATGGGGTACACATAGATCGAGCAGAGCCTTCTCGTGTCGGTCCAACAGGGTCGGCGTTGAGCCTAGTGTAGTCGGTGCAGAACTGTCGTAGAAGATGGAAACAACATAGCGATAGTCAGTACGCCTCGTCGACGTGGAAGGGAAGCCATATCGGCACGAAAGCAAGTTCAAACTGGGCAGAATGATCGGTCTCTGGAAAACGGGGTTGTAATAACGCGAAATTTCGGCTCGCTCAGGGCATGCTGCTACGACAGTGATGCGTTTGGGCAAGCAGTGTATAGAGGAAGGTCGTACGCAGCGACGAGCGAGAACTGGGCTACGGAACATGACCACAGGAAGGGATGACCGTCATCTTGTCCGTATGGCCATTACGGACCGTACAGCGTCATCCACAATGTTGGCTCGTCGCTGGAGCACTGCAATAGGTGTGAACTTTTCTGCGTCGCCGTCTGCTGCAGCTTGGACTTGCACGCATCTCATCAAGTCGGCTTCCTTTGTCCAGAAACCACAAGCATTGAACACCGCCACTGGGGTGATTATTGGCAACATGTAATCTTTTCGGATGAGTCCCGCTTCAAGGTGTCCTATAGTAATGGCCCCATACGTGTCCGGCGGTACCGTGGTGATAGCAACGTGGAGGGCTGCAATGTGGAGCGGCGTAACGGACAAACGCCAGGTGTGATGGGTTGCGATGCCGTTGGTTTCAATCACCGATCTCACCTCGCAAGTATTGCGGGAACTTTGAACAGCAACCTGTACCTAAAGGAGGTTGTGGAGCCTGAGGCACTCCCCCGCTTCAGGCATCTCCACAGGCCACATTTCAACAGGACGGTGATCGTCCACACATTGCAATGAATGTACAGGCCTTCTTTGCAGAGTGACGGGTACCATTGCTTCCCTCACCCGCACGTTCTCCAAACATGTCGCCCATCGAACATGTCTGGGATGTGGTTGTTTGGCACCTGGTGCGTCATGGTCCTCCAGTAAATGGAGTCACGGATTTGTGGGCTTGGATACAAAAAGCGTAGATGGAAAACCCCTCAGAAACGTATAAAGAAAATTATTGATTCAATGCCAAGGCGTATAACAATCTAATTGCAGCGCTAGGTGGCCACGAGACATACTGAATAGTAGGGCTCAGAGGATATGTACAGATTTGAAAAGGTAATCATTTGTTACTTGCCATGTACATAACATGTAGTATTAAATAAACTGAATATATGTATTTCCTTCTAGGTGTTTCAATTTCCACGAACGGTAGGGTACATATAGTAGGTGTCAGTGAAATGAAAAGAAGACATGGATTTCTGGTCAGATGAGTATAGGGTAATATCAATTGCAGCAGAAAATGGTGTAATAGGAGTAGGGTTCGTTATGAATAGGAAGGTAGCTCAGGGAGTGTGTTACAATGAACATTTCAGTGATAGTGTTGTTCTTACCATAATCGACAACAAAACAACAACGACAACGATAGTTCAGGTATACATACCGAAGTCGGAAGCTGAAGATGAAGAGATAAAGAAAGCATATGAGATATTGGAAGCGTAACACAGTATCAAAAGGATGATGAAAATCTAATAGTCGTGGGGGACTGGAATGCAGTTGTAGAGAAGAAGTAGAAGAATAAGTTACTGAATAACCTGGGCTTGGGACAAGGAATGAGAGAGGAGAAAGACTAATTGAGTTCTGTAATAAACTCGAGCTAGTAATAGCGAATATTCTGTTCATGGATCACAAGTGGAGGAGGTATACTTGGAAAAGGCTGGGTGATAAGGAAAGATTTCAGTTAGATTACATCTTGGTCAGACAGAGATTCCGAAATCAGATACTGGATTGTAGGGCGTACCCAGGAGCAGATACAGACTCAGATCACAGCATAGTAGTGATGAAGAGTAGGATGAAGCTTAAGACATTAATAAGTAACAATCAATACCCAAAGAAGTTGGACACGGGAGTACTACGGAATGACGTGATACGCTTAAAGTTCTCTAAGGCTATAGCTACAGCCATAAGGAATAACTAAGTGAACAATACGGTGGCAGAGGAAAGGACATCCCCAAGAAGGGCGATGACAGCCGTTGAAAAGGTGAACATATGTACAAAGAAGGTAACTGCGAAGAAACCATGGCTAACAGAAGAAATACTTCAACTGATCGGTGAAAGGAAGAAGTACAAAAACGTTCCGGGAGACTCGCAAATACAGAAATACAAGTGGCTGAGGAATGAAATACATAGGAAGTGCCGGAAAGCTAGGACGAAATGGCTGCAAGAAAAATGTGAAGAAATCGAAAAAGAAATGATCACATGTAGAACTGACTCAGCATACAGGAAAGTCAAAACAACCTTCGATAACATTAAAAGCTAGTGTGACAACATTAAGAGTGCAACGGAAATTCGACTGTTAAATGCAGAGGAGACACCGGATAGGTGGAAAGAATACTCTGAAAGCCTCTGTGAGTGGGAAGATATATCCGATGGGATAGAAGGAGAAACAGGAGTCGATTTAGAAACGATAGGGAACCCAGTATCAGAACAAGAATTTAAAAGAGCCTTAGAGGACCTAAGATCAAATGAGGCATAAGGGATAGGTAACATTACATCAGAATTTCCAAAGTAACTGGCAGATGTAACAACAAAACGACTATTCACGTTAGTGTGTAGGGGGTATGAGTCTGGCGACATGCCAACGGACTTTCGGAAAAGCATCATCCACACAATTCCGAAGACGGCAAGAGCTGACAAGTGCGAGAATTACCGCACCATCAACTTAACAGCTCACGCATCCAAATTGCTCACAAGAATAATATAACGAAGAGTGAAAAAGAAAATTGAGGATACGCTAGATGACGATCAGTTTGGCTTTAGGAAAGGTAAAGGCACGAGAGAGGTAAGTCTGACGTTGCGGTTAATAATGGAACCCATACTAAAGAAAGATCAAGACACGTTCTTAGGATTTGTCGACCTGAAAAAACCGTTCGACTATGTAAAATGGTGTAAGATGTTCGTAATTCTGAGATAAGTAGGAGTAAGATATAAGGAGAGACGAGTCATATACAATATGTGCGACAGCCGAGAGGGAATAAGAGTGGACGACCAAGAAAGAAGTGCTTGTATTAAAAAGGGAGTAAGACATGGATCTAGTATTTGGACACAACTATTCAACCTGTACATCGAGGAAGCAATGATGGAAATAAAAGAAAGATTCACGAGTGGAATTAATATTCAAAGTGAAAGGATATCAGTGATACGATTCGCTGAGGACATTGCTATCCTGAGTGAATGTGAAGAAGAATTACATAATCTGCTGAACAGAATTAACGGTCTAATGAGTACAGACTGGATGTCCCTTCTGCGATTTTGCAGATGTACTTGCCAGGAATGCTGTCATTTTAGACAATTGCTGGCAATGGTGGTCACGAGAGGGTACAGTAGCAAAATGACAGGGCTCTGGATGCTCCTGTAACACTAACAAGAGGGGATACCATAGAATTCGGCGTATAGCTGTGGCGAATCGTATTGCGTCTGTAGCAGGAATCTGAACTACAGTTGGCACCACAGGAACCCAACGAAGTGCGTTACTTCAGGAATAGGTTCGAGTCAGACGCCCTGCAACATGCATTCCACTGACCTCACACATCCAGCATTTCCAGCTTCAGTGGTGGCAAGCGAGAGCTCGGTGGAGGGCACGGTGGAGGTCCGTTGTGTTCGCTGATATAAGCTGGTTCTGCCTCGGTGCCAGTGATGGCCATTCGTTGGTTAGAAGGAGGCCACTTGAGGGCCTGAAACCACCCCGTCTGTGTGCTAGACATACTAGAAGTACACCGGGAGTTATCGTCTGGATTCTCATTCGTATGGCAACAAGAACGCTCCCATGATTATCCTAAGCAGCCTGACTGTAAATTTATACGTCAGTCTGGCGGTTCGACCTGTTGCGCTTCCATACATGGACAGCTTTCCAGTACTGGCAAAACTACAATGATCGCCCACATATCGCTGTCTTAGCTCAATATGCCATGCAAGTTATCGGCATGTTTTCCTACCCTGCACCATCACGAGATCTGTCTCCACTCGATCACCTACTGGACATCATCGAAGACAACCCCAGCGTCATCCACAATCAGTATTCACAGTCACTGTTTTGACCGAACAAGTGAGACAGGCATGGAATTCCCTCCCACAAACTGACATCCGACACCTGTGCAAATGCATGCCCATTTGTATGCTTGGATTCAAAATTTTGATGGTTCCACCGGTTATTCAGACACCAGCGTTCACATTTGCAATGGCTTATCATGCGCTTACATTAACTTGTGATCTTGCAATGTTAATCACTTAAATATTTTACATAGACGAATGTAATCCGGAAATTTCATTCCTTTGCAGTAATTATTTACTGTTGTTCCGAATTTTTTTCTCGTCATTGTAGCTCGGTAAGGGGTAGTTGTAATCACCGGCGTCTTTGCAAATATGTAGAGTTTCGTTGCTTGCGGCAACTATTCGAGGATCTCGCTATAGTTGTGAAAGCAGTACTTACACGCCAGTCTGAGTCAACCTCACGAGTGGATGCGTAAATCTAGACGAAGCAGAGCGCTGTGTGCATAATTTGTCATATTTTACGCTCACAAATGGAGAAATTCATGATGCCGTGATAATAATCTCAAGTTTATGTTACAAAGAGATAAAGCATTTACATATTCGCTTTGTTCGACCCCAAGCGTAGTCGACCACGTGCGTAGGAAATGCAGGTGCATCATACTCAGCCAATAACATCACTGACAAGGAAATTATCCAATCCGACATGTCGAAACTCTTCGTGATTTTTTTATACACGAGAAAAACAATGAAAGAAAATTTTAGCTTCTATTACACACTGCAAGTATTTTTTTAAAAAATGTTGAAAATTGCCGAATTCGTAGTTTGCTAAGTGACTAAAGACATGTACACCTATACCTTGGTTGCAGCACACAACGCAAACGCAAGTGAAATACGTCAGGTGCACAACATTGATTACCGCGCATTGGTAAACATATAACAAAGCACAACGTGATCGTTATTTCTAAGATGACTGTCAGTTTCCGTGATATTTTCTCTGACACAATTGTTCACAGTAACTATTACTCAAATTTGTAACTCATTTAGTATGTATAATAGTTAGCAGTTGCCTTTGAATATTGCTAAATGCTAACAATGTAAATAAAAGTGAATTATTCTTCTTTGTGTTTTCTTCGCATATGCTAACAGCATCTGTCTTTGTGCAGGTTCTTTGGAAAGGTGAAATATGGAAAACGTGATATGCAACATGCCGCCCTAGGTGCCCGAGCGGTTCTAGGTGCTTCAGTCCGGAACCGCGCGACAGCTACGGTCGCAGGTTCGAATCCTGCCTCGGGCATGGATGTGACAGTTAGGTTTTAGTAGTTCTAAGTCTAGGGGACTGATGACCTCAAATGTTAAGTCCCATAGTGCTCAGAGCCATTTCAACCATATGCAACAAAAGTCACCAAATTTTTCTGAAGACCTACATTTATCTTATTTGTTAGTTAATTTCTTGGATGTTCGTTCGAATCACGCCGACATTTCACTAGAAATTTTTGTAAAATGTGAAAAAACTGAAAATAACTCAGAGGATTTCGTGAATTGTAGCTCTAACGATGATTGTTGTGCTAATTGAAGTCCTGAAGAAAAATACAGCACATTTCTACCTCCTCCCGCCCAAAAACAGAAAAGAAAAAATAAAATAAAGTATAATGAAATACGTCAGTAGATTTCAGTGATAAAAAAAGACCGCAAATTTTTTGGTTAAAAGAATGAGGAAGGAAACGCCTGAAGTAAAGCAGTATGTAAAGCTAGTTTCGTTCCGTAAAATCTGAGTGAGAATTATACAAATAGAAGAATGATTAATTCGAGTTAGGAAATATGCGCCTAAATTAAACTAGCAAAAGTATGATAGAAAGGCAATCCTAAAAATTTAGAACTGCTCGTGAGAGTCAGTGCATCGCTAGCGAAGGAGATCTACGAGACAGGGCTCACTGAACTGCAAGTGAAATGAACGTTACTCATTTCTAGAATTCTCCGACCTAGTTAACTGATTCAGTAGATTATATAGAAAAGAACCTTGCAAAATTTTGGGCTTCAAGTAAAAATAGTGGAGATGTCATTAATAGCTAATACTAAACTAAAAACTCCTTCCGAACAGGCCTGAAGGCCCAACGATACCAGCCGACCGCCACGTCATCCTCATCCCACAGACGTCACCGGATGCAGATATGGCGGAGCATGTGGTCAGAACATGGCTCTCCCAGCCCTTGTAGGTTTTCTTGACTTCTCCGTTAAGTAGCTCCTCAATTGGCCTCACACGGGTTAAAAGCACCCAGGTTGCCAACAGCGCTCAGCTGACCGGACGGTCACCCATCCAAGTGTTAGGCGAACCCGACGGCGCTTAACTTCGTTGGACTGACGCGAAAGCAAAGCCGTTGCCACATTAATACCTAATAATGTAGACAAATCCGTTGGTGACGTAAAGACAAAATTTCTTGTTATCCCGTAAAAAGCTTTGTTTAAAGCCAATTAGTTCGGTTTTTCTAGAAAAAAACCGATAACTCATTGGATTTGTTGGACTTTTGGGCCGGATAAGAGCACCTCCGTCCTTGAAAGGATGTCGAAAAGACTGTTAACATAATTTGGATTACACCCAGAACTAATAGTGTGATTCACACTCTCCATAGGAAAACTTTTCCACAATGTAAAACATTTTTAAATCAATTGTTGGACAATATAATTTCTGTTAACTCTGTGTCAGTGTAGGTTTATCAGCGGAACAGTAACGTTAAACTTCAGTAATTTGTTGCACTAACAGTTTCCATTATCACGTTTTAGCAATTTGAGGTAAACAACACAATACGCAGAACAACGGCCACTACCATATCTTACTCCATTTCAGTTAAATGTACACGAAACCAATAATTAGTGCAAAGGTCCTCAATACATATATATTTTTTTTTCAGATGTGTCCGGTGTAAGGAAATTACTTGTTTTCGTCTCCAACAGACAATTCGCGGTTTGCCGACGACTATAGGGCGTAAAAAAGGATCTGTTTCATCTGTTTCATTGCTAGTAAATCCTAAATTATTTAAAAATTATCATTAGGCCTGTTATATAGGGATTATTACTGACCATTTCAACTAATTGAAGTCCTGATTAATGGAAGTCGCCTGTAATGTAACACCATACACTGACTGGTGTCGTATCCTCTACCAGTCACTTGTGTAACAACTACATCTGCTACAGTTAAGAAGTAGATATGAACTGCAAGTTTTGCAAATAATATATGATATGGGGCGTTTTTTGTATGACCCAGTGAAGCCGTATGATTCCAGAGACCTTTTCAAGTCTCGAACAGGTATGATGTATGTATGAAGACTTTAGCGACGAATGACAATTTTGTACCAAAGCAAGAATTCTAACCTAGATCGCTTGCAACTATGCAGATGCGCTAACTGCTATCCGACCATGGCACGCTGACTTTGCACAACTGCGCCTAAAGACTACCTTAGCACGCTTCTCTCCTCAATCCAAGTTCTCATTCACACCTTGACCAACTTGATATTCTTCTGAAACTCCTGCCTCGGTTTCAAGCAGAATCACTTTTTGTTATGGCTTAGTAGCTTAAGATTCACGCGTGTCTCTTCGGACTTCCCGCTACGCAGTGTTACTTTCTTTTGTCAGGCCTGCGTCTGGTTATTTACCTGGTCGCTCGCTTGGTAGGAAGGGCTGTAGAAATCGCTATTGTAGGCGGCACTTCGTGTGACAAAAGTGGGAAACTTCAATATTAAAAAAGGAACTTTCAAATACGACTTGACAGATAAAATTTTGACTCTCCTTTAGTTTACGTGTATTCCTCCCGTACGAAAAATTTCAGAACATTTTTCGATGTATCGGCCTGCACCATTCCCTTGTGAGTTCTAGTGTGGGGGATCACATCATTATCGCAATGCTTTTCTGGCCACCATATTCACTTTGCAATAGAGCTACTAATTTAGTTACAGTGCTTTCACAGATTTACTCCTGCGACTTAGCACCCCCCCCCCCCCCCCCCAGTCCTACTAACTGAAAAACAGTTCGCAATACTGGGAATACAACCTACATGCGTTAAGAAACAATCAGAAATAGTGACTGATCAGCTACGGGTTCCACTGGAAAAGAGACATAATCGTTCATCGGCCACACAATGAAGAGTCTAAAAGCAGTTTAGCAGGCTTTCGGTTTCAGACAGATCAAAATGAAATCGTATGTAGTGTTCTTTTTCACCCAAAAACTAAATTCTACCGTACTTGGACTACAAGGACAAAAGATATATGCGGTTCGTGGTTCAGCTAACAGGGAGGCACACGTAAGTCGTTTGTGAATGTTAATCACTTGGCGACTGCTCCGCACAAATGGCGCGTAATTGCACATCGGTTAACCGATCACGTCCTTCCCATTTCGAGGAACTTCTCCAGACGACGGCCACATTCAGGGAAGAGGTATCGCGAAGTTTCCTGTTGGTTCATCCCCCTTTCATCTGCCCTCCTCTGGCATACTCGATCCCCTCAAGCCAAACTACCGGGTTTCCTTGCTTCTATATCCTCGTCTTATGCGTTCCCTCCGCTGCATTAATACGTGTATTTTCTTTCAAAACTATATGTTATGAATGGTGAGCTGTATTAGACGGACCAAGTCTAGGAGTGAATAATAAATTCAGGGTTATTTCTAGAATACTGACGTGGAACGCATTTAAATTCAAACAGCATTTCAAAGTAATTCTAGTAGAATTCGTTAGACTAGGCAAGAAACTGAAGTAGATATCATTAAAAGGTTTCTTAATGCAATGGATCGGTTCTTGCATAGCACCAGGAGAGACTAGCATTGCCTACCGTGCCTCTCCACCACTCTGACAACCTGATTTTGCTTCCGTCCCTCTAGCCATTTTAAACCGGCACGCATTTGGGAACAGGACCTGGCTTACTATTGTTATCATTTTCTAGGTTAAGGTCTCCTTTGTGATAATGAGGGAGAGCTAATTAGATAAAAATGGCTGATGAATAGTTAACGAAAGTCTACAGAATCTAAATGCTTCAACCCTGAGTGAGAAGATAGGTAACTAACTTTTTATTGAAAAACAAAGTTGTTCTAAGTGATTCCCATGTAATAGAAAGTTAAGTAACATGTGAAAGGATATTTAAGACTGGTTGGTGAGAAAGTAGTCGTCAGAATACTGAAGATTTAATGTCACACACCTAGAGCTAAGAGTTAACCGCGAGAAAGCACTGAGCATTTAAGTATATAAACGTAATATGTTTTTTAAATTACCACTGATGGAAATGGAAATGTCGTGTGACTAGGCCCTCCCGACGGGTAGATCGGTCGCCGGGTGCAAGTCTTTCCATTAGACGCCACTTCGGCGACTTGCGCGTCGACGGGGATAAAATGACGATGATTAGGACAACAAAATACCCAGTCCCTGGGCGGAGAAAAGTCTACGACCTACCCGGGAATCGAAACCGGGCCCTTAGGATTGACAGTCTGTCGCGCTCACCACTTTTTTTATAAAAAATTTATTAAAGAAACAATGTTGCACATTCCAAATACATACTAAGTACATATACTAACAATGTACACATGTTATACATGAAATGATTTAAACAAAAACAGTTTCATCATTGCAATTATGCTGATTTTAAAGAAATACAGTAGAAGATTGTGTTACTGACTAAATTACCAGAAATAATTAAGTTAAACATCAGGAATAGTTTTTTTAAAAGACATTCAAACTTCAACATGAAGAAATAAAATCAGCACTTAGAATTATATGTCCTCTAATCTTTACAGAAGCAGAAATATCTGTTTATGAAGGATATCAGCAAGTTGGTGGGATAATTTTTCATATATTAATGAACACAAGGATATCGTCTCTGTGAGAGACCTGTTAAGGGTAGAAACTGATCTTTAACATTCTCAGCTTAGTCAGACTAGCAAAGAGCATTTCACACAAATGTATGGAAGTCACCAAAAACAGAATATGGAGGATTTATGCCCATCGCACATAAAAACAATTTAATAATCATAATCAAATACTTGAGAATGGCGGAAAGGAGATATTATAAAGTTGTCTAGCCTTCCAACTACACTTTCCGGACATTAATTGAAAGTTATGTATCTGAAGTGATAAGAGTCCTTCACTGCAAAACTGACCCCACAGTGCAATAATGAACAGAGCAATGTGCCAGACGTTGAATATTACATTATACCAGATAAAATATTATGGTTTTAACTAATCGATAAGGACATTTACATAAAAACTGTCAATTTCCAGATTTCTAATATAAACCAATAATGCAGCTGTAATGTTTTGTGTTTTGACACTATTAGACACACAATCTGACTGTCACAAAAGGTCTGTACATTAACTTATAAAATTTCAAAAACTACCTATTCTCTGAAGTAGAAAAAGCACACACTAAAAATATACAGTAAAATTTAAAATAATATCGTTAAGGTAACTACATCACTGTCAATACAGTCTTCTTTTTTATTTTAACCAATGCCCATTCTTTCAAATATAGTTTTTAACATATTACCGAACTTTTTCTTGTGATTCGAATACCTTCTAATTTTGTGGAATTCACACAGCATATGTACCTTGAACTCTATGGTGCTGTCGGATCCTAATTTGTTAAGGGCGTAAAAAACAAACTTTTCCAGCAACCAGTACACAGCATTATTTTTTTACTCTGGGAAATAGCGTGCTTCAGGCCTGTGTATCAGTGGCAGCGATATATACTCATTGGATGTCGTTGTAATCAGAGCTATTTGCGCCCGGATCCACTTCCAACTATTCATGTGACCACTGCAAGTATATCTATGAATTACTGTGTCAACTTGATGGCATTGTGGACATAAATTTTATATCACAGAGTCCGATTGCGTACAGTCTTTCATTGGTGCTAACCATGTTGTTAACTGCCTTGTACAATGACGTTTTTATTTTAGACGTGAGCACATTAGAACAAATGTTTTTCCAAATCTCAGTCCACTCAATGTTCGGAAACTGTCGTTCTATTTTGTTCTTTCCGTCGCTTTTCTTTCGTTTCCACATTATGGCTCTTGATGTACGACACTTACATAACTAAACTCAACATAGACAATCCCCACATGCTGTAAACGATTGTTGATATTCTGCACCTCAATCGGGGGAAGCAGACTTCGAGGTTTAATGATCACGAAAAGTTGGCTGGTTACGCTTTCTCGCGAGTCTCTTATTAAATTAACTTGCCTTCTGATAAAAAGTGCAGAGGCTTTATCCGTTATATCAGTTAATCCTAGTCCACCATTTTCATGATCTAAAGTGGCTACTTTACGAGGTACTCTAAACACTTCACTTCTCCACAAAAAGTTGGTGATTTTGGACATTATTCTCCTCGCTGTCATTCTCGGTATTGGAAACAGCTGGGCAGTATAATAAGCTTTTGCAAGGATGCATGAGTTGATATACTTTGTTCTTTGAACTTGGTTCATATATCGAGTTAAATTCTCTATAATGGCTCCTTGGACTTTATCTGCTGCAACTTTCCAATTTGAAGCTGTAATTTTCGTGGGGCATGCTGTCAGGATGATCCCAAGTGTTTTATGTTGTCGGCCTAATTTTGTCCACTCGACGTTGACATTATCAAAAGACGTTGATATTATCAAAACCTCTGAGATTTATAAAAAATCTTAAAAAAATTAAGCACACTTTATGTTTGTTAATAAGTTATTGCTATGATATCCCTGAATTCTGCTAGATTTTGAAAAATGGTTCTGCCTTGCGCGCGGTTCTGGCGTTGACTAATAATTTTATATGTAAGTCACTAAATTCTCTTGTTTACTATTCTAGTTATTAATTATATTCAGAATTTAGCAGTGAAACTGGACGAAAATTATTTAAATATTTGTTCCCATTATTTATTGGCACCAGAACAATTATACTCTCCTTAAACGCAGCCGGAATCTTTTTACCCTGAATAACCTCATTTAAAATGTCCGTGATTTTCGCACCTACAATTGGCCAGTAACAGAGATAAAACTCTGCTGGCAGACCATCGGGTCCTGGGGATTTTTTTGGTGGCTAGGCGCACAGAGTCTCATACACGTACTCTTCACTGACAACCTCGAGAAAATTTTCTTTGTCTTCTGTCAGCTGTGGGGCTAGGATGACAAGAGATTCTTCCAAGGAAGAATCACTATTATGATGTACAGAATATGGCTCGCAATAATAGCGATAAGTCTCGTCCATGATATCCTACTAGGTTCTGAGAATTTGCCATTTTTTGTTCCAATTTCATCAATAAAAGCCCTTATTCACTAAATGATACAGGGAAGTAGCTTCGTCTTCTAACACCGAATTTGTCTTCGATTTCATTTTCAATCCTTACACTTGATTTATCTTGATATTAATTAACTTGGCATAGACTTTTTTGATGGCTGCTATCCGAAGTGAGGAATGTGCTGAGACCTGATCATGTAGATATCTCTAAGCGGAATAGAAATATTCTATAATGCGTTTCAATTCTCCTGCACTCTGGGCACTGTATTGCATAAGTACCTTCCTCAACTTAGGCTTCGCCATTTTAACCCTTCAGTCGATAGCAGTGGCATATCTACTACGACCACGCAGGCATATTGCCCACGTTTCTTTAATCAGGTCTTCTAAATCATGATTCACTAACAAGCGAATGTTCAAATACTACTAATTCTTGAATCGGTGAACTGACTGTCTTGTTAGATTTATGCAAGCTAAGACACACGAATGGTCTGAAAAGTACGTAGGAATGGTTTCTACTTTTGTCACGAAAGTTTCCAGATTTTTAGAAATATATGATCTATCATACCTGCTACGTGATGTTGCCGTGACATAAGTGAACTCAACAATGGAGGGGTATTTGATTTCCCATATATCCTTTAATGCTATACCAGTAGCTAGTTGTTTTAGTTCACTTGAGAACCTAAATTTATGTAACTGATCTTTACGATTTAAAACACAATGAAAATCACCTCCAAGTAATAACTGTCTTGGAGTTTTCCTTAATAAGTATATCAGGTCATCTTTCAAGAAACTTGCCCTGTCAGCTCGGTGAGAACTTGCTGAAGGGGCATATAAGTTGATGCTAGTCACATCATAGATATTTAGTCCTATTCCTCTTCCGGATTCCAGTTGTTCCACCTCGCTTACTGTAACCCCTTCCCTCACCAAAACAGCTGTTCCAACATTTGTTTCGGGAGACACATTCATGTGACTGACAAAACCGGGAATTACTAAATCCGAAATTAGAACTTCTTGTAACAGGGCAATATCAGTTACGGACTAGTACAAAAATTCCTTAAAGGCCGATAATTTCAAACAGGACGTAATTTTATTTGTGTTTATAGTGGTGACAGAAAAATATTGTGTCATTGCGCTGTCACTATGTTGTTGTTTTGTTGAACTAATTTAGCTTCCTGGTTCAGAGTTCAGTTAAGCTGTAACAGTTTTCTCGGAAGCCTGAACATGGAATAACACATCAATTAATTTATTAGTTACTTTCCCGTTTTTTTCTACTTCCGATGTTTTCTCTTGTACCGCAAGCAGACTGGTAAACTTTCTGATTTTTCCTCCAGTAATACGTGTAGGACCGTTTCGAAGCGAACATTCTTTGGGCTTGGGTCGCCCTTACCGGATTTTCCCTTCCCTTGGTTACGAGCTACGTTCTCATTTGGTTGAGTCGGTATTTTACGTCGCGGCTTATCTGGAGCAGCAGCAGACGCCTTCGCAATTTTTGTTGCCGGCGCCTGCCCTGAGGTGTTGACCGTAATTTCAGCTTGGCCACCACTTCCTCATTCTTTATTAATATCACTTACCTCCTGATCGAGGGAAACAAATGGAGACTGCAGTTCTGCAACCTCTCCCTGAATTTTTTTATTAACAGATAGCGTGAACTTTGCAGTCGGCTACTGCACCTGTTGTTTCTTGCAAATTAATACTGGTTACACCCCCTTCATTTTCTGGTACCGTATGTGTATTATGTTTCTGTTCATCAGTTTCCATTCGCAATTTTGCCTTCCTGTTCCTCTGCCTCCTCATCGCACTGTTTTTGCTTGCGAAGTGAGGGAGATGGACAGGACAGCTCGTCCTCTGAACAAATATGAACTGTCTCCAGAGGTCGTTTTTTGGTTGCATTTCAGTTTCACGAGTAGTGGTAACAGGGTTTCCCTTTGTTGTGAACGGGGGAAATTGACTGTTATCGTGAAGGGAGACATGAGCCTGGCCCGCTGCGTTAACATCCTCAACCTGTTGATCCAGGCCATTCTTTGGTAATACATCATTTAAGGTGAGCTTCTGACGCTGTATCAAATTACTTTTAAGAACAACACTTCGCCGCGAACATTCCTGTCTGAAGTGGACGGTATCGTTACATATATGACATGTAGCTTCCTAACCTGTCAAACGATTTGTGCCTTATACCCACAAATAGTTATGTGAGACGGAAAGTCCATCTCTACACAGCGGACTCCTTTGAAACACTGCAGTTTAAAGCGAGGCGACCATCTTTCGTTTGCAATTGATTTAACGTCCCCGTAGTTTGAAAGAGCTTCCTTAATCTTATCAGTTTCAATTTCAATGGGAAGATTCAAGACGCGAACAGCTTTGTAATGAATGTCCGCTCTATAGATGGAAAGCCGGGCACGGTGGTCTCGTGGTTCTAGGCGCTCAGTCCGGAACCGCGGGACTGCTACGGTCGCCGGTTCGAATCCTGCCTCGGGCATGGATGTGTGTGATGTCCTTATGTTAGTTAGGTTTAAGTAGTTCTAAGTTCTAGGGGACTGATGACAACAGATGTTAACTCCCATAGTGCTCAGAGCCATTTTTTATAGATGGAAACCTTACTTTTATAACCATTACTATGCACAAAATCTACTTCATTGCCCCACTTTCGTAACACTTTATCAACAGTCGCAGCACTGATGAACTAGACAAAAACACAGTATTTTTCCTGATCCAGTTGCCAGGTATGGACGGTTTCAGAATTGAGACGAATTACCTGTGTAATCCAGTCATTTATTTCCGGGGATGTCGGCTGAACACGACGGGATTCCTTGTCAAAAGCAAATACCAGAGTTTTTTGGACAACATTGTTATGGAGATGAAGCAGCGATTAGTATGATCAATCCAATTCGAAAACAGTCTTAATCGCATTTTACCCATTGGTCGACTGCTGGTGGTGTCACTCCTGTTTACATAACGGCAGGAAGCTATGCGAGACTAACCCTTCGCATGGGTTTAAATAGTGTGCTGAGATCACGTGAACAGACGGCAACACCCCCAGCGGCGATCAACGGCATTAAATACAGTTTGTTATGTGTAGGTACTAGTCACCTTGGTTTAGCATAAATTTAAGTGACAGTAAATAACAGAAAACGGAACCATTCCATTTAAAAAGAGTTACAATTATAGTGTTAAATATAAAATAATAACAAATGTTCCGTAGTCAACTCGTAAAATTCGTAAGAGTATATTACATTATGTGCCATAATATAAAGAAAAACAATTTGTGACACACAAAAATTGGTGTCGTCTTGTATTATAATATATCAACTCGTACATTTACGTAGAAAACATTTTAGTCAATTTATTAAAACGGCTAATATGGAAGGACTACAGAATCCTCTACTCCTTGTGGTGAGGACGCCGTTGCCATGGATTATGAAGCGTATGTCAGGCGCCCTCTAGTCTGTGTAGCGAGGACGCCGTCGTCATGGTAGCAGCTGGTGTGTTCATATAATGTTATCTTTGCCCTGACCACGGCGTCCGTTGCCGTGGTAGTGGTATGTCATGGCTCTTTATCCCCAGAGATGTTTTCACTTATTTGAGGTTATGGAAATACCGACGATCAAGGATAACCTAAAAAATATAAAGATAGGATAAAAGTGTACGACACGTGTAAGTGGGCTGTTTAGGTTTTAATATTAGTAACGCCACGTAGCGCTCTGTATGAAAATCACTGGCTGTGCTGTGTGCAGTCTGTGGCTGGGGGGCATTGTTGGAATAGTCGCTATTGTAGTGTTGGGCAGTTGGATGTGAACAGCGCATAGCGTTGTGCAGTGGGAGGTGAGCCGCCAGCAGTGGTGGATGTGGGGAGAGAAATGGTAGAATTTTGAGAGCGGACGATCTGGACGTGTGTACATCAGAAAGAGTAAATTTGGAATATTGGATATCATGAACTGATATATATATGTATGATGACTTTGGAACATTCTTAAGGTAAATACATTGTTTGTTCTCTATCAAAATCTTTCATTTGCTGACTATGCCTATCAGTAGTTGGTACGTTCAGTAGTTAGAATCTTTTGTTTAGCTGGCAGTAGTGGCGGTCGCTGTATTGCAGTACTTCGAGTAACGAAGATTTTGGTGAGATAAGTGATTCATGAAAGTTGTAGGTTATTGTTAGTCAGGGCCATTCTTTTGTAGGGATTGTTGAAAGTCAGATCGTGTTGCGCTAAAAATGTTGTATGTCAGTTTAGTGTTGATCAGAATAAGTAAAGAGCGAAATGTCTGAGTACGTTCAGCTCTGCTCAGCTGTTTGAAAATAAAATAATGTAAGAGGTTTATCAGCACATTCATTTCATTAATTTTTCTAAGGGGACGTTTCATGAACGTTTCACACGTTTGTAGTACCCATTAAAGGAATTAAAGAATTAAAACAATAAAAGGAAAAGTAGCATCATTGTGTACAAATAATATTTTCGAATAGCTCGAAATTTTTTTTATCGTGACTCACTATTTGCTCATTCGGCATCGCTGCTGGATTCCGTTTATTACGTATAAAAATTTCCAGGATCTCTAGAATATCCATCATAGGTCCTTTTTGGGTTACATGCAGTATCTTCAGATTTTCCTTTATATTGGTTTCTGTATGTTTTTCCATATCTAAATGCTGTCCGAAGAGTGATTTATTAAGTGCTGTTCCAGTAGTATTTTCTTTAAATCTGGTATTATAACTTCTCCCTGTTTGCCCGATGTAAATTTTGCTACAATCTTTACAAGTCAATTTATAAATTTCTGATTTAGCAAGCATCTTGTTTTTAACATCTCCTATACTGCCTAAGAGTATTGGCTATGGTATTTATAGTGAAAGTAATCGTAACATCCGAACTCTTGACTTCTTGAACAGTTTGTTCATCTTATCTGATTTAGTCCCCATATACAGCATCTTCGCAAAAGTTCTCTTTTCGGGTATTTTCGCCTGTCTGACGTGTATTTTCTGTTGTATCGTCTCTACTATATCTGCGTTATATCTATTAGATATCGCAATTTGCTTTAATATGTTAATCTCATTCTGTCTCTGTTCCGGTATTAGTCGTATTCTATTCAACCTATGTATCATTGTGAAGAAGAAAGTTTTTTTATATCTATTTGGGTGGCATGACTTTGCAGGGTTAATGGTATCTGTAATGGTAGGTTTCCGATAGATGCCAAAGTTGTGGTGTCCATTATCGTTACAAATAGTTAGGTCTAAATAATTTATAGAATTATGTTGTTCATGTTTATCCGTGAACATACGTTTTCGGTGTATACTGTTAGTCTCGCATAGTTTCCTGCCGTTATGTAGAGAGGAGTGACACCACCAGCAGTCGACCAATGGGTAACATATTTTAAATTTACGTAATTTTCGCTGTTGTATAATGGAGTCTTTCTGAAGGATATCTATAATTTCACATTGTACACGCCCGGAAGATGACCCCTACGTCAGGTTGAAACCGGTTGGCGGTATAATAATAATAAATGCGATTAAGACTGTTTTTGAATAATTGATTAAATACCAGAGTATTCCTCCTGAAGTTTGTAGCCACGGTTAATCCAACGACGCAATTTCGGTTAAACAACCGAAATTCCAATTAGCAGCAGCAAGACCAGAAAGAGCGATCAGATCACAAGGAATATGAACGAACACGGAGATTAACGGACGGACAGCATTCGGCGAAGCACTAGTACTGCGATGTAAACACGGAAGTGCAGCGCAGCAGTTAATGACGGCCACTCGCTAGCGCAGCTGAAACGGAACAGTTCACTCAGCTACTGGGGCGGACATTATCACTAATACAAGTGAGGTATCATGTTCGCGATTGATAATAATACTGCAGTGAAACTGAGTTACTACTTAGCAATCCTGCAAGGAAACAGAGGTCACATATTTAAAACATTTAAAACGGTGAATGCATCACCTCGTTTCTGTGATGGAGAATTTGTCAAAGAATACTTACAAGGGAACCTCCCCATCGCACCCCCCTCAGATTTAGTTAGAAGTTGGCACAGTGCATAGGCCTTGAAATACTGAACACAGATCAATCGAGAAAACAGGAAGAAGTTGTGTGGAACTATGAAAAAATAAGCAAATTATACAAATTGAGTAGTCTATGCGCAAGATAGGCAACATCAAGGAGAGCGTAAGCTCGGGAGCGCCGTGGTCCCGTGGTTAGCGTGAGCAGCTGCGAAGCAAGAGGTCCTAGGTTTGAGTGTTCCCTGAGGTGAAAAGTTTATTATCGCAAAGTTATGATCTGTCCGTTCGTTCATTGACGTCTCTGTTCACTGTAATTTGTTTAGTGTCTGTGTTTTGCGACCGCACCGCAAAACCGTGCGATTAGTAGACGAAAGGAGGTGCCTCTCCAATGGGAACCGAAAACATTTGATCGCAACGTCATAGGTAAATCGATTCCTCCACAGGAAAACACGTCTGATATAGTCTATACGACACTGGTGACGGCATGTGCGTCACATGACAGGAATATGTTGTTGACCCACCTAACTTATGCACTTGGCAAATTGGTAAAAAGATTCTTCTACCTTCCCCGATTTAGGTTTTCTTGTGGATGTGATAATCACTCCAAAAAAAGTGATGAAAACGTAAGAGTTTGTCACATAAACTGCAATAAATGAATGAACAGTTTCACAGTCGCACAGTTTTCCCTGTGCTCTGTCCATAACCTCAAATAAGTGAAAACATCTCTGGGGATAAAGAGCCATGACATACCACTACCACGGCAACGGACGCCGTGGTCAGGGCAAAGATAACATTATATGAACACACCAGCTGCTACCATGACGACGGCGTCCTCGCTACACAGACTAGAGGGCGCCTGACATACGCTTCATAATCCATGGCAACGGCGTCCTCACCACAAGGAGTAGAGGATTCTGTAGTCCTTCCATATTAGCCGTTTTAATAAATTGACTAAAATGTTTTCTACGTAAATGTACGAGTTGATATATTATAATACAAGACGACACCAATTTTTGTGTGTCACAAATTGTTTTTCTTTATATTATGGCACATAATGTAATATACTCTTACGAATTTTACGAGTTGACTACGGAACATTTGTTATTATTTTATATTTAACACTATAATTGTAACTCTTTTTAAATGGAATGGTTCCGTTTTCTGTTATTTACTGTCACTTAAATTTATGCTAAACCAAGGTGACTAGTACCTACACATAACAAACTGTATTTAATGCCGTTGATCGCCGCTGGGGGTGTTGCCGTCTGTTCACGTGATCTCAGCACACTATTTAAACCCATGCGAAGGGTTAGTCTCGCATAGCTTCCTGCCGTTATGTAAACAGGAGTGACACCACCAGCAGTCGACCAATGGGTAAAATGCGATTAAGACTGTTTTCGAATTGGATTGATCATACTAATCGCTGCTTCATCTCCATAACAATGTTGTCCAAAAAACTCTGGTATTTGCTTTTGACAAGGAATCCCGTCGTGTTCAGCCGACATCCCCGGAAATAAATGACTGGATTACACAGGTAATTCGTCTCAATTCTGAAACCGTCCATACCTGGCAACTGGATCAGGAAAAATACTGTGTTTTTGTCTAGTTCATCAGTGCTGCGACTGTTGATAAAGTGTTACGAAAGTGGGGCAATGAAGTAGATTTTGTGCATAGTAATGGTTATAAAAGTAAGGTTTCCATCTATAAAAAATGGCTCTGAGCACTATGGGAGTTAACATCTGTTGTCATCAGTCCCCTAGAACTTAGAACTACTTAAACCTAACTAACATAAGGACATCACACACATCCATGCCCGAGGCAGGATTCGAACCGGCGACCGTAGCAGTCCCGCGGTTCCGGACTGAGCGCCTAGAACCACGAGACCACCGTGCCCGGCTTTCCATCTATAGAGCGGACATTCATTACAAAGCTGTTCGCGTCTTGAATCTTCCCATTGAAATTGAAACTGATAAGATTAAGGAAGCTCTTTCAAACTACGGGGACGTTAAATCAATTGCAAACGAAAGATGGTCGCCTCGCTTTAAACTGCAGTGTTTCAAAGGAGTCCGCTGTGTAGAGATGGACTTTCCGTCTCACATAACTATTTGTGGGTATAAGGCACAAATCGTTTGACAGGTTAGGAAGCTACATGTCATATATGTAACGATACCGTCCACTTCAGACAGGAATGTTCGCGGCGAAGTGTTGTTCTTAAAAGTAATTTGATACAGCGTCAGAAGCTCACCTTAAATGATGTATTACCAAAGAATGGCCTGGATCAACAGGTTGAGGATGTTAACGCAGCGGGCCAGGCTCATGTCTCCCTTCACGATAACAGTCAATTTCCCCCGTTCACAACAAAGGGAAACCCTGTTACCACTACTCGTGAAACTGAAATGCAACCAAAAAACGACCTCTGGAGACAGTTCATATTTGTTCAGAGGACGAGCTGTCCTGTCCATCTCCCTCACTTCGCAAGCAAAAACAGTGCGATGAGGAGGCAGAGGAACAGGAAGGCAAAATGCGAATGGAAACTGATGAACAGAAACATAATACACATACGGTACCTGAAAATGAAGGGGGTGTAACCAGTATTAATTTGCAAGAAACAACAGGTGCAGTAGCCGACTGCAAAGATCAGACGCTATCTGTTAATAAAAAAATTCAGGGAGAGGTTGCAGAACTGCAGTCTCCATTTGTTTCCCTCGATCAGGAGGTAAGTGATATTAATAAAGAATGAGGAAGTGGTGGCCAAGCTGAAATTACGGTCAACACCTCAGGGCAGGCGCCGGCAACAAAAATTGCGAAGGCGTCTGCTGCTGCTCCAGATAAGCCGCGACGTAAAATACCGACTCAACCAAATGAGAACGTAGCTCGTAACCAAGGGAAGGGAAAATCCGGTAAGGGCGACCCAAGCCCAAAGAATGTTCGCTTCGAAACGGTCCTACACGTATTACTGGAGGAAAAATCAGAAAGTTTACCAGTCTGCTTGCGGTACAAGAGAAAACATCGGAAGTAGAAAAAAACGGGAAAGTAACTAATAAATTAATTGATGTGTTATTCCATGTTCAGGCTTCCGAGAAAACTGTTACAGCTTAACTGAACTCTGAACCAGGAAACTAAATTAGTTCAACAAAACAACAACATAGTGACAGCGCAATGACACAATATTTTTCTGTCACCACTATAAACACAAATAAAATTACGTCCTGTTTGAAATTATCGGCCTTTAAGGAATTTTTGTACTAATCCGTAACTGATATTGCCCTGTTACAAGAAGTTCTAATTTCGGATTTAGTAATTCCCGGTTTTGTCAGGTACATGAATGTGTCTCCCGAAACAAATGTTGGAACAGCTGTTTTGGTGAGGGAAGGGGTTACAGTAAGCGAGGTGGAACAACTGGAATCCGGAAGAGGAATAGGACTAAATATCTATGATGTGACTAGCATCAACTTATATG
The DNA here is from genome assembly GCF_023864345.2 of Schistocerca serialis cubense. NCBI lineage: Eukaryota > Metazoa > Arthropoda > Insecta > Orthoptera > Acrididae > Schistocerca > Schistocerca serialis. Next base: position 591,405,017 of record NC_064638.1, on the reverse strand, counting down.
CCCCTTCAGCAAGTTCTCACCGAGCTGACAGGGCAAGTTTCTTCAAAGATGACCTGATACATTTATCAAGGAAAACTCCAAGACAGTTATAACTTGGAGGTGATTTTCATTGTGTTTTAAATCGTAAAGATCAGTTTCATAAATTTAGGTTCTCAAGAGAACTAAAACAACTAGCTACTGGTTTAGCATTAAAGGATATATTGTTGAGTTCACTTATGTCACGGCAGCATCACGTAGCAGGTTTGATAGATTATATATTTCTAAAAATCTGGAAACTTCCGTGACAAAAGTAGAAACCATTCCTACGTACTTTTCAGACCATTCATGTGTCTTAGCTTGCATAAATCTAACAAGACAGTCAGTTCGCCGATTCAAGAATTAGTGGAATTTGAACATTCCCTTGTTAGTAAATCATGATTTAGAAGACCTGATTAAAGAAACATGGGCAATATGCCTGCGTGCTCGTAGTAGATATGCCACTGCTATCGACTGAAGGGTTAAAATGGCGAAGCCTAAGTAGAGGAAGGTTCTTATGCAATACAGGGCCCAGAGTGCAGGAGAATTGAAACGCATTATAGAATATTTCTATTCCGCTTAGAGATATCTACATGATCAGGTCTCAGCACATTCCTCACTTCGGATAGCAGCCATCAAAAAAGTCTATGCCAAGTTAATTAATATCAAGATAAATCAAGTGTAAGGATTGAAAATGAAATCGAAGACAAATTCGGTGTTAGAAGACGAAGCTACTTCCCTGTATCATTTAGTGAATAAGGGCTTTTATTGATGAAATTGGAACAAAAAATGGCAAATTCTCAGAACCTAGTAGGATATCATGGACGAGACTTATCGCTATTATTGCGAGCCATATTCTGTACATCATAATAGTGATTCTTCCTTGGAAGAATCTCTTGTCATCCTAGCCCCACAGCTGACAGAAGACAAAGAAAATTTTCTCGAGGTTGTCAGTGAAGAGTACGTGTATGAGACTCTGTGCGCCTAGCCACCAAAAAAATCCCCAGGACCCGATGGTCTGCCAGCAGAGTTTTATCTCTGTTACTGGCCAATTGTAGGTGCGAAAATCACGGACATTTTAAATGAGGTTATTCAGGGTAAAAAGATTCCGGCTGCGTTTAAGGAGAGTATAATTGTTCTGGTGCCAATAAATAATGGGAACAAATATTTAAATAATTTTCGTCCAGTTTCACTGCTAAATTCTGAATATAATTAATAACTAGAATAGTAAACAAGAGAATTTAGTGACTTACATATAAAATTATTAGTCAACGCCAGAACCGCGCGCAAGGCAGAACCATTTTTCAAAATCTAGCAGAATTCAGGGATATCATAGCAATAACTTATTAACAAACATAAAGTGTGCTTAATTTTTTTAAGATTTTTTATAAATCTCAGAGGTTTTGATAATATCAACGTCTTTTGATAATGTCAACGTCGAGTGGACAAAATTAGGCCGACAACATAAAACACTTGGGATCATCCTGACAGCATGCCCCACGAAAATTACAGCTTCAAATTGGAAAGTTGCAGCAGATAAAGTCCAAGGAGCCATTATAGAGAATTTAACTCGATATATGAACCAAGTTCAAAGAACAAAGTATATCAACTCATGCATCCTTGCAAAAGCTTATTATACTGCCCAGCTGTTTCCAATACCGAGAATGACAGCGAGGAGAATAATGTCCAAAATCACCAACTTTTTGTGGAGAAGTGAAGTGTTTAGAGTACCTCGTAAAGTAGCCACTCTAGATCATGAAAATGGTGGACTAGGATTAACTGATATAACGGATAAAGCCTCTGCACTTTTTATCAGAAGGCAAGTTAATTTAATAAGAGACTCGCGACAATGGGATCCCGCGATTACAAGGCGATTAGCCTCAAGATGTACGTGCCTTATACTGTATTTGTCCTACACAAGTACCACATGTTATGAACCTTGTGTGCCGTACTGGAAGTTTTGACTCACGAATTCCTTAGTTGTAACATAGTTCACACACGTTTATTTGTAGGTTTCATTTCAGTGAGAGGTATATGCGGCACACCGTCTGCTCTCACTATTCGTTACATTTACTTGCGACGGTAATACATTCTTACCACATGAGTCATATTCTGTAACCAATGTGTAGTACGACAATTACCAAGCCTACAAGAAAGAGAATAGACACATATATGACCTGCTTTGGATTCCTACATCGTGACTACATAACAAAGATGGTGTTGCTCTTCCAATTGGCTCGATGTTGTACTTCATTATCTTGGACCATTCTCTGTTTCTATTTCGCTTCTTTATTCACAGTTCAGTACATTCAGTATAGCTTTTTCCTGTTTTCATGCTTGATCTGTGTTCAGTTTTTCATGGCCTATCCACTGTGCCAACTTATAACTAAACCTGAGGGGGGTGCGATGGGGAGGTTCCCTTGTTAGTCCGCTCTTCAAAAATTTTATGTATAGCTGCAACGTGAACATTATGCAGACGTTTTGAAGAAATGGCGAACGAGCCGGCCGGAGTGGCCGAGCGGTTCTAGGCGCTACAGTCTGGAACCACGCGACCGCTACACTCGCAGGTTCGAATCCTGCCTCGGGCATGAATGTGTGTGTTGTCGTTAGGTTAGTTAGGTTTAAGTAGTTCTAAGAGAAAACAGGGAGAATTTGTGTGGAACTATGAAAAAAATAAGCAAAATATACAAACTGAGTAGTCCATGTGCAAGATAGGCAACATTTAGGATTATGCAAGGTTAGGAGCGCAGTGGTCCCGTGGTTAGCGTGAGTAACTGCGGAGCGAGAGATCCGTGGTTCAAGTCTTCTTTCGAGTGAAAACTTTAATTTTTTTATTTTCAGACAATTATCAAAGTTCAGGCACTCACACACGATCAACTTCGCTCTCCAAAATTCCAGGACATGTTCAGATTTGCTTGGACATATGCAGGATTTGCGTCGCAATTTTGAAATGAGAGTTATTACGAATGTCACGTAATAAGTATTTCGCGTGAAGCGCCGTTGCGACACAGGCAAAGGTCAATTGTGGAAACTAAGCTGCTGGATACTATAAGTAACGTTAGTAAAGAATACACCCGACTGACTACACAAGACAATGGGGCACGTACATTCGCGAGTGAGTGGTTCAAAATAAGAATCATTATTGTAAGGGAAATGGGTCATAAGTATAACTACGTCGCGACAAACGCAGTTGTATGCAAACGTACGATCGGGATAGAGGCATATACGCACTTACTTCCATTCCCCGTGGCCTGGGTGAAAGGAATTGTGGTTAAAATGCATTTATTCATCTGAGAAAGACAATAATCGGACACCGTAATTAAACGAAAAGATGATTGCAGGTTCTGAATGTCGCACGCAGCAAATATGACCTAAATAGGCGGTCACGTTCCTCTGTTGTTGAGCAGCGCCGTTCTGAAGATCGTCGCCTCTATCTAAATTCTTGACATAAAATTAAAATAATAACAATCCTTCACAGTTACAGGAGGTGGGATACATGGTATCGTAAGTGAGAAAGTCGTTCTGTTTCATAATCAGCTTTCATTATTTATCACAGTTTCACTTTAAAATTGCACAGCATGTCTTATCATACGGACATGAGAACAATGAAAGGTAAATAATTCTAAAACTAATAAACGAAGAGCGTAAAGCTTATGTAGTCGGTTAGTGTTAAATACTTTTCAAGTGGATCTTTGGTGTGAGAGTCGAATACTTATCTACACATTTATCAATAAGAAAAATGATTAAGTTCCTTAATATCGCATAATGGAATGTAGTCGAATTAAGTCGGGTGATGCTGAGGGAATTGGATTAGGAAATGAGACACTTAAAGTAATAAAGGGGTTTTGCTATTTGGGGAGCAAAATAATTGATGATGGTCGAAGTAGAGAGGATATAAAATGTAGACTGGCAATGGCAGTGAAAGCGTCTCTGAAGAAGAGAAATTTGTTAACATCGAGTATTAATTTAAGTGTCAGGAAGTCGCTTCTGAAAGTATTTGTATGGAGTGTAGCCATGCATGGAAGTGAAACGTGGACGATAAATAGTTTAGGCAAGAAGAGAATAGAAGCTTTCGAAATGTGGTGCTACAGAAGAATACTGAAGATTAGATGGGTAGATCACATAACTAATGAGGAGGTATTGAACAGAATTGGGGAGTAGAGGAGTTTGTGGCACAACTTCACTAGAAGAAGGGATCGGTTGGTAGGACATGTTCTGAGGCATCAAGGGATCACCAATTTGGTACTTGAGGGTAGCATGGGGGGTAAAAATCGTAGAGGGAGACCGAGAGTTGAATTCGATAAGCAGATTCAGAAGGATGTAGGCTGCAGTAGGTACTGGGAGATGAAGAGGCTTGCACAGGATAGAGTAGCATAGAGAGCTGCATCAAACCAGTCTCAGGACTGAAGACCACAACAACAACATATCGCCCCCTTGGGCGAATTGTCCGAAGAAATGTCAAATTCCGGATATTGAGCCCAACCACTTTACACACTGGTAGTTCTTTCATTCCTTTAGACATGTACTTGAATTGCACTGTTCATGTCTTTTAAGGGATTTCTCATCACCACTTCGCTTATATAGTTCTGGTGCGGCCCTGGCACTTGTCCATAAAAACAAAGCATATACACTCGGGTACACATAATATACATTAGCTTACATACGAAACACAGAAATTCCTGCATCGTCCTTTACATCAAATACAGGGATATTATATTACATTTTTTACAATCCCATAGTTCATTCCCTTATGATTGGTTTGTAGCGTCATTATTCCCGCGTGGAAATAACATTTTCAGTAGCACGTTGACAACAAAGTTATATTTCACAAGTATTTTCTATGATTCCTCAATCACATTTTTCCTGAAAATAAAGAAAGGTTTCGCAAGAACGTCGTATATTTTTGTGTATCGAGCCAGGCTGTAGGATTAGCAAGAGTATCTGGAATAGTAAGTGGGATACATTCTTCCTTATAGTTGCTTATGCTCTCCCCTGCCTCCCTCTCTTATACCAGGATCTATTTGATAACGTCCAAGTATATCTCCTTTCTGGGTTTTATAGTTGTCTCGTCACGGGCAAGATAAACATGTAACAAACAAAATTCACAGATGTTAGTACTTAGTCTAAGTTAACACTAACATACACATAAACAAAGGTGCTATTCAATTAACATGGGTGTCGTTTTTATTTCGTAACACGTGACGTAAATCATGAGCTTTAGTGGTATTACTTCATTTAGTGTTCAGGAAATCATGCCACTACATCTCTTTGCACTATGATGAGTGCCCACTTGGAGGCAGATTTTGCTTCCCATTCAAATTGTCCTCCTTCACCACGCCGTTAGTCAATAATGCGTCAGTTACAAGTAACCGCACAAACAACAATTAGTGTGGCAGCACGCTACGCACCGTTTGGAGTCAAGTAACTGTGCTCACACGGCCACGTAGCGACGCCGCGCGTGCCGGTCAGTGCATCAGTCCGCAGCATTAGCAACATTTACGAAACTACTGCACTTTTATCAACTCCGTCGTACACGTTGGCTGTGAGAAGGGACCACAGGCCACCTCCTACGTTCACTGCACGAAGGTTAGTGCTGCACTTAATTATTTAGCTTGCCAAAGGCACACTGTCCTATAATTTGCACAAACACCCGTACCGTAGCAGGTTTCTTCGACTCACCAAACTCCTTTATTTCGAAGTAGAAGCCTCGTGGTATAAAACGTGTTCTCACTTGCCTCTATGCGTGTAACTCACATGTCACTGATAAATCACTGGCACTGAATAATTCACTGTCCCGTTTATTTTTACCGCTAAAGAAAAACTGAGCTCATGAGACCACTGGCTAGTTTTTAGTAGTTTATGCCCACGTTCGTTATTTGCTCCTGTATTCTCTCACAACTTTATCGGCGTACATACTGCTCAAAATATTTCATTACCCAAGTTAGTAGGTGATTGTGTTCTCAGAAATTACGTGCTTCTAGTACTACAGTTCGCGATCACGATACTATCTTACATCTCACAGGGCATAAGGGAACACGTTTTCGAGAACAACAGCACTTCACTAACGTAAATGCTGCACTTGCACTTGTATATCAAAACAACAGTACAAAAAAATTAATGCACCAGAAGTGCTTATTGAAACTGTCTCCAAATCGCACTTTTTGTAGCAAGTGACAAAGCAGAACCGAGTCGAACGCCTTTCGAAAGTCGAGATCTATGGCATCAACTTGGGAGCCTGTTGTATATCATGCACAAAGAGGGCGAGCTGTGTCTCGCATGACAACTGTTCCCTAAAACCGTGCTTGTTTCTGCAGATGAGCTTCTCAGAGTTTAGAAAGGTCATTATGTCGGAACACAAAATACAGGGTGATTCAAAAAGAATACCACAACTTCAAAAATGTGTATTTAATGAAAGAAACATAATATAACCTTCTGTTATTCATCATCACAAAGAGTATTTAAAAAGGTTTTTTTTCACTCAAAAACAAGTTCAGAGATGTTCAATATGGCCCCCTCCAGACACGCGAGCAATATCAACCCGATACTCCAACTCGTTCCACACTCTCTGTAGCATATCAGGCGTAACAGTTTGGATAGCTGCTGTTATTTCTCGTTTCAAATCATCAATGGTGGCTGGGAGAGGTGGCCGAAACACCATATCCTTAACATACCCCCATAAGAAAAAATCGCAGGGGGTAAGATCAGGGATTCTTGGAGGCCAGTGATGAAGTGCTCTGTCACGGGCTGCCTCGGGTAGTTTGGTTTTCAGCCTAGTCAAGAGCGCCTCAAGCGAACAAATGTACAACTAAATGAAACTTTATAGCTCCCTTAATTCGCCGACAGATAGTGCTTAGCTCTGCCTTTTGTCGTTGCAGAGTTTTAAATTCCTAAAGTTGTGGTATTCTTTTTGAATCACCCTGTATGTTCCATGATTCTACAACAAATCGAAGTCTGTGAAATTGATCGGTAATCACGCGCATCCGATTTTCTACCCTTTTCATAGATTGCTATGACCTGGGCGTTCTTCCAGTCCCGTGGAACTTTTCGCTGTTGCAATGATCTCTGATAGATGATGGATAAGAACGGTGCTATATTTGTAGCATAGTCAATATAAAATCTTACGGGGATACCGTCTGGGCCAGTTACGCATGGTCCTAAGTCATCCATCCGCGAAGAAGAAGAAAGAGATTTCATATGGGTCTTAAGCAATACTTTTTTTGTAGCCACAAATTTGGTAATACCGTGGAACTGTTTATCAAAGTGTTTCTTACGACGTTGAGCTAGTTCTGTAATAGAGACCAATATCTGTCTTACCTTTTCATTTAAATCTACAGGTCTTCTAGGAACAGATGGGATGCTTCATCTTGATACCTTAGCAAATTACTACCATGGTAGCATGGATCGCCCCCACGACTATTCTTGGCCAACACTGGGGTGCATAATAAGGCCACGTTTAGTTTAACGCCCCATTATTACTGTTTGCAGGCGTTTCGTTTGTCACTTCTATAATATTCACTTCCAACGCGCTGGTCCTCTGTTGCGCACTGCGATCATGATTCTGTCCTGCGTTTAAAGGCTTAATGTTACTTTGCGCTTTGGACTGATAAGGTTGATTACTAATCGGGTACTGCCACTGCACATTTTGTGAGTCAGCCGTGTTGTTGCTGAAAAATTGAAGCAGAAAATTACTGTAGCGTTACCCGACTGACTCCCGTTATCCTTTCTATTCTAATCAGGTTTCCGGTTACCGGAGTAGTCAGAGTAGTTTCTGTCACCATTTTTTTTCCTTTTCCTTTTATTCCCTGTGTTAAAATTTTGGTTATAGTTATTACTAAAATTGCCTCCCGAACTCGGGCCTGGCATATGCGCAGCTGCGACGGGATCGACAAAAGCCGGTTGTGATTGAGCCGCGCACGCTACATTGTTAAAGCCGTACTGCGGCTGGGGCAACGGTGGCTGGTTGCCACCGCTGCTACGGAAATTGTTTTGGTTAGTGTGGCTCTGTCGTCCATCTTCATTAATTAAGTCAATAGAGTCCAAGACATATAGAAAATGCTCCAAATCGCTTTCAGGTACTTGTACTAGCTTTTTCGGAATATTACGCGGTAGTTTAGCTTTCAGGATGCGTAGGACGTCAGTGTGTGGCAGTGACTCATCCCAGAACCTCTCTTATTTAAATATTTCTTAAAATACTTTCGGAATGATCCAAATGTTGGATTATATTGTTCAGGGTTGAATAGTGCTTTTCTGAATTTCTCTTGAAGGGAATGTTACCAGTAATTTGAAAGGAACGCGCTTTCAAACTGTTCTGAATTATGACAAGTTTCTGACATTTCCATCATCCATAAAGCTCCATCGCCTTGGATATAACTCGAACGCGCTTTAAAACAGTTCTAATTTATGACAAGTTTCTGACATTTCTATCATCCATAACACTCCATCGTCTTGGGTATAACCCGTAACATATTATAGCTTTTGCCTTTCCGACCAAGTTTTAAGCAGTATAATTCTGAATGACTTTATAAAAATTACCGGATGCTCACATTTTTTTAGGGATAAACAGTTGAAACTGCCGGTGTTTTATAAGACTGTTTTGTAACAAAACTGATGACAAAGTGAGTTCAGCTATCTGCAGTTTATATCTTTCGTCACTCTGTCGTTGGTTACAATACATCTCATAATTTGGTGACCACACATGTACATTCGAAGTAGGATAGTTACTAATTGCACAATCGCTCTTACCTGTGGGTATGTTGTGAAGCTCTTCTTCTGCGTCTTGGTATCGTTCCTTCATTGTACTAAGTTTCCTGTTAAGTTGCCCGACTATTTGATTCTGCCAGCGTGGTAAGAAAATGGCTCAAATGGCTCTGAGCACTACGGGACTTAACATCTTAGGTCATCAGTCCCTAGAACGTAGAACTACTTAAACCTAACTAACCTAAGGACATCACACACATCCATGCCCGAGGCAGGATTTGAACCTGTGACCGTAGCAGTCCCGCGGTTCCGGGCTGCAGCGACTAGAACCGCACGGCCATCGCGGCCGGCACGTTGTAAGATCTGTGTCAAATTTTCGTGTATCTGGCCCATGTCAGTTTGCAGTTGAACTACAGATGTGTTTTGTGTAGTGTATGAGTGTTCCACTGTTCTACTTATTGCTTTTTGAGGCTGTTTCTGAAGTGCGGTTTATGTGTGTGCGTTTTCTTCTAAAAATTTCTCAAACCGCTGTTTCTGCTGTTTTGTCATCTCCTCAACTTGATTTACAGCTTCCTGCATTTTTGTATTGAGCTCGGTTTCACATCCTTAACTGTGTTTTTAAAATTATCAATATCCTGATTGATGGAATTTAAATCTTCACGTACCACTTCTATTACCTGATCCGCTATCTCTCTTTTTAGTAGTCAGTTGTGTTGTCAGGTTATTGTGGATATCAGTAAGATTTTTTACATCACTGGTAAGCTTGTTCATTTGAGTTGATAACTTCCATATCTGTGATGTGAGATCGTCTACCAGTGTAGTGACATTGCGTATCTGTGCTGTGACATTCTTATCCGTGTATTCATTTGGGCTGTTACATTCCCTATCTGTGTACTAATTTGGGCTGTTATATTTCCTATCTGTGTACTAATTTGGGCTGTTATCTGAATTACAAATTGTGACATCAAATCTGTCTGCATTTCTCAAAACATCAGCATAATGTCTGGCTCTACTGGACCTTGTACATTTGCGGAATCTGGAACAGTCTCAAAAGTTGACATTTTATCGTCTGTCGGTAGCGACTGAGTACCACTAATCGCTGCGACAGCGTTACCAGTATCTGCAATGTTTTCTACTTCTGTTTTAGGTATAGGTTGTGCAACTGATTGCTCATCGGATGAATTATCCATCGTTTTGGTTTCAGATCTTAATTTCACCGTAGCTATATATATCAGTAAATCAGCATACTGCCGAACTTCACTACTATTGCGTCTCGTACTACACGTAAACAAATCACAGACGACATCGCGCTCGTTCGTAAAATTCTGTGTAGTAAAATATGTCTCTCGTGAAACAGAAGATTGATAAATGACTTCTAACTGCGCAATCAATGAAAATGATCCGCCATATTGTGATACATTCACGTATAATATAAGTCGGCTACTAAATTTTACGCAAATTAAAATGAAAAAAATGTGGAAAAAATAATGTATTCTACGCAGTAGGGTCGGAAAAATTAAAAACTATCCCACATTTAGGATCAACCAAAGGCGTAGAAGTGCTGTTGCTCTTACCTTACGTAGTTTCTTTTGCCAGTCGGTTTTCTTAGTAGCCGGTTTAACGTTTTTCCACAACCTCCTTCTTTTCCAAATTTTGTTAGGATAAATATTTGTCAATTTTATGGACTTATTTCCGTAGTAATTTTCTTATCTGGTACGCAGTTGGCGTAACATGTAACAGAAACAATTGGTTATATTCCCAATAATGGGAGGAAAAAATTACTTAAATATTTCGACCTAAAATTTGCACTAATTTTTTCTGAAACAAAGGTCATGGCACTCAGCCGCCATTGTAACCGCCCTGTTAAATTATTAGTAGCTTCGTCATCCGGTGTCGTTATTTTGAAGTGAGAGTTATTATGGGATGTCGCATAATATGTATTTCACGTAAAACGCCATTGCGACATAGGCAGAGGTCAATTGTGGACACTAAGCCACTGGATACTATAAGTAACGTTATTAAAGAATACACCCGACTGACTACACAGAATAACAGGGCACGTACATCCGCGAGTGAGTAGTTCAAAATAAGAATTAATACTCTAAGGGAAATGGGTCATCAGTATAATTACGTAGGTAAACACTCATTTGTTTGTGAACGTACTATCGGGATAGAGTCACACGTTCTAAATACTTTCTTTCCCTGTGGCCTGGGTAAAGAGAATTATGGTTAAAATGTATGCAAAGAAAATAATCGGACTTCGTAATGAAATGAAAAGAAAGTTGCAGGTTCTGAATGTCGCGGCAAATATGACCTAAATAGGCGTCCACGAAGGGAAACAGATGAACACATTCACGTACCTCTATTGTTGAGCAGCGGCGTCCTGAAGATCGTCGCCTCTATCTTCATTCTCGATATAAAATGAAAATAATAATAATCTTCCAGAGTTACAGGAGCTGTTGGTTGGTTTGTTTGAGGTTGAAAGGGACCAAACTACAGGGTCATCAGTCCCTTAACGGGAGTTGTGATCCCTGGTACAGTAAGTGAGAAAGTCGTTCTGTTTCATAAGTAGCTTTCATTATTTAGCACAATTTCACTTTAAAACTACACAGCACGTCTTATCAACAGGACATGAGAACAATGAAAGGTAACTTATACTAAAACTAGTAAACGAAGAACGTAAAACTTCTTTTGTCAGTCCGTGTTAAATATTTTTCAAGTGGATCTTTGTTGTGAGAGTCGAATAATTATCTATACATTTTACAATAACAAAAAGCTATTAAGTTCCTTACAAAACGCAAAGGGACAACCACGACTGATCCAAGACCAAGTTGACCTCATGTACACGGAGTGTCGACCGTTGGAAAGAGTGGTTGTGACAACTCAGATAAAATCTGTTGGAAGAATCACTCGTGAGTTTGCAAGTGCTAGCAACAGGGGGTTGTACAAACATGTGCTGACAGAGTTGTAAAGAACGGGATGCAGTGGTCGAGAAGCTCCTCATAAGCCACATATTTGTGTAGTCATTGTGAAGTGACGCTTGGGGTTGTGCTAAGAGAACTTTGAACAGTGGATGACTTGAAACTAGCGATCTGAGTGGTGAATCAGGCTATACGCTGTGTCTGACTTGGAAAGGCTTGAGCTAGGCAAATATCTTGATAATGTGTGTTCCCAATTTTACTTAAAGTACGCTATGAGAGTCTTCTCGTACTTAGGGAATCCCTCCCCTCCCCTAACGTGCTTAAGGAAACACTAAAACGTAGAACAATATGAACGCACTTCACATCATTGTGAACTGCGTACAACAGTGGAATAGTTTTGATACGATGGTTGATTGTATCAGTAGCACAATGCACCCTTTCAAAAGCAGCATCTGTAAGGCAGTGGTCTGCGGACAGTAACATTCCTGAACTGGACTGGCCTGCCTTTATTTTGGACATCAACATCTATACCATACAACGCAAGCCACCTGCTGGTGTCTGGCGGAGGTTACTTTTTGTAGCACTAGCTGAGCCCTGCAACCCTGTTCCACGCGCGAACAATGCATGGGAAGAATGACTGTCGGTAAGCCTCTGCATTGGCTCTAATTTTTCAAATTTTCTTCCCGTGGTCATTACGCGAGACCTATTTGGGGGAAGTGCTCTTTCCAAATTTCAATAGTAAATCGCTCCGTGATGCACAATGCGTCTCTAGTAACGTCTGCCACCTCCGTAACGCTCTCGTGCCAACTAAACGATCCCGTGACGAAACGTGCCGCTCTTCGTTGGATCTTCTATGTCTCTTCTATCAATCCTAACTGGTACGAATCCCAGATCGATGAACAACACCCAAGAATGGCTCGAAAAAGCGCCTTATATGCTACTTCTTTCGTGGACAAGTTACATATGCTCAAGATTCTTCCCATCAATCTGAGTGTGGTATCTGCTTTTCCCACTATTTGTTTTTTATGTTCATTCCCCTTAAGGTCGCTGTAGATAGTTACTCCTATATATTTTACGGCAGATATTTTTTCCAGTGGTTTGTCATCAATAGTGTGGCTTGTGATATTCGCTATTTTTGACTACATTAAAACAGCAAATGCGAGTAGTTAATACTTTCAGCCAGAAGGCAGATACTTGTTTGTAAATAATGATTAATGTATAATGAGGCGTCGCATGGCGACGGTGGAATTTTCTAAATAATGTAATTCGTCGTCTTTGGGCGGCAAACAGAAAAATACGTATAGATATGCGATCCTTCACTATTTTGTTCGCTGGAGAACAAATGAAGCCTTGAGCGCTAAAAAGACTTGTACTGTTTTTCTCAAGTAAGACGGACGCAGATTTGTGGCAGTCTGATCTAATTTTTTACTAAATGTATAAAAACGTGTGATGTCTAAGTTTACGTGAAGTGTAAAGAACTGTTATAACTTACCGTGACGACGCACGAGCGACTCAAAGAAGACAATGGCCATATAAAAGAGCGCTCAGTGGACATGATACGGACCTAAAAATCTACCGTCATTGTAGTACTAAGCTTAAGGTACGATATATGTTTTAGTTTATAATGAATATTTGTTCTGGGAATACTGAATCATTTAGCAGTGCTCATTCCTATCATCTCCTCAGTATTATTTTCATTTTAATTATGCATTTTGATAAGATTACAGACACGGAGATCAGCAGTCGAATGTGCGTGTTACATTGATAAAAACTAACTGTTTAATCGTCTTTTTGCATCAGCTTTAATATTGAATTTCCCTTTTGTGTGATGTTACAGTTGTTTTTGCGCCCTTAAGAACTTTCTGGTCCCTTAGGAAATTGTTTTGTCATAACAATAACTTCACAACCGGGTATGATCGTATCTACGATCATGAAGTAATTAGAAAGACGATAATGCGATTTCTTAATCAATAGCACGCTAGTTGTGACTGCCTCAAGCCTCGCGAAACTGCAAGTAAAAACTATTCACATCTCATAATGCAATATTTTATGACAATGGTCAATCCACGATTCTTACGCCAATTGTGGTTGATAAAACAGTAAGCTAAATCTCAATTTCCAACTTTCCATTGAATCACAACATCACTTTTATTTTGTAACATCACACTTGGCGCCCGAACAGGGACTTGACCAAAAATTAGTTCAAATTCTTGGAAAATTTTCTATGTGCTTGTGTTAATAAATGTTCTGTCGTTTCATGTACACATCATCTCTCTGTGAGTAAGACAGAAAATACGCTGGTCGACAACGCAGTTTAATTATCGAGAGAAAGGAAAAGAAAAGAGACGCGAATTTGCTGAGACAACCTAGTGCAAACCAAGCCATCAAAAAGTAAGTCAGAATTTTGCATACGCAGTGTAGTGCTTCAGTAGCAATGTTGCTTTTCCAAGTCGATCCACATCCTTTCTATCTCCTTCCCGCTATAGAAAATCTGCTTTATTTTATCTTTCAAAGTAAAATTATTCGTAGCCTGATAATAGAAATTATTTCTCCCCATTGTTAGTATAGCTGTATTACATTTTCAACATGGTGGATAGTGTGTGCAATTTGCAGTGAAGAGCATCTTCATTCATTTGTCTGAAACGTTTAGGTTCCATCTTGTCTTCTCGCCAGATAGAATTTCATTTGTTGCTCACGCGAGAGCGGTGCTCTTAGCGGACTCACCACGTCACTGACAAACGACGAAAGCCTTACGTAGCACGTGATTTACTGACGAAAATGCAGATAGTAAACAGAGACAGGTGACAACAGGAGACGGGAGTGAAGACGTTAATAGTATTCCATACCCTTTACGATCGCGAACGGTAGGTTCCCGTGTGGAAACTGAACTAACCATGTCTGTAACAGGGGAAAGTGACCCTAAAGTCCAAATTCTTCCCGCTGCAGCTACAAATGACCTCGGTGCGTTAATGGAAATGCTGAAACAACAGTTTGACGCAGTAAATGAGACTATAAAAACACAAAATGAGACTGTTAACGCCCGATTAGATGCAGTAAAAACACAAAATGAGACTATAAAAACACAAAATGAGACTGTTAACGCCCGATTAGATGCTGTAAGCGAATCAGTAAAAACACAAATTGAGGCTGTTAACGTCCGATTAGATGCTGTAAGCGAATCATTAAAAACACAGCTAGGCACAATCAAAACAGATCTGCATAAAGAAATTACGGCTGAATTAAATACCCATTTGGGTGAGGTGCAAACTAAGATCAGTGTTCAAATTCAGAAAATGCAGAAACAGGTGAAAAGTGAAATAGCTGAAGTATCTGGAACATTAAACACAAAAATTCAGGCAGCTACCAAAGAAATAAACTCAGTTAGAAATGCAGTATCTGACATTGAAGGTGTAGTGGAGGATCTGTCGAGGCAGATAGACTCAATCAATATTGAAGAACAGGTTAAGAGCACCGTGAAAGCACACGCGGAGGCATTGTCGGAACACTACGGTGAATGAATAAAGGGTAAAGATATTTTTATCGAAAAGAAGGTCAGGGAGGAGCTTAGGGAGACTGTCAAGGATGTAACTTATGAAATCTTAGCTGCTCCTGGTAAGTCGAGAGACACAGTGGTTTCTGAATTGGGACAGATTCGGAGGACACTTACACGGGATCTTCCCGAGTGGAAGCAGCAAGTAGTGGACGAGGTCAGAATGCTGAGAAACTGGGTAGAAAATCCGCACACGCATACGCAAACTATAGGGAACAACTCTTTAGACGGTGACGAATGTCAGTCAACTCCTTATCGTTCACCGCCTGATTACATGCAAAACAACAGTCCTGTTGAGTCCCGAGTAGGGAAAATAAATGATCCGCCCACAATCTTGAGTTTAATACAAGAAGAAAGTGTGATTAAGCATCGCACTTTTCCTGTTTTTCATCCGCAGAAGCGAGAAATACACCCCATCGTGTTCCTAAAGAATTTTTCCGGCATATTTCCCAGGAACTGGACAGACAGACAGCGTATTCAGTTCGTCTCTGGCTTTATTTCTGGTGATGCAGCATTATGGGGAACGGAAATGGTAGACACGTGTAGGAATTATGAAGAGTTTGAGAAAATGTTGTTGGCAAAATTTTGGAGTAATGGGGTACAGCAGAGATTAAGGAAGGAGGTGTATGGTGCGGAAATTTTCAATGAGAAGCATGGAAGTCTCCGGCGATACTTCGAGAAGTATGTAGCAAAAATTAAATTCTGGGATTCTCCGATTTCTTTCAAGGACGTAATTATGATTCTCAAAAGCAAACTCCCTGTGTCTATTAGAGAGAAACTAGTAAATGTGTCCGAAGAAGACACGAATGTATTCCTTTCTGTGCTGGATTCCTTAGATTCAATTAGCGAGGATGTGCGCTCCAAGGTTGGCAGCGGCAAATTCTTCCCTGGCAGCCAGCAGAATGCATCGCACGCGGACAACAATGCGCCGAAGGAGAGAGCGAGCTACAGCGACCGCTGTTGCCAACCTGCCAGCCGTTATGAAAACGCAAATGGCAGTAACTTTAAATGAAAGCAGAAAACCAATTACAGTAATCAGCAGAGATACCACCCAATTTACAACCACCAGGTACAACATCAGTACGGAAACCCACCCTTTAATTCTGCGCCGGAGCAGTATGGAAATTCTCCACAAACGATTGGTAATTTTCCAAATGGGCCAGTGTACAATCAAAGTTTTAGGTCGAAAAATAGCAAGTGGCATGGGCAAGGCGGAGGCCACCCCGCACATCAGAACAACTTTTCACAGAATAGAGGACCGCGGAACAATTTTCAAACGGTACCAAATGCGAACTTTCCTTCACAAGGAAATGGTTCTGCCGGCGACCAAAAGATCTGGCGACAGCAGCCGTCTCAAGTATTTTATTCACAAGTGAATGCACCCAGTGGATTTTACCCCTTTACACCGGCATTTGTACCACATAACCAGCACCAATATGAAACGGAACAAACACTTAAGGCCATGAGTGACAATCAGGTTAAACATCCTGCGGAAAATTAGAGGCAGCACCTTTCAGCCTCCTAGAGGTCGCTGCCGGTTCCAGTGCGGGTACTAACGAATACTCTGATTCTGAGTATGTTAATGCGATACGGTGCGACCATGAGACCGACTTACGAGATGACCTTGCACCTGACCTAGAAGCTCAAGACATTAATGACATTTATGATGAACAGGTCCAGGCTTCGATTAAGATTTCTATTGCCAACATTCCTGTCACAGCCATTGTTGATACAGGAGCAAAAAAATGGTTCAAATGGCTCTGAGCACTATGGGACTCAACTGCTGTGGTCATAAGTCCCCTAGAACTTAGAACTACTTAAACCTAACTAACCTAAGGACAGCACACAACACCCAGCCATCACGAGGCAGAGAAAATCCCTGACCCCGCCGGGAATCGAACCCGGGAACCCGGGCGTGGGAAGCGAGTACGCTACCGCACGACCACGAGATGCGGGCATGCAGGAGCAAACATCAATGTGATGTCATCATGTCTCTTCAGACAGGTGTCTTCTGTTTCAAAAGTTTTATCATTGCCGATTCAGGGCTGCTGCATATCGGGAGCGATTGGTCCATTGAAACAGAGAGTTACTTTACAGACGCAGCTTCAACTGCAGATACAATCTGTTTTGGTTTTTTGCCACTTTCTAATAGTAAAGAACGTGTCAGTTCCATGTGTCTTGGGGATGGAGTTTCTTCGACAAACAAAAGCAGTGATAGATATTGAATCTGGAATGTGTACCTTTATCGTAAATCAACAACAAATTGTTGTTAACTTGTTAAGGAGTAAAGTGAAGGCAGTGTTGACATTGCATCAGGTTTGGAGACGACAGAGGACCGCCAAACCGTGCTTTAATCAGACAAATGACCTGAGTAAATGGGATGACATAAATGACAATGAGTATGAAGACTTACTTCCTGACACAGACGAGATCGATGCAAAAGCCAAGGAATCGACTGAACTCAGGGGGGAGCAGAAATAAGAGTTGTTCCATTTATTAGTAAGTTACAAGAAAATTTTTTCAAAGAAACCAGGAGTAATAAAAGGGTTCGAGTATAAAATGGAAGTGCTTCCCCACTCAACGTTCTGCAAAGCAAGCTATTCAGTACCCTACGCCCGACGAGAAGCTGTAAAGCATGAGATTAGGAAAATGCTGTGTTGGGATGTTATCGAGTTATCGAATTCGCCGTACTCAAGTCCCTTGTTGTCCGTACTTAAACAGGACGATAGTGTCAGACTAGTACTGGACGCCAGATCAATAAACAAAATAATTGTACCGATAAGGACTCGACCTGAAGCACTTGCAAAAATTTCATGGCATTAGATTTTTGAGTACACTCGATTTAAGAAGTAGCTATTGGCAGGTGAAATTGGCCAAGGAATCCAGAAAATATACTGCTTTTATATTTGCCAGCCGCTCATATTAGTTTAAGGTCATGCCTTTTGGTTTAAATGTAAGCTCGGGAATATTTATTTCTGCTCTCGATTTTGTGTTAGGACCTGAACTTCTGGATGAGGTAACTGTTTATGTAGATGACGTGTTGATAGCCACTAAGAACTGGGAAGATCATTTAGCTATTCTACGAAAGGTGTTTCAGAGATTTCAAGAACATGGTGTTACAGCGAATCTGAAAAAGTCAAAATTTGGAAAACGTGAGGTAAAGTTTTTAGGTCATGTGATTACACCTGAAGGGATTAAACCCGACCCGGAAAAGTTGTCTGCGATTAAGAATTTCCCTACGCCGGTAACTAAGAGGATTTCTCGGTCTTTCGTCTTTCTTTCGACCATTTCTGTCTGGTCTAGTAATGAACAATCCCGCTTTGCACAATCTTCTGAAGAAAAGTACCCATTGGATTTGGACACCAGAGTGTCAGAAAGCTTTTCAGGCAATTAAAGATGGTCTTTTAAACAATAACATTCTCTGTCATCCACAAATGGACAAAGAATTTTGTATCACCTCAGACGCTTCGTTTGTTGGAATTGGATCTTGTTTGTTTCAGATTGAATTAGTAGACGAAACAGAGCAGATCAGAGTGATTAGTTTTGCGAGTAGGGTCTTAACAGAATGTGAAAAGTCCTATTCAGTTACTGAGCTGGAGGCACTTGCAGTTATTTGGTCCTTCAAGAGGTTTAATTATTACATTTTTGGCAGAAAGATAAAAGTGTTTACGGACCATCAAGCACTCTCGTATCTTTTGACCTGTAAATTACAACATCCGCGCCTGACCAGGTGGTGTTTATTTTTGCAAGAATACGATTTTGATATTGTGTATATAAAGGGCAAGGATAACATTATTGCAGACGCACTTTCTCGTTCAACAGAAGGTCTGCCTGAGACAAGTGAGTTGGTAGAACAGATGTCGAATTACAAAGTTCTTTTTATGCAGGATCCCATTCATAGAAGATATTTCTTGGAACTGTGCAAGCAAATCCAGACACTACAGAGCACAGATCCTAAGTGGGGAAAAGTAATCAGACTTCTTCAAGAAAATCCAAACCATAAGTTGTCCAAATTCTTCAAGATTCATAATCAGGTATTATTTCATCGTACCTCTGTGTCATCAGACAACTGGCTTGTTTGTATACCTAGCAGTTTTGTCGAACATCTTTTGTGGTATACCCACATTTCTTGGGGCCACTATGGTCCAGAGAAGTGTAAAAAGAAGATTGCTACTTACTGTTATGTGCCCAACCTACATCGTCGGATACACAAGTTGCTAAAATTCTGTGTCATCTGCCAAAAGGCGAAAGCTCTGAATATTCCTACTTTAATTCCATTGAATCCGATAATCGCAGAAAGACCTAATCAGCTCATTAGCATTGACCTGGCTGGCCCTCTACCGATGGGTAGGGGAGGTGTCAAATACCTCGTTGCTGTTCTCGACAACTTCACTAAATACGTTCGAATGTATGTCATGAAGACATCTTGTGCTCCGCCTATTATACGCTGTCTTGAAAATGACTATTTCCCTCGATTCGGAGTCACCGAATCTATAGTTTCAGATAATGCATCCAACTTTACTTGCCGCAAATGGCGTGAGTTTTTGGCCCATCACAATGTCAAGCGGATCTTAATATCACGTTTTAGGCCTCAGTCGAATTTGACTGAGCTGATCTTCAAGGAGTTAACAGATTTGTTCGGACGTACATTCCAGACAAGCAAACTCGTTGGTCTGATTTCGTGACACCTTTTGAGGAGATAGTTAATAATTTGCCACACACTTCCACAGGTTTTACTCCACACGAGTTCATATCTCGAAAGAAGGAACAGAATGACTGGTTTGATCCTCTTCCCAATATACCTAGCCCTGAGGTAGATCTAGATGTCAAAATTCGAGAAGCTTTAAGTTCCATTACCACCAATGCTCAATTAAGGAAGAAAGGCTATGATAAAAAAGTAAACAAAGTTGTAAGTTACCATGTAGGTGAGAAGGTATTACTTAAGACTCATTTCAAGCCATCCTTAATATGTAAGAAAAATCGCAAGTGGCAACATATGTACCAAGGTCCTTACCTTATTTTAAGGAAACCGCACATAGGGAGTTATTTATTAACTGACCCGGCTACGGGGAGAGTAAAAGGCTTATTTCACCACCAAGACTTAAAGAAATTTTATAATGGTAGTGGTTAAATACTGTCGTGGAAATGAATTCTCGCTTACTGGAAATTACCTTGTGTGAACAGTTAATGATAAGTATTGTGTTGAACAGCGCACTGACTACATGGTAACGGCTACTACATGTAAACTTTAAGTATTAAATGCTATGTATGGAAAAATTGTTTATAGTGATGGACATTGAATTGATATTTCTTCAACAAGCTGAAGCAGGAAATAGGGGTTGCACTAAGAATTTCAATTTAATTTTAAGTTAGTATTAAGAAAAAAAAAGTGCTTGCGAGGCGATTGCCCGGAGCTATATAAATATGTAAAGGTGAGAAATGGAGAAGGATGCGTAAATAAGCACTTCTCTCAAGGTACAAGAAGATTTATAGATTTATTTTTAGTAATGTAAGTACTTGAAGTTCTGTTGTAAAAGCCCAAATTACCTGCTTAAAAGAAAAAAAAAAAAAAAAAAAGGTACATGGTCAAACAGTCCAGACAGTGGACAGGAGTAGAAGAAATAGCTTAAAGTTCAGTTAAAGCGTGCTGTTAAATGGAAAAACAAGTGGTAACCCACATGTGTTCACGCAAGGAGACAATAAGCTGTAGTAAACTAAGTTAGGTGAAATACAGTACAAATAGAGGCAAACCATGAAGCATCAATAATGTAGCGTAAGTACTCCACGAGGCCATTAATTGCTATGAAAGTAAACTATTTCCCTGTGATCTGTGCCCAATGTAAAGAGTATATGAGGAATGTTAGCTGACGAATTGATTTCAGTAGAATAAAGGTACTAAATAACCACACAGCAAGCCCCCTGTATCATAAATAAGTCCAAGTAAAGATCTTCAGAAGATTTGTAGTGTAATCTAGCGACCATTCAATACCCTAATTGAAGGCTAATCTAAAGAACAAGCAATTCAGTGATACTTAAACTTAATACTGACTATAACCAGAGTAAGACGTAGAAGTAGCAAAGCATGCTGTAATGATAGAGGTTGAAATTTATATATGTGCCTATGTTTATTATGATAATTTGACTTACATGCAGATTTTATTGCAAAAATGTCTCCTAAGACACTCCTCTTATGAAATCCATTTTTTTTGTGCCCGTTCCTTTTGATCCTGGTTCATTAACCCAGACCAAGGGTCGACTTGTAAAAGGCACGTGTGCTTCGAGGCAAAGCAGTGCTTATGAGAAATGAGACACGTAGCGTGATGAACTTCGCTAGCTTTGGTAATGTTTGTTATGGACCGGCTGCGTAAACCCAGTGAACTGTCGGTAATTCCATTCATGCGAAAAATAGTAGACACGCGTTACCCTATTTTTTTTTAACAGAGAACGATTGCCGTGAAATATAAAAAAAAAAATTGGCAAGCACAAAAAAAAAAAAGATTCAGCGTTAAATGCGTACTCGTTAAGTAGTAGATATGCTGCGTGGCAGTAGAAAATGATCTTGGGTGCACTAAAGAATAAATGCAACGAGTGTTGCGAAACCTGTAGTTTTTATAATGAGGAGATGAGCCCTTAAAAGAAAGTTTGAAAGAATATTTTTAGGTTCACTAGTGAAAGTAAACCTTGAGATATAAAGAGTCCATTCATAAAGCAGTTGTTCACTGGACTTAACAAAAGGAGTGACCATTAATTGTAAATATTAGCTCGTAAGTGATATTTTGTAAATAGTAGAATATAAGTCTTTCTGTACCAATGGAGGAAACCTGCAAAATTGATTGTTTTGTAAATGAACTCCATCGGCGAAGGAACTAAGCACGAATGCTGTGTGAAGATGCACACTAAAGTGCGACGTGCATCATAAAAATAACTGTTCACTGTATATTAGTGGTAGTGTTGTACTGCAAGTGTAAAAAGAAGTCAAGGCTACGACAACAGGTGCAACGCAAAGTTCAGTGTTGTTCTAAGTGCAGCGACAGCTAAAACATTCGTCGTCACTTACCTGTGAGCCTCATGGGAGGCAGTTGACAGAGAAGTATGGAGGCAGCTTCAGTGTCCGGCTCCTCCGATGGAAAACGCGCGCGAGGTGTTTGTATCGATGCACTCGTGTGATACGAAGTTCACAAAAAAAAGGAGCACTCGACGACCAGCAGCTCTGTTACAGCCTGAGCGCGAACGGATACTGAGTGTTGGAGCTCACGCAACACTGTGCAGCCGCTGTGAGTGGCTGACGTGTGGGTGACGAAACAATCCAAACTTTAAACTGCTAACCGCCATGACTTCCATCGTACATACTGGAGGAAAGACATTTGTACACTTGTGTGACTACTTCTTCATACGTAAATTAAGCAATTTTCTTGAGTTGAAGTTAAGATGAGTAAGAAGTAGATTGTTAGATTACTCAGACCTTAAAGCCATTAATACCGGCACTCCTGAACACTGCTAAAATGAATTATAATCCTGTCTCTTGATGGACAAAGAAAATGAATGTGCACTATAGGAAGACCCTAAATTCCAGACCAGTCCCGATCCTTAACAAATGTACCCAATAGGTTGTAAGTTATACTAATAATTTACCACTTCTTCTGTTTCATATTGTAAATAAAAACCAGGGAAGCCACTTGAACTCCTGGCACCACAGTGGAAAGGACAGATGTACTGCATGATGAACGCCGTAAATAGCTAACACAGAAAGTGAAAGCATCACGAAGTGTAGTGCTACGTTATTAAAGTGTAATTGAACCACAATGAGTCAACAGATGCTCGAACATTGTCCACTCTAGTTTAGTGAAAATAGGCACTCACTGTACTCATGTATTAGTTGTTAAGCTCAAGAGAAAGTAATTTCTGAATTCTATCCCATGAAGAGCGAAATGAACGTTCACTTATTGTTATAAGCAAATATGAACCAAACTTAAATATGCACATAAATGTTAATCTTGGTATTATGGAATGAAGTGACTAATAAACAAAGAATGAAAAACTTTATTTTGAAAAATGATAAATATCTGATATATGTTTATAAATGTAATTTCAATTTAAGTACAAAGTACGCCAGTAACATTATGTAAATGTCACACCAAAAATCACGAATATCTCATGAGGACATGAGGATCGAGGTAATCCTTCGGCATTCCCTCTCTCCTCATGGGAGGCAATGTGATATTCGCTATTTTTGACTACATTAAAACAGCAAATGCGAGTAGTTAATACTTTCAGCCAGAAGGCAGATACTTGTTTGTAAATAATGATTAATGTATAATGAGGCGTCGCATGGCGACGGTGGAATTTTCTAAATAATGTAATTCGTCGTCTTTGGGCGGCAAACAGAAAAATACGTATAGATATGCGATCCTTCACTATTTTGTTCGCTGGAGAACAAATGAAGCCTTGAGCGCTAAAAAGACTTGTACTGTTTGTCTCAAGTAAGACGGACGCAGATTTGTGGCAGTCTGATCTAATTTTTTACTAAATGTATAAAAACGTGTGATGTCTAAGTTTGAGTGAAGTGTAAAGAACTGTTATAACTTACCGTGACGACGCACGAGCGACTCAAAGAAGACAATGGCCATATAAAAGAGCGCTCAGTGGACATGATACGGACCTAAAAATCTACCATCATTGTAGTACTAAGCTTAAGGTACGATATATGTTTTAGTTTATAATAAATATTTGTTCTGGGAATACTGAATCATTTAGCAGTGCTCATTCCTATCATCTCCTCAGTATTATTTTCATTTTAATTATGCATTTTGATAAGATTACAGACACGGAGATCAGCAGTCCAATGTGCGTGTTACATTGATAAAAAGAAAACTGTTTTATCGTCTTTTTGCATCAGCTTTAATATTGAATTTCCCTTTTGTGTGATGTTACAGTTGTTTTTGCGCCCTTAAGAACTTTCTGGTCTCTTAGGAAATTGTTTTCTCATAACAATAACTTCACAACCGGGTATGATCGTATCTACGATCATGAAGTAATTAGAAAGACGATAATGCGATTTCTTAATCAATAGCACGCTAGTTGTGACTGCCTCAAGCCACGCGAAACTGCAAGTAAAAACTATTCACATCTCATAATGCAATATTTTATGACAATGGTCAATCCACGATTCTTACGCCAATTGTGGTTGATAAAACAGTAAGCTAAATCTCAATTTCCAACTTTCCATTGAATCACAACATCACTTTTATTTTGTAACATCACAGGCTACACGTTAGTGAATTTCTTTTTCTTTGCATGAGCGATGTATCACAATTATTTAAGAACAGGGTCAACTGCCGGAGCCTTTCATAAATTCTCTGGAGGTCATTCTGCAAATCGTTACCATCTTCTGCCGTTGCTACTTTGTTATAGACAACGGTATCATCTGCGAACATCCGTAGAGAACATCCGACGCTTTCTAATAGATCATTTAAATATATCGCACACAGAACGGTCTTATCACACTGGCCGGCCGGTGTGGCCGAGCGGTTCTAGGCGCTTAAGTCTGGAACCGCGTGACAGGTACGGTCGCAGGTTCGAATCCTGGCTCGGGCATGGATGTGTGTAATGTGCTTAAGTAGTTCTAAGTAGTAGGGGGCTAATGACCTCAGATGTTAAGTCTCATAGTGCTCAGAGCCAGCCTTCTTCTCACACTTCCTTGGGGTATACAATTAATTACCTTTACATTTGTCGATTTTGTTCCTTCAAGTCAGACGTGTTGAGTTCTGACTGCAAGGAAGTCTTGAATATAGCGACAAATCTACTCCGATACTCGATAAGCTCATATTTTTTCGCTAGAAGGCAGTGCTAAACGGTATCAAATACCTTACTGAAGTCAGGTAAGTTCACAGAACTCTGTTCGCGGAATTCGTGGTGATTTTTATACAGGAGATTTTTCTTCTCCAAAAACGTCATAATTCTTGATCATAAAACATGTTGCGTAATTCAACAACAGCTTGACGTCAACATTATAGGTCTAAAATTTTGTGTATCTGTCCTACTACCCTTGTTAAAAACAGGAATGACCTGCGCTTTCTTCAAGTCGCTAGGTACCTTTCGTTACTCAAGCGATCTACGATAAATTCTGCTAGAAGGGGAGCATGTTCTTTCGCGTAATCTTTATAGAATCTTACAAGTATCTCAGCTGGTCCTGACGCCTTTCCACTACTAAGTGATTCTAGTTGTTTTTCTATTCCGCAATCGGTTATCTCAATAACTGCCGTTTTCACGTTCGTACAACGATTGAAAGGAGGGGACCGTGCTACGATCTTCCGCGGTGAAACAGTTTTGGAAGACCGAACCCACCATTTCCGCTTTGTTTTTGTCATATTATGTTTCGGTGCCAATGTGGTTACTGAGTGAATGAATAGATGATTTTGACCCACTTACTAATTTTGCATACGACCGAAACCCCTCAGGGATTTTACTCAGATTGACAACGTTTTACTTTCTAAATCATTGAACGCTTCACTCATTGCTCTCCTTATGCTCAATTTCGCTTCGTTCAGCTTTTGTTTGTCAGCAACTTTTTTACTTCTATTGAACCGGAGGTGAAGTTCTCTTGGTTAACGTAGTAGTTTTCTAAAACGGTTATTATACCATACATTTAAACATCTTCGTTCTCATCACCGAATATTTGATGCCGATTCCTCATATACCCTGATATTTGTATGCTGTCACTCTTGCTAAACAAAAATATCTTCCTACTTATCATAAAATTCTTTGTCATACCCGTTGTCATAGATGCTGTCTCAGACTTATGATCATTGCTACCTCCCTCTACGTTAACTGATTCGATAAGTTCAGGTCTGCTTGTGCCAGGCGTTCTAAGACGTTACCATCACGAATTGCTTCTCCAACTATCTGCTCAAAGCCTTAAAAAGAGGGGCCACCGTAATGTATATAAACGGTTATTGGAAATTGGTTTCTAATTACAGATTACGTCGTGCGTAAATGACCTCTGCATCGTCGTTCACCTGACCCTGCAAAAGTTCGCAGTTAACACTGATTAGTTTCAAACTGAAAAGTAATTAGTTCAGCAGTACGGGCCCTGCCACGTCGGTAGCAGGTATAAACTACAGGATGTTCTCAAGAAGCACACATAATTCCAAAATTTCATACTGAGCATACATCGTTGTTCATTTCTAGCAACACCTGTTTTCGTAAAAAGGGAAGATGAAGGTTAAGATAACAAATGGGAAGTTAAACATATAACTTAATTCAAACAGTACACTACATTTAATTCTGAAGCTAGATAAACGGTGACTGGTTGTATGTGATTACTTTCATATGAAAATGTGGGTAAAGTTTTTAAATATAACTGCAAAGAAAATGTTCCACGAGAGAAAAGAGAAAATTGAATCGTTTGAAACAATCCAAAGATTGCGCTACCTTTGAGCATTAGTTTCAAAGGCTCTGTTCATTTTCTCTAGCGATAATACACCAGTTTTGGACATTTGACTGTTTTTCGTCTGATTCTGGAATGAAAGAAATTCAAATTAATACACATCACGTTTGGCAGGCTTTAAAAGATTCTTTGTGTATAGTGCAGCTAAATCTTAGTGTAATAACACAGTCGTGCTATTATCTCAGCATGTTCATTAAATCGAGTCATAAGGTGACTGAGAGATACATGGCAGAAGTACCAGTCAGGAAATCAGTTGCGCACGACCGCTACGGTCGCAGGTTCGAATCCTGCCTCGGATATGGATGTGTGTGGTGTCCCTAGGTTAGTTAGGTTTAAGTAGTTCTAAGTTCTAGGGGACTTATGACCACAGCAGTTGAGTCCCATAGTGCTCAGAGCCATTTGAGCCAAATCAGTTGCAGCCGCCTAAATGCTTGAAACGTCGTCAATACTCAATACACCGATCAAACCTGAAAATTCTAAAAGCTATGAGAAATACAAAAATGTAAAGCATAGAAACGTAAATCGCACTTACGGATTAAGCGTTAGCCCTATTCCGAATGGCCGAATGCTGCCTACATGTTATCTGCACATCCCGAAATCCTTCAGGAGTTATTGCCATTGCATTAATCCTGCCACGGCTTCTTCATTCAAAAGTATTACAGGAAAATGCGAATGATAAAATCCGTCAATAGAAACACAAAGACTGCACTACCCAACGAGATTACTGTTCAGTATTTTGAATGACACTGGCATTTGTTCGGACACAGAACTCTAATTCAGTTAAAAAATTAATTTCGTAGACCAGCTGCAACGTATATCGAGTGTAACGAAGCGGCTCCTTTATACGTAAATCTGGAGTATTAAAAAAGTCTGTCAAGTCACTTTTTGCATCTGTTTTTTAACAGAACATCCACAAAAGTGACGAAAGGCTTTCAGACACGTTGCCGGTTCTCCACTCATTTTTATTTTGCTCTCTCTGTGTTGTCTGTGAGATTCACATATGTTTCACGCTACTACTGACTTTATATTTAGCCAATTAAAGGAGCCTTATAAAGATCTTTACGGTTATATTGCATCCGACAAACTGCCCTTAACGCAAATAACGTAAAATCAAATACACTATTGTAAGGTATACCAAGAAACTTAAAACAGACTTGGAGAAGAACATAGTAACGTTGAAGAGTAGGCTGAAGTTCCAGAACACAGTGTGGAAAAGAGTGGAATACTTAAATACTGAGGAATGATGAGATGTTTTTGAAGTTTACTAAGCCTGAGGTACTGTGATAATGAGTACCACAATAGGCAATTCAGTTGAAAAGAAATGTAAATCCATAAGAAGGGCTACCTAAGAAGTTGCACAGATAAACGTAGGCACAAGGAATTCAACTCCATAGAAACCCTGGATAACCAGAGAAATAGTTCAGCAGTTCGACTAAAGAAAGAAGTTCAGCAATAATCAGGGAAAGACAGGACTATAGCCCCTTAAAACACTTTTGAATGAAGTAGATACAAATCTAAGGCGAAATGGCTGCAGGAAAAAGTGATCAAAAACAATTGCTCATAGGAAGGAGGGATTCAGCGTACAGAAAAGTCAAAACAGTCTTTTGTGTGTGTGTGTGTGTGTGTGTGTGTGTGTGTGTGTGTGTGTGTGTGTGTGTGTGTGTACGTTGTGGCCTTCACTCCAAAGACTGGTTTTATGCAGATATCAATGCTACGCCATCCTGTGCAAGCCTTTTCATCTCCGAGTAACTACTACAATCTACATCTATACTGTGGTCATCTCTTGGTCTCTACGATTTTTACCCTCCACGCTTCCCTCCAGTCCTAAATTGGTTATCCCCTGATACCTCAAAACCGATCACTTCTTCTATTCATGTTGTACCACAGATTTCTCTTCTCCCCAGTTCTAATGAGTACCTTCCCATTAGTTACTTGATTTACTCATCTAATCTTTAGCATTCTTCTGTAGCATCACATCTCTTCTGGTCTAAACTATTTATCGCCCATGTTTCACCTCAATGCATGGCTATACTCCATACAAATGCTTTCAGAAAGGACTTCCTGACAAATCTATATTCGATGTTAACAAATTTCTCTTCCTCAGAAACACTTTTCTTTCCAGTGCCAGTCTACATTCTATAATATCGTCTCCACCTCGACTATCATCAATTATTTTGCTTCCCAGATAGCAAAAACTCATTTAATCTAACTTCCTCAGCATCACTTTAATTCGACTACATTCAATTATCATCGTTTTGCTTTTGTTGATGTTCATCTTATATCATCCAAATGGTTCAAATGGCTCTGAGCACTGTGGGACTTAACTTCTGGGGTCACAGTCCCCTAGAACTTAGAACTAATTAAACCTAATTAACCTAAGGGCATCAAACACATCTATGCCCGATGCAGGATTCGAAGCTGCGACCATAGCGGTGACGCGGTTCTAGACTGTAGCGCCTAGAACCGCTCTGCCACCACGGCCGATTTCTAGCCTCCTTTCAAGACACTGTCCATTCCGTTGAACTGCTGTTACAAGTCGTTTGCTGTCTCCAACAAAATTATAATGTCATCGGCAACCTTCAAAGTTTTTATTTCTTCTCCCTGAACTTAAATTTCTACTTGAAATTTTTCTTTTTCCTCCCTTACTGCTTGCTCAGTATACAGATTGTAGAACAACGAGAAAAGGCTGCAGCCCTGTCTCATTCCCTTCTCAATCACTGCTCCCCTTTCGTGCCACTCGGTTGTTATAAATGCCATTTGGTTTCTGTCCAAATTGTGAATAGCCTTTCACTCCCTGTGTCTTAGCCGTGCCACCTTTAGAATTTGAAAGAGAATATTCCAGTCATCATTGTCAAAAGCTTTCTCGAAATCTACAAACTGAAACTTCTAAATTTAGTTCTGACACTACTGAATACTGAATGCAAAAAATGTTCAAATGGCTCTAAGCACTATGGGACTCAACTGCTGTGGTCATCAGTCCCCTAGAACTTAGAACTACTTAAACCTAACTAACCTAAGGACATCACACACACCCATGCCCGAGACAGGATTCGAACCTGCGACCGTAGCAGCAGCGCGGCTCTGGACTGGAGCGCCTAGAACCGCACGGCCACCGCGGCCGGCACTGAATGCAACTGAATGTTCTTAAACTGCTGAATGCTTTTCTTGTTTTTATCATATCTACACTGACCTACAGAATTTTCTCTAACAAGTACAACTCAAACTCATTCTATTCATTTATGACCCACAATATATGAGTAAAAATGCAACGCATTCTGACTGCAAATAGTTAACACAAAAGAATGGCCCTGAATTAGAAGAAATCCTAACAATAACCCATTCATTTTATAAGTCACTAACCTCACAGAATATCTTCATGACACGAACCACAGCAAATATAGCATGCAGCAACTACTGCCAGCTAAATGAACAGATTCTAATTACTTTAGACTCTAACTACTAATATGCATGTGGTTAGCAAAGGAAAGTTTTGTTGCTGAGCAAACAATGTATTGAACAGATTTTACCTTAATCATACGACATCAAGTTACAAAAACTATATAATCATCAATAATTCCATTATCCAAGCATTAGAAAATACATCAATCATCACTTTACAATCCATGTCCAACCAATACCAAATCTCCATGACGGACACACGTCCAAACCGTCCGCTCGCGCTAACACTGCTCACTTCCATTAGTGCTAACTATTAACTCCCAAGTGCGAGTCCGACCAGCCACAGAGTATCTTACAGAAGGCGTACAGCGCTGTCAGAGATATTATTACAGTCTATAGCGATGCCAACATACAAACATATAAATAGGCTACCTACAAAATGCGATAAACGTACGTTTGTCATTCCTTAACCTGCTGCCTATGAGAAGTCGTAGGGTCAGTATTGCCTCGCGTGTTCCTACATTTCTCCGGGATCGAAACTTATCTTCCGCGAGATCGGCTTTACAAGTTTTTCCATTCTTCTGTAAAGAATTCGTGTTTGTGGTTTGCAGCCTTGACTTGTTAAACTGATAGTTGGGTAATTTTCACACTTGTCAGCTCCTGTTTTCTTTGGAATTTGAGTTAATGTATTCTTCATGAAGTCTGCGAATATTTCACCTGTCTCATTCATTTTTCTCATTAGATGGAAGAGGTTTGTCATGGCTGTCTCTCCCAAGGCTATCTGTAGGTCTAATGGGATGTGTCTACTCCCAGGGCCTTGTTTCGACTTTGTTTTTTCAGTGCTTTGTGAAATTCTTCAGGCTGTAACATATCTCCCTTCTCATCTTCATATACATCCTCTTCCATTTCCATAACGTTGCCGTAAAGTACATCTCTCTCGTACAGACCCCCTACATACTCCGTCCACCTTTCTGCTATCCCTTCTTTGCTTAGCACTGGTTTCCATCTGAGCTCTTGATATGCATACAGGTGGTTCTCTTTTCTCCAAAGGTCTCTTTAATTTTTCTGTATGCTGCATCTATCTTACCACTGGTGACATACGTTTCTACTCCCTTACATTTGTTCTCTAGCCATTCATGCCTAGCCATTTAACACTTTCAATTGATCTCATTCTTTAGAGTTCTGTATTCCATTTCACCTGTCTCATTTATTGTATTTCTATATTCTCTCCTTTTATCGATTAAATTCAGTATCTCTTGTGTTACCCATTTCTACTAGCCCTCGTCCTTTTTATCTACTTGGACCTCTGCCTTCTTCACTATTTCGTCTCTCAAAGCTATATATTCTTCTTCTACTTATTCCCTTCCCCTCTTCTTATCAGTTGTTCCCTGAAGCTCTCTACAACCTCTAGTTCCTTCAGTTTATCCAGGACCCATCTCCTTAAATTACGGCCTTTTTGCTGCTTCTTCAGTTTTAATCTGTAGTTCACAAACAATAATGTGTCGTCAGAGCCCATATCTGCACATAGAAATATCTTGCAATTCAAAACCTGGTTCCGAAATCTCTGTCTTACCATCATATAATCAATCTGAAACTTTCCGCTGTCTGCAGGTCTTTTCCAAGTACACAACCTACTTTCATGAGTCCCATACCGTATGAATTATGCTCTGGGCAAAATTTTAGCAGATGGCTTTCTCTTTCGCTCCTTTCCCCCAGTCCATATTCACCTCTGCTTTTCCCTCTCTTCCTTTTTCTACTGTCGAATTCCAGTCCCCCATCATTATTAACTTTTCGTCTCACTTAACTATCTGAATTATTTCTTCTATATTCGTCAGACATTTCCTCAATATCCTCTTCATCTGCGGAGCTAGTTGACAGTCTGTAAATCGAAGAAGCAGATGGCTGAGGACGTAGGTTGCAAGTGCTACTCTTAGATGAAGAGGTTAGCACTGGAGAGGAATTCGTGGCGGGCCGCATCAAACCAGTAGAAGAATGATAAAAAAAAAAAAAAAAATTACTTACCAGCCCGATTAGGGGCTCGGACTTTCCACGCTCCGATCTGTAGAACGCAAGTTTTGTTTCTCCTCATAACGTCACCCTCCTGAGGAGTAGTCCTCGCCCGGAAATCTTAGGTGAAATCAGAAACGAAGGCGTTACCGTTAACAGTACAATCCAAATGCAACTACTTATTGTAGGAAACGAGCGCATAGGTAGAAACAGTGCACCGAAGGTTTCTACTAGGAGTAAAACTTGTGTGATGACGTGTTAGAAGAAGAAATAGGAGTCTGTTTGGAAGACTTGTGGAAATCAGTATAAGAAGCAGAGTTTAAACCGCTTTGTAAGACTCGTGTCCAAATTAGACAGAATGCGCTAACGTTTCATCACAGTTTCTACAGTATTGGGGAAACTGAGAAACAAACTACTATTGAGCTTTCGTAAGAATATCATCCACGCAAAAGTACGAAGATCTGATGAAATTTTCGAACAATCACCTGAAATAATCATGTATCTAAGCTGGTGATCAGAATAATATAGACAAAATGAAGTTGAGGGAATACTGCTTGAAAATTAGTTTGCAGTTGAGAGAAGTACAGACAAATGAGAGCCAGATCTGAGCAGGCGATTGATAATGCCCCAAACTCATGAGAACTTAAGACACCTTCACAGAATTTACGATATTGCAGCTCCTTTATTATTCCGAATTACGAGGCGAAGTTCCTTCGGTCATGCATGCATGGAAGTATGGGTTTGGCCTCGAGTCGCGCTCGGATAGCAAATGGTAAGGCGACTGCTCGCGGGATCGAGTCCTCGGTTGGCAGGAGTTTTCACTGTCGTCATTCCATTACACAGCTAATAATAGTCCACAGTCGCAACTACGAATACATTTCATGTATTTTATAGGATCTGCCTATCTGAAAAAGCGTTCGACAATATAAAATGACATGTTGGAAAAATCTGAGAAAACCAGGAGTAAGCTATAGTGAAAGAAGGGTAATTTGTGTAGAAGAACCAGAGAGAACAATAAGAATTGAAACGTCCCCTTTGAACAATTATACATGACTGTGCTTAAACTGACACACAATATTTTGTTAGCGCAACGCAATCTGACTTTCAAAATTCCCTACAAAAGAATGGCCCTGACTAACATTAAACTATACCTTTCACAAATCACTTACCTCACAAAAATCTTCGCTGCTCAAGCTACTGCAATACAGCGAGCGCCACTACTGCCAGCTAAATAAAAGATTCAAACTATGGAAGGCACTAACTACTGATAGGGATAGTTAGCAAATGAAAGATATTAATAGAGAACAAACAATGTATTTACCTTGATATCATCATATATAAATATAGCAGTTCATGACAAATTACAAAACTCCGCCATCTCTCTCCCCACATCCACCACTGCTGGCGGCTCACCTCCAACTGCGCAACGCTACGCGCTGTTCACATCCAGCTGCCACTGCCCAACACTACAATGGCGAGTATTACAACAATGCAAATCAGCCACAGACTGCACACAGCACAGCCAGTGATTTTTCATATAGAGCGCTACGTGCCGTTACCAATAAGAAAACATAAACAGCCTACTTACAGAATGTAAGACAGACAACTGTGCACGAATTAGAAAAGACGCAATGCAGGCATGGAATCAGTTTCCCCTACTGTTCAGTCTGTAAATCGAAGAAGCAGCGACGGAAATGAAAGGTTCAAGAGTGGAGTTAAAATTCAGAATGAAAAGATACCAATAACGGAAGTCGTTTCTAATATTACTATGCTCAGTGAAAGCGAGAAGAGTTACACGGCCTGTTGAATGAAATGAATAATCTAATGACTACAAATTCTGGATTGAAACTAAACCGAAGAAAGACAAAAGTTATAGTGATTACAACAAGAGAGTTTAGCGATAAAGGAAACTCCAAAATTGGTGACTTTGGTTTCGTCATAAGACACCACTAACAGGTGGGCTGTCGAAAGTCCGCCAGTATCTGCGGACCCCAAGGGGTGGCGTCTGCGGGGCAGTAGACGCAAATGAGTCGCCGCACCTTCCCTCTCCGGGAAGACTAGACGACACGAGCGACCTCACAGGTGCAGGAGTAAACGACGTCGATGGCAGCATTGGAAGGGCGGTCCATCAGCGCAGATTGTCCCCTCACTTCGTCAAGTAAACTCAACGGGACAGCGGTTGCCAACATCGTAGTTACCTAGGTCTACGAGAACCGACACGGCTATACTGATAGTTTACTGTTGATTTGACAAAAGACTGTATTCAGAGATTAGAGATATTTATTATGTTCGACATTACTGCTCCTCAAAAGATAAGTAAGTGTGTTTCATTATATGATTACAGCACTGTCTATTGACATTCTGTAATGTGCCCAGTTACTTTGGTCTGACTCCTGCTTCCTAGTCTACGAAGTACTGACAACCCGAGATACGACAGTGATCACGACGTACAGGAAGTTCACTAATTATGCCACCCTGGAAGCAAAATAACGCGTGATGGACGAAGCAAGGAGGGAGAAAAGAACAACTTGCTCAGAAAAAAAAAGTTTACTAGCATCAAACATAAGCCTTAATTTTAGGAAGAAATTTCTGACAATATGTTTGTAGCTCAACATTGCAGCAGTAAATGATGGGCTGTGGGAAAACCGAAAAAGAAGAGAATCGATGCCTCTGAAATGTGGTGCTACAGAGTGGGCGAGGGAAGGAATATATGGAAAACGCCGACAAGAAGATGGCACATGTTAATAAGACGTGTTAAGCCATCAGGGAGAAACTTCCATGGTACTATAGGGAGCTGCAGAGAGCAAAAACCATGGGGGAAGACAGAGATTGGAATACATCCAACAAATAATAATTGTAGTTGTAAGTTGCAACTGCTACTATGTGACGAATTCACTTCAGGCCACAGCAAACCATTCAGAAGACTCAACACTGAATAATAAATTAAGATCATCAGGCATACCGTCGGCTTCTCAAATATTACTTTTTTTTTAAATGTAAAGGGGCTACCGTGCAAAATAAAAAAAAAGTTGCTTATACCTTGGGCATTCTTTAATCGTATTTACTATCTACTCCACTTTAACTTCTCATTTCATACAACTTTAATAACATAATGCAGAACATACTTTCGAGCATGTGGTGAGTGTCCGAACTAACTACACCTTCTTAATTAAGGCTATACGTAAAATATAATTGTTGTGGACTGGCAAGAGAGCCAACCCACTATGAGAAGAAGCCGAAAGGCACGCGATTTAGCTCACGCAGGCTGGCGTGGGGTCTGGAACAGGACAAGGATGTTAGACTTTAGCAAAAAAGGACGTAGCTGTTGGAATACTTAACTTTAATCCGTAAATGGTGAACACCGCTGTTGACGGTACATGTTTTACGGCATCAATAGTAACTGGTAATGGCGCTTTGCTAGGTCGTAGCAAATGACGTAGCTGAAGGCTATGCTAACTATCGTCTCGGCAAATGAGAGCGTAATTGGTCAGTGAACGATCGCTAGCAAAGTAGGCTGTAAAACTGGGGCAAGTGCTAGGAAGTCTCTCTAGACCTGCTGTGTGGCGGCGCTCGGTCTGCAATCACTGATAGTGGCGACACGCGGGTCCGACGTATACTAACGGACGCGGCCGATTTAAAGGCTTCCATCTAGCAAGTGTCGTGTCTGGCGGTGACACCACAATAACCATAAGTTGAGTAGTGAATTCTATATAACTAGCAAAATGTGCTAGTA
This sequence comes from Schistocerca serialis cubense, assembly GCF_023864345.2. Taxonomy (NCBI): domain Eukaryota; kingdom Metazoa; phylum Arthropoda; class Insecta; order Orthoptera; family Acrididae; genus Schistocerca; species Schistocerca serialis. The sequence continues at coordinate 591,369,249 of NC_064638.1, read as the reverse complement.
CGTGGAAGAAAACCGTCAACTGCATGAAGAATTACACTAATAGCTGAGATGAACAAGTTTCTCTCTAGACCTGCCGTGTGGCGGCGCTCGGTCTGCAATCACTGATAGTGGCGACACGCGGGTCCGACGTATACTAACGGACCGCGGCCGATTTAAAGGCTACCACCTAGCAAGTGTGGTGTCTGGCGGTGACACCACAATAATCATAAGTTGAGTAGTGAATTCTATATAACTAGCGAAATGTGCTAGTACGTGGAAGAAAACCGTCAACTGCATGAAGAATTACACTGATAGCTGAGATGAACAAGTTTCTCTTTTGTGACTACGAACTGGCTCTCAGCCAATAATCGTTGTGTATCTTGATCAATATCATTGAGAACCAATGCTTCGAATACTGTCAATGGTTACGAAGAGAATGATAGTTGGTATAATTAATTCACACTCTTAACAAGAGCTATGACTAAGGCCCCAACCATAACTACAGCTATTTAGGTTAAATTCAACACTCGAGATCGCAATAATACAGCTACTGCTATTCTCCCACCAACACACACGTTACAGTTAAAACTTACAGAATCGGAAAAATTCGCAGGTCATTCTCTCCTTTAATAGGTTTAGCAGTCACATGGTCAGAACTTCGGACGCATCTCAATAACCTCAGTTTTCTACGGAATTTAGGAAGATAGAGACATAACGGATCACGCAAACAGTAGTCGTGTGAAACTCACTTAGCTCTATTCATTCACTGGAACGTGAAGGGTCTAAGTAACCGATGTGGATGCCATGGTTTTCTTGAAATATGAACACCTTTCGGTGTAATTCCGCACCGTAATCTAGTAAGCACTATATCTGCTTTTGCAATTTAAACACGTAAAGGGATTAGATGGGAAAGTCACGTAAGTATTTGGGAATGAGATCATCAAGACGAATGTAGCATCTTATGCAGCAAGAATAACAGGTGAAATACGTGCGTTAGCGCCCGAGGATTGCATATTTCTTACAGAGGGTCCGGTATCGACACTGTTGGGATTCTGACCTATGTGAAACATGAACGTTTTTGTGGTCTGTTGGTGAAATCTGTACCATGTTTTATTATAAATATACTTCACCTCTACTATGTATTTACTGTGTTTCATGATGTCCCTCATTGCCTGTAATTATTCCTGTGCCACTACGTCCCCTTAAAGTAGTGTAGTTGTTTCTGTTGAATGAAATCAATAACATAATTCTATAATAGTTTTTTTGCCTTTTCTCTTCGTGGCTTCATGGCTGAAAGTCTCCTGACATTACGTTAGAAGCTAGAAGTTTAGAGTTTACTATTTCACCGTCCATATATTTGATTCTTATATAATATTGCTCCTTACAATCTTTAAGCATTCTTGTTTCCGTTTTAATTCGTATGTACTTACACGACACAGTTCCATTTAATAGCGTAATAATCAAAGTTCCCTGACTTTGTACTTCATGTAAAGTGTTTGTTATTTTCCACTTATGGCATAAATGGAAGAAATGTTTCGACAGCATATGTCTACAAGTTCAGGGATTAATCACTTCATTCAGTCACATCCGTTAGGCATTTGCGAGTGCATGGAGGGGTGAAAGATGAACCGATAGTGTATGTATTGTCGGTGGATACACAGGAGCCAATAGGCTGAGATCCATGGCACGATTTTTTTCCCTCAGTCATCAGTCTTCGGATTGATTTGATGCGACCTGCCAGGAATTCCTGCCCTATATCAACCTCCTCATCTCGCACTACCACTTGCAATCTGCTTCCTCAGTTATTTCCTGGATGTATTACAATCGCAGTCCCCATCTACAGTTTTTGCCGTCTACAACTTCTTTTGGAAGCGTGGAAGTTATTCCCTGATGTCTTAACTGATGTCCTGGCAACCTGCCCCTTCTCGAAACCTAGACTCTCAGAAAATTCTTCCTCAAATTAAGGCCTGTGTTTGACACTAGCAAGATTCTCTTCGCCAGGAATGAACTATTGCCTATGCTAGTCTTCTATTTATACCAACGGGTTTACCGTGGTGGTAACACTGGGTCCCGTCATATCACCGAAGTTAAGCAATGTCGGGCCCGGCTAGCACTTGGATGCTGACGGTCCGTGTCTGCCGATCGCTGTTGGCAAACGGGGTGCATTCAACCCTTGTGAGGCCAACTGAGGAGCAACTTGGCAGAGAAGTAGCGGCTTTGGTCCCAAAAACTGAAAAAGGCCGGGAGAGCGATGTGCTGACTACAGAGCCCTTCATATATGCATCCAGTGACGCCTATTGGTTAAGGATGACACCCGGCGGTCGGTCCGTAGGTCTTCGGAAGCCTGTTCAGACTGAGAGAGAGAGAGAGAGAGAGAGAGACAGATAGAGAGAGATAGCTTGCTTTTTATGTCGTTCTTGCTCCGTCCATCATTCTTCTTCTCATTACTTTCGTCTTTCTTCGATTTACTCTCAGTCCATATTCTATACTCATTCACTCCGTTCAGCATATCCAGTAATTCTTCTACCGTTTCACTCATGATAGCGACGTCATCAGTGAATCTTGAAATGCTTCCACCTTGAATTTTAATTCTACTCTTGTAATTTTTATTTACTCCAGTGCTTCTTAGTTGGAAAGATTGTTATGGGTGGAGCCCTATGTCCTTGTATTACACAATTTTTAAACCTAGAATTGGGTTCTATGTCTTCCGCTCTTATTGTTCACCCATAGTTCTTGAACGTATTGCCTCAGGATGACTGGGGGGGGGGGGGTGTTGTCCTCATCATTTCATCATCATTCATGAAAGTGGCGAGACTGGACTGAGCAGAGGTTGGGAATTTGTACGGACGCTGAAAATTGTGCAATTGAGCGCCCCACAAACCAGTCATCATCTTCATCATGTTGTACGTATTATGCAGCCCAGTTATCCGTCTTTCATGTTAACTTACACCTATTTTTCCCAACATTTCGAATATATTGCAACATTTTACGTTGTCGAACGCTTTTTCCACGTCGAAAAATCCTATTAACGTCGTCTTGATATTTCTTCGTCTTGCTTCAGTTGTAAACCGTAAAATGGTTCAAATGGCTCTGAGCACTATGGGACTTAACATCTGAGGTCATCAGTCGCCTAGAACTTAGAAGTACTTAATCGTAACTAACCTAAGGACATCACACACATCCATGCCCGAGGCAGGATTCGAACCTGCGACCGTAGCGCCGCGCGGTTTGAGACTGAAGCGCCTAGAACCGCTCGGCCACACCGGCCGGCCTGTAAACCGCAATGTGAGAACTACCTTCCTGACCTTCACCTAATACATCATCAGTTTCTTTACCATTCTTCTGAAGGTTATTCTTGTAAGAAACTTGAGTGCATGCGTTGTTAAGCTGATAGTGCTATAATTCTCGACGTGTGGGTTCTTGCCATCTTCGGTATTATGTAGATGATGTTTTTCAGATTGCCTGATAGAGTCGCCAGTCCCATTCATTCTACACAACGACGTAAATAGTTCAGTTGCGATTTCGGCCAAAGATTTTAGAAATTCCGATAGAGTGTTATCTAACAGTTCTTTGTTATTTGATCTTGAGTCCTCCTAAACTCTGTTAAATTCTGTTTCTAATAGGGGATCCATATCTCTTCCTTGTCCACTCCTGTTTCTTCCTCTAGTGCGTCATCAGATAAATCGGAGAAATTAAAAATTAAGAGAGTAGTGGGAATTGAAATGTTAAATGTAAGAATTCTAACGGACTGGGAATTCGTTGATAAAGTCGGCAACTTAAGCAACCGTTCTTTCGACTAACTCTTCAGTACAGTTTCTACATCTACGAGTACATCTACACCCATACTCCGCAAGCACCTGACGGTGTGTTGCGGAGGCTACCTTGATTCGTCTATCGGTTCTCGTACTGTTCGTGGAAAGAAATATTATCGGTTTGCATCTGTGTGGGCTCTAATCTCTCTGACTTTATCCTTGTGGTCCCTTAGCGAGATATACGTAGGAAGGAGCAATATTCTGCTTGACTCCTCGGTGAAGGTATGTTCTTGAAACTTCAAGAAAAGCTCATATCGAGTTACTGAAAGTCTCTCTTGCAGAGTATTCCACTGGCGTTTACCTACCATCTCCGTAAAGCTTTCGCAATTACTAAATGATACTGTAACGAAGCGCGCTGCTCTCCGTTGGATCTTCTCTATCTCTTCTATCAACCCTATCTGTTACAGTGAGCAATATTGAAGCAGTGGGCAAACTAGTGCACTGTAACCTACTTCCTTTGTATTCGCACCGCATTTCCATAGGATTCTTCCAATGAATCTCAAACTGGCATCTGCTTTACCGACGATTACTTGTATATGGTCATTCCATTTTAAATCACTCCTAATGCCTACTCCAAGATAACTTATGGAATTAACTGCTTCCAGTTGCTGACCTGCTATATTGTAGCTAAATGATAAAGGATCTTTCTTTCTGTGTACTCGCAGCACATTACACTTGTCTACATTGAGATTCAATTGACATTCCCTGCACCATGCGTCAATTCGTTGCAGATCCTCCTGCATTTCAGTATAATTTTCCATTGTTACAACCTGTCGATATACTACAGCATGATCCGCAAAAAGCCTATGTGAACTTCCTATGTTATCCACAAGGTCATTTATATATATTGTGAATAGCAACCTTGTTACGACACTCCCCTGCGGCAGACCTGAAATCACTCTTACTTCGGAAGACTTCTCTCCATTGAGAATGACATGCTGCGTTCTGTTATCTAGGAACTCTTCAATCCAATCAGACAATTGGTCTGATAGTCCATATGATCTTACTTTGTTCGTTAAACGACTGTGTGGAACTGTAACAAACGCCTTGCGGAAGTCAAGAACCACGGTATCCACCTGGGAACCCGTGCCTATGGCCCTCTGGGTCTCGTGAACGAATAGCGCGAGCTGGGTTTCACACGATCGTCTTTTTCGAAACGCATACTGATTCCTACAGAGTAGATTTCTAGTCTCCAGAAAAGTCATTATACTCGAACATAATACCTGTTCTAAAATTCTACAACTGATCGACGTTAGAGATAAAGGTCTATAGTTCTGCACATCTGTTCGACTTTCCTTGTTGAAAACGGGGATGACTTGTGCCCTTTTCCAATCCTTTGGTACGCTACGCTCTTCTAGAGACCTACAGTACACCGCTGCAAGAAGGGGGGCAAGTTCCTTCGCGTACCCTGTGTAAAATCGAACTAGTATCCCATTAGGTCCAGCGGCCTTTCCTCTTTTGAGCGATTTTAATTGTTTCTCTATCCCTCTGTCATCTATTTCGATATCTACCATTTTGTTATCTGTGCGACAATCTAGAGAAGGAATTATAGCGCAGGTTTCCTCTGTGAAACAGCTTTGGAAAAAGACATTTAGTATTTCGGCCTTTAGTCTGTCATCCTCGGTTTCAGTACCATTTTGGCCACAGAGTGTCTGGATATTTTGTTTTGATCCACCTACCGCTTTGGCATAAGACCAAAATTTCTTAGGATTGTCTGCCAAGTCGGTATATAGAACTTTACTTTCGAATTCGTTGAACACCTCTCGCATAGCCCTCCTCACGCTAAATTTCGCTTCGTGTAATGTTTGTTTGTCTGCAAAGCTTTGGCTACGTATATGTTTGCTGTTAAGTTCCTTTTGCTTCCGTAGCAGTTTTCTAACGCGGTTGTTGTACGACGGTGGCTCTTTTCCATCTCTTACGATCTTGCTTGGCACATACTTATCTAATGCATATTGTACGATGGCTTTGAACTTTATCCACGGATCCTCAACAGTATCTGTACTTGAGATAAAACTTTTGTGTTGAGCCGTCAAGTACTCTGAAATCCGCTTTATATAACTTTTGCTAAACAGAATAATCTTTCTACCTATTTTAAAGTTTCTATTTACGGCTGAAATCGCCGATGCTGTAATCGCTTTACGATCGCTGATTCCCTGTTCTGCGTAAACTGTTTCAAATAGTTCGGGTCTGTTTGTAACCAAAAGGTCTAATGTGTTATCGCCACGAGTCGGTTCTCTGTTTAACTGCTCAAGGTAGTTTTCAGATAATGCACTCAGTTTGGGGTCATTCTTCGAATATTAGTAACCAAAGAGAAGGGTACAAAGACTTATTAATGTAATTAGTCAGCACAAGAATGTGACACAGCCAGACAAATGGAATACGCTACAAGGAAGACTTTGTGAATACCACAAAGCTTTAGTCTCACATATCTGTGAGCTCATGTTCCAAAAGGGATTCAAGGACGATATTACGTGTATAACTGTAGTAATTTGGAAGAGTGAAGTGCATTGCTGTCAGGCGTTCTGTATACGCACCGCACATGAATAGAATGAGCGGAGTAGAGGGAGAGGGTGTGAAGTGAATTTTGTACATCACTTTCTCTCAACCACAAACTGGGTAGAGGTTTGCGGAATACAGAAACAGATGCAGATAAACTTGTAGCAAACAAGGGTTTCCGTGGAGTTACCCATCTATTAAGGCTTTGTGCAAGAGCCGCAGCAGCTTGAACTACGGCGGACCAGCAGACACCTGGCGGCGGCGGCTGAAGGGCGGAGGTGCAAGTTTTCGGAGACAGTCAAGTTGGGTCGTAATTGGCGGCGCCGACCTGCAGTCTGGTCCCAGGGGGCAGCGCCGTGACAGTGGCTGACGCCGCAGTGTGAGGCGCCCCACGGTACGACAGCCCCCTCTAGATAACACGAGGCACCCGTGTGTCCCGTAATGGAACGATGCCAGTTTCTCTTATAAACTGACGTAATCGGAAAAGCTTTAGAACGCACAAAACTGCATACCTGCACAACTTCAACCACGAGGGGTTATGGGATCCTCAGGGAGGAACTTCCACACCACAGATATTTCCATCATTAAAACATGAGATCACTAGAAAGACTTACTCAGCTTATACTTCTTGATTTGAGGGAATAAAAAACGGGTGTCTTATTCATGACTTTTGGTACTATAAGATCAGGATTTTTCTTTCGTATTTTCTGTATATAGTGAGTGGTTTTACTGATCACAAACAAGTTTTCTCATACAAAAGACGTGGTCGGCCGAAGTGTTCTCAAGTCATCATAATGTGCTAGCAACAGTGTTTAATTCCTGATGGAACACTTTTTCTCAAGTCCGCCCCGGTAGATGAGTGGTCAGCGTGACGGATTGCCGTCCTACGGTCCCGGGTTTGATTCCCTGCTGGGTCGGGGATTTTGTCCGCCCAGGAACTGGGTATTGTGTTGTCTTCATCATCATTTCATCCCCATCCGGCGCGCAGGTCGCCCAATGTGGCGTCGAATGTAATAAGAGTTGCACCAAGGCGGCCGGACCTGCCCTGCAAGGGGCCTCCCGGCCAATGACGCCAAACCTTTTCCCAAGAGTAGTCCTGAGTGACCGAGCGGTTCAAGGCGCTTCAGTCCGGAACCGCGTGACTGCTACTGTCGCAGGTTCGAATCCTGCCTCGGGCATGGATGTGTGTGATGTCCTTAGGTTAGCAAGGTTTAAGTAGTTCTACGTTCTAGGGGACTAATGACCTCAGATGTTAAGTCCCATAGTGCTCAGAGCGATTTTTGAAACTTTTCCAAAGATGGGCGTTCGAATATATACACTGAGGTGACAGAAGTCGTGGGATACCCTCTTTTACCAAGAGTAGTGCAGCAACTCGATGTGGCATGGACTCAGCTAGTTCTTAGAAGTGCCGTCCTAAAATATTAAGCCATACTGCCTCTATAGTTCTCCATAATTGCGGAAGTGTTATCGGTGCAGGATTTTGTACATGACCTGACCTTCCGACTATGTCAGATAAATGTTCGATGGAATTCATCTCGGGCGATTAGAATAGCCCAATCATTCGCTCGAATTGTGCAGAATGTTCTTCAAATCCATCCACAAAAATCCGATCATCATTTGAGAACATGAACTTCGAGAATGCCCGCAAATGGCCTCCAGGTAGCCGAAGTTAATCATTTCCAGTCAATGATCGGTCCGGGTAGACCAGGGGACCCACTCCATTCCACACTATTATGGAGCCACCACCAGCTTGCTCAGTGTCCTGTTGACAACTTGGGTCCATGGCTTCGTGAGACCTGCGCGACGCGGGAACCCCACCATCAGCCCTTACCAGCTGAAATCTCGACACTTCAGACCTGACTACGGTTTTCCAGTGGTCTAGGGCCGAACCGATATGGTCACAACCCCAGGACAGGTGCTGCAGGCGATGTCGTGCTGTTAGCAAAGGCACTCCTGTCGTTCGTCTGCTGCTGTAGCCCATTAACGGCAAATTTCGCCGCACTGTCCTAACGGATATGTTCGTCTTACGTTCCCCATTGATTTGTGCAGTTATTTCACGCAGTACAGCTTGTCTGTTAACACTCTACTAAAGCGCCGCTGCTCTCCGTACTTCAGTGCAGACCGTCGACCACTGCACTGTCCGCGGTGAGTGGTAATGCTTAATATTTGCTATTGTCAGCAGAATCTTGACTCTATATACGTCGGAATATATAATTCCTTAACCATTTCTGAAATGGACTGTCCCATCATCTGGCCACAATTAACATTGCGCGTTAAAAGTCTAATAATTCCCTTAGTGCTGTCGTAGTAACGTCACAAAACGTTTTCACATGAATCGTCGGAGTAAAAATGATAACTCCGCCAATGCACTGCTCGTTTATGCCTTCTGTACAGGGTACTACCGCCATCTGTGTATGTGCATATTGCTATGTCATGACTTCTATTACCTCAGTGTATTTAAGAAACCATGACCGGTTTCGGCCCCCGAGGCCGTTATAACGTGACTTAGAACGGGACACCCATTAGCGTCGGAATTCTATTTCTTTTGCAAACCTCTGTTTGAACCATTATACGCCCAGACTTACTGCATTAGTGACAGCACAATACCGCATTTTTTCCTCATTTCACTCGAAAAATAATGTGTACAGCTCATATGATTATAATATGCAATGAAGCGACAAAGAAACTGGTATAGGCATGCGTATTCAAATACAGAGATATGTAAACAGGCAGAATACGACGCTGCGCTCGGCAGCGCCCATAGAAGACAAGTGCCTGGCGCAGTTGTTAGAACGGTTACTGCTACTACAATAGCAGAATATCAAGATTTAAGTGAGTTTGCCCTTGGTACTATAATCGGAGCTTGAGCGATTGGACACAGCACCTCCGAGGTAGCAATGGAGTGGATTTATGAGTTTACCGTGAATATCAGGATTCCGGTAAAACATCAAATTTCCGACATCGCTGTAAAGATTCTACAAGAATGGGACTAACGACGACTGAAGAGAATTGTTCAACGTGAAGCAAGTGCAACCCTTCCGCAAATTGCTGCAGATTTCAATTCTGGTGTTTCAACAAGTGTCGGCGTGCGAACCATTCAACGAAACATCATCGATGTGGGCTTTCGGAGCCGAAGGCACTGCACGACACAAAACTTTGCACCTCGCCTGGGCCCGTCAACACTGACATTGGACTGTTAATGAATGGAAACATGTCAAATTGTATCGAGCGAATGGACGTGTACGGGTATGGAAACAACCTTATGAATCTTTGGCCAATGCATGTCAGCAAGGAACTGTTCAGGCTGGTGGAGCCTCTGTAATGGTATGGGACGTGTGCAGCTGGAGTGATACGGAACTCGTTATACATCTAGATACGACTCTGACAGGTGGCACGTTCGTAAGTATTCTGTCTGATCACCTGCATCCATTCATGTCCATTGTGCGTTCCAACTGATTTGGGCACTTCCGGTAGTATAGACACACCATACGTCCAGAATTGCTACAGAGTTGCTCCAGGAACACTCTTCTGAATTTAAACACTTCCGCTGGCCACTAAACTCCGCAGACATAAACGTTATTGAGAATATCTGGGATGCCTTGCAGCGTCCTATTCCGAAGAGATCTCCACCCCCTCGTACTCTTACGGATTTATGGACAGCCCTGCAGGATTCATGGTGTCAGTTCCCTCCAGTACTATATCAGACAGTCTAGTCCATGCCACGTCGTGTTGCGGCACTTTTGCGTGCTCCGGGGGCCCTACACGATATTAGGCTGGTGTACCAGTTTCTTTGGCTCTTCAGTGTATATATTTCACCGCTAAGTAATGGAATACGGCACAGGTGAGGAACTTGAGCTCTGTAGAAAAAAAGCAGTTGCTTCAACATAGCCTCCTCACTATAGTAATGATAGCAACGATTCGATTCTGTAAATCATTTTTGTTATTGACTGGCTTTTGGAGACTGTCCTTGACCTACCAACGTAGAAGAAAGTTCAGCGGAACTCAAGCGACCTAAGAGGCCTCCGAATTGAATGATCGCTGTCAAGCCAATGATCCGGAAACACCTGTTCTAGAGTATTCCACAGAGTTGGAGCCCAATGTGGCAGTGCTGTATCTTGTTGGAAAACGGCTGTGCGTTGATAGTCGGACAGTTGTGGTAATGCAAACATCCCCAGCATATCAAAGAAATTGCTTGAACAAGGTAGTTGTTTGAACTAACTGGTTTTTTTTCTGAGAATAAGTAGTCCCCTAACGTGACTAACCATCAAATACATTACACATTCACTTTCGGGGTGTCACATATCTCTTCCGTCACAGTATGCGTCGGTTGTACCACAGATGATAACATTGTGTTTGTTTACCTTACCATTCACGTGGGATGTTGCTGCATCAGAAAATGCTAGATTGTTCCCATCTTCCTGTAAACAATGCAGAACGTCCAAAGTGTCTGGTTTCAGTGCAAGCAACAGTTGCAGTCGATATGGACGCATCTGCAAACGTTTCCAAAGGACAGGGCACATGGTCGTCCTAGGGATATGCAGCTCTTGCGATGCCCTCCGAACATTCTGTGTCGGCTTCGCTTTTTCCGTGTCGTCCGGCATGGTGTTTCATTCAAATCAATGCTTCCTATGAGCCTCACATTTCCGTACCAGTGGCGTATCGACGTTTGCGAGAGAGGATGCTTCCTACACCCTGTTTGGATGTTCCTTTGAATCTGCGTGTCCCATTTGGTCCGAATGAATCTTTTCACACATTGAGCCTATTTTGAACCGTTGTCAACATGCTTCATTCACGGAAATCTAGAAAACACACAAACCGAACTTTCTGAGCTTGTCTGTCACATAAGGCAAAGATGATGTGAATATCGTAATTAGTTTGGGTGATATAGAACACAGAATTTTGATAAACATTGTACGTCGAAGGAACACTGAATAACTATTCTCAATTAGGACGCGCTCTAGAGACCTTCCACGTGCGGGTGTATGTGTGTGTACGTGTGTGTGTGTGTGTGTGTGTGTGTGTTTGATTTTCGTTACCCTGACAGCATGTATCATCTCCTGAGACCATATATAAGTATAAAGTTAACTGAATTTTGAGTCAGTGCTTGGCAGAAGTTGATAACAATACTAAATAAGGAAACAAGTCCTAATGTTTTGCTGGAACATCTTCGTTTGGTCACAAATATAATTCCGCAAACATAAAGAACTTTTTTGCTGTTTGATACTAAGTGTATAGTATAAATTTAGACACTTTATATAAGTAACTAATGGACTACAGGGTAAACGCTTAAGGTGCTCATCAAAAGCGGGCTCTTTGAGCGTCCCTCTAAGGTCGTCGGCAAGGTTCTGCAACACTCAATACGTACCACAGATTAATACAGATGTCTAGAGTTGTCCCAATTTGAATCGCAGGCGCGTGGAATTAACTCTTAAAATGTAGTTACACCTACTTCCTACAAAGAAATGCATATTTCGCAACTATAAAAACGTAAATGTAGTAGTTGAGACATGATAAAGAAACACTCGGGTCTGCTATATGAGTCATGCAGCGTGAAACAGAAAAACGGACTAAAGTGAGTCAGGTATCTTTCCTCACATCAAAAATCAGCTACTGGGTACATAGACAGACAAAAGGCTTTCTCTCTGTCGCTTAAAATACGCCTTAAACTTTAAGCATGGTAACCGAGGAAATACTTCAGCTGATAGATGAAAGAACGAAGTACCAAAATGTTCAGGGAAAATGATGAATGATATAAATAGGAAGTGCAGAGAAGCTAAGACAAAATGGCTTCATGAAAAATGTGAAGATATCGAAAAGGAAATGATTGTCGGAAGGACTGAATCAGCATATACAAAAGTCAAAACAACCTTCGGCGAAATTAAAAGCAAGGGTAGTAACTTTAGGAGCGCAATGGGCATTTCACTGTTGAAACGAGAGCAGAGAGCAGATAGGTGGAAAGAGTACATTGAAGGCCTCTGTGACGGGGAAAATTTATTTGATGTGATATAAGAAGAAACAGGAGTCGATTTAGGAGAGACAGGGGATCCAGTATTAGAATCAGAAGTTAAAAGGGCATGGGAGGACTTAAAATCAAATAAGGCAGAAGGGATAGATAACATTCCGACAGAATTTCTAAAATCATTGTCGGAAGTGTCAACAAAACGACTATTCATGTTGGTCTGTAGAACATATGAGCCTGGCAACATGCCGTCTGACTATCGGAATAATATCATCCGCACAGTTCTGAAGATTACAAGAACCGACAAGTGCGAGAATAATCTTACAATCAGCTAACAGCTCATGCTTCCAAGTTGCTGATAAGAATAATACACAGAAGAATGGTAAAAAAAGCTGAAGATGTATTAGATGATGCTCATTTCGGCTTTAGAAAAAGTAAAGGCTCCAGAGAGGCAATTCCGACCTTGCGGCTCATTTTGGAAGCAAGACCAAGGAAAAGTCAAGGCACGTTCATAGGATCTGTCGATCTGGAAAAAGCGTTCGAGAATGTAAAATGGGGCGAGCTTTTCGATCGACGTTTCGACACTTTCTGTTGGAATCATCTTCAGGATCTAGTGGTGTCCACAGTTTACAGAATACAGTTGGAGACCAGTGTCGCACTCCTTATAAATAGGAGTTGTCACGTGTTTATGCTGGAGATGTGGGGTTACTGGTTAATATTTCTGTGACTCACTGCCATAAGCTGGACCCGGGCTCGGTTCCTTGGACTGAAGGGATTTTTCCTTGGTAGGAGGACTGGAAAGGAGCACTCAGTCTCATGACTCCAACGGAGGTGGTATTTGACAGAGCAGAAACGGCTTCAGTTCACGAAAACAGACAACGGCGGTAGAGCGGTGTGCTGACCCCACGTCCCTCAAACCCTGTCCAATGACTCTATTGCCAAAGGATGACACGGCGGTCGGTCGGTGCCGATGGGCGGTCCGTAGTCTATGGAGCAACAGAGTAACTCACTGCATTTACGAGGGCTGTACTGCATCCAGATGTGTAGAGGACATCTCCTTTAACAAGTACGAATCTACAGTAAATCGTTTACTAATGTATTTCTTGTTAAAATATGAACAAAATTAGATGGGATCGTAACAGGTAAGTATACTAAGGAGGACTGTATCTCATGGTGTAGGTAGTTTCAGCCTGTAACCACAATTAGTACTTACGTTACGACGAATTGTTAGCAAACCCATATTTACTGGAACGTTTTTGTCACATTTACCACATATTTCAAATTGTGTTAATTTTCACTATGAATCGCTATATACACTGTATATCATTATTCGGTACGAGAAGTGATAGAAACTGAATCATATATGCAATTGTAGCGGCACATCTCGTACGGTGCAAGAAATAAGTTATTTCCTAGGCACGATAAGCAGCCAAACGATAACAGTAGGAAGAGACTGCACTTTTCAAAGATTTTTCTTCAGGCTACAGTAAAGGAAATTGGGCAGTAGCGTAAAGGTATTAGTAGGGGAAGAACTATGCCTCAGACTGACATTCTAATTCAGATACTCGAAGGAAAACCGAATGGGGAAAAGTCCGTTTCTAACTCACAGACCTTTGTTGTTGTTGTGGTCTTCAGTCCTGAGACTGGTTTGATGCAGCTCTCCATGCTACTCTATCCTGTGCAAGCTTTTTCATCTCCCAGTACCTACTGCAACCTACATCCTTCTGAATCTGCTTAGTGTATTCATCTCTTGGTCTCCCTCTACGATTTTTACCCTCCACGCTGCCCTCCAATACTAAATTGGTGATCCCTTGATGCCTCAGAACATGTCCTACCAACCGATCCCTTCTTCTGGTCAAGTTGTGCCACAAACTTCTCTTCTCCCCAATCCTATTCAATACTTCCTCATTAGTTATGTGATCTACCCATCTAATCTTCAGCATTCTTCTGTAGCACCACATTTCGAAAGCTTCTATTCTCTTCTTGTCCAAACTATTTATCGTCCATGTTTCACTTCCATACATGGCTACACTCCATACAAATACTTTCAGAAATGACTTCCTGACACTTAAATCAATACTGGATGTTAACAAATTTCTCTTCTTCAGAAACGCTTTCCTTGCCATTGCCAGCCTACATTTTATATCCTCTCTACTTCGACCATCATCAGTTATTTTGCTCCCCAAATAGCAAAACTCCTTTACTACTTTAAGTGCCTCATTTCCTAATCTAATTCCCTCAGCATCACCCGACTTAATTAGACTACATTCCATTATCCTTGTTTTGCTTTTGTTGATGTTCATCTTATATCCTCCTTTCAAGACACTGTCCATTCCATTCAACTGCTCTTCCAAGTCCTTTGCTGTCTCTGACAGAATTACAATGTCATCGGCGAACCTCAAAGTTTTTATTTCTTCTCCATGAATTTTAATACCTACTCCGAATTTTTCTTTTGTTTCCTTTACTGCTTGCTCAATATACAGATTGAACAACATCGGGGAGAGGCTACAACCCTGTCTTACTCCCTTCCCAACCACTGCTTCCCTTTCATGTCCCTCGACTCTTATAACTGCCATCTGGTTTCTGTACAAATTGTAAATAGCCTTTCGCTCCCTGTATTTTACCCCTGCCACCTTTAGAATTTTAAAGAGAGTATTCCAGTCAACATTGTCAAAAGCTTTCTCTAAGTCTACAAATGCTAGAAACGTAGGTTTGCCTTTCCTTAATCTTTCTTCTAAGATAAGTCGTAAGGTCAGTATTGCCTCACGTGTTCCAGTGTTTCTACGGAATCCAAACTGATCTTCCCCGAGGTTGGCTTCTACTAGTTTTTCCATTCGTCTGTAAAGAATTCGTGTTAGTATTTTGCAGCTGTGACTTATTAAGCTGATAGTTCGGTAATTTTCACATCTGTCAACACCTGCTTTCTTTGGGATTGGAATTATTATATTCTTCTTGAAGTCTGAGGGTATTTCGCCTGTTTCATACATCTTGCTCACCAGATGGTAGAGTTTTGTCAGGACTGGCTCTCCCATGGCCGTCAGTAGTTCCAATGGAATATTGTCTACTCCGGGGGCCTTGTTTCGACTCAGGTCTTTCAGTGCTCTGTCAAACTCTTCACGCAGTATCATATCTCCCATTTCATCTTCATCTACATCCTCTTCCATTTCCATAATATTGTCCTCAAGTACATCGCCCTTGTATAGACCCTCTATATACTCCTTCCACCTTTCTGCTTTCCCTTCTTTGCTTAGAACTGGGTTTCCATCTGAGCTCTTGATATTCATACAAGTCGTTCTCTTATCTCCAAAGGTCTCTTTAATTTTCCTATAGGCGGTATCTATCTTACCCCTAGTGAGATAGGCCTCTACATCCTTACATTTGTCCTCTAGCCATCCCTGCTTAGCCATTTTGCACTTCCTGTCGATCTCATTTTTGAGACGTTTGTATTCCTTTTTGCCTGTTTCACTTACTGCATTTTTATATTTTCTCCTTTCATCAAGTAAATTCAATATTTCTTCTGTTACCCAAGGATTTCTACTAGCCCTCGTCTTTTTACCTACTTGATCCTCTGCTGCCTTCACTACTTCATCCCTCAAAGCTACCCATTCTTCTTCTACTGTATTTATTTCCCCCATCCCTGTCAATTGCTCCCTTATGCTCTCCCTGAATCTCTGTACAACCTCTGGTTCTTTTAGTTTATCCAGGTCCCATCTCCTTAAATTCCCACCTTTTTGCAGTTTCTTCAGTTTTAATCTACAGGTCATAACCAATAGATTGTGGTCAGAGTCCACATCTGCCCCTGGAAATGTCTTACAATTTAAAACCTGGTTCCTAAATCTCTGTCTTACCATTATATAATCTATCTGATACCTTTTAGTATCTCCAGGGTTCTTCCATGTATACAACCTTCTTTCATGATTCTTAAACCAAGTGTTAGTTATGATTATGTTGTGCTCTGTGCAAAATTCGACCAGGCGGCTTCCTCTTTCATTTCTGTCCCCCAACCCATATTCACCTACTATGTTTCCTTCTCTCCCATTTCCTACACTCGAATTCCAGTCACCCATGACTATTAAATTTTCGTCTCCCTTCACAATCTGAATAATTTCTTTTATCTCATCATACATTTCTTCAATTTCTTCGTCATCTGCAGAGCTAGTTGGCATATAAACTTGTACTACTGTAGTAGGCGTGGGCTTCGTATCTATCTTGGCCACAATAATGCGTTCACTATGCTGTTTGTAGTAGCTTACCCGCATTCCTATTTTCCTATTCATTATTAAACCTACTCCTGCATTACCCCTATTTGATTTTGTGTTTATAACCCTGTAGTCACCTGACCAGAAGTCTTGTTCCTCCTGCCACCGAACAGACCTTATTAAATGGAAAACCAAAAAGGTGTTGCTTCGTATACCGTCTGTATACGGCATAACAATAACGGGAATCAGCAGGAACATACAGTTTCCATGTGCTTTGAGTAGTGAACGAGTCATTGATGCGCCATTCCACTTCAGAAAAAGCACTACGGAAACAGTTATTGTTAAAAGAAAGGCTATGCCATCAGTAATGATGAGAGTCACATTTGCCGGACGGCACTGGAACTATCGTGATGATAATCATCAACGGAAGCTTATTTCGTGGGATCTTTTCTTTGTTTCCACAATTTCCACCAAAGTTCTCACAGTTGTCAAAAACATACTCTCGAAATGCTTGAAATGTATCTCGTTTGTTAAACTGAAAGCAAACTGCAAGTGTATGAACTTGCCTAACGTGCCTATCGTACCGAATTCCAGACTCTAGCCTTCTCATTCTTTGTTTCGTTTCGGTACGGGATAGCGGCGCAGTCCGTCACAAATCAAGCACTGGCTATAACAATGTCGTCCATCTATGTTCTCTTTGATAGTATTCCGGTAGTTTGGGGACACAGTCACATAATACCGTTTAAATGAAGGTTCCGTCATTTTACTTTATAAACTGTTTATTGCATATTACAGTCGTGATTTCGTCTTTGGCCATTTTCAAGTACCACAATGTTAAACATCATCAAACTTCTGTAAACGAGTCACCATCGAGATGTATTAAAAATTCCGTTATATCATGCGAGTGTCACAGCATATAAGTGAGGACATATTGGCAAAGTATCTGGCAGAATTAACAACCATGTCTGAGTTTCAACCATATTTAACATATTTCGACGATGAATTCATTTACTTGAAAATGCCCATAGGCCGAACTCATGATTGTACAATTGAAGAAACAACTATATAGTCAAATGATGGAAGTTTCATGTGAACACATCCTCTGTTTGTACTTTACGTTTTTTGCGTATATCATTCGAAATTATAATTTATCAGTGATGCGTTGAATAAATAAAGGAATTTTGTAAAGTAATGAAGCTGTTGTTTTTCACTTCATAATTACGTGAGAATTATGGAAAAAGCGCTTGCGAGAGAAGGTCGAGTTGATTTTCTAACAAATATCGACCATAGTATGCGACCAGGAAAATATTTCATTAAGTTGTAACAGGGGTAACTGAATGTTTTTGCTAAATTCTAACAAACACGAACATATATGTGGATAATATGTGTCACCGTCGTTGAACATATGCTGCGGACTGCGGACTGACTGCCACATATAGCATGTATGTGGACATCCAGTTCAACAAGATTCAGTCAATTTACAGGTTTAATTGACGCTTTTTGTGTTCTGTTGCGATTGATTCGGTGGCGGGTCCCGTAACGTAGCAATTAGCAAGTTAAAAAGGTGCGCCGGAACCTTCCTGATTGGCACGCATTAACCTGTATCAAACGCAGAACAGCATACGGGCTGAATGTCGCCTCCACTTTAATCATCAGGTTTCAGAGTCCTCGTTTCAGCTGCATAATTTAGCGGGGCAGAGATGAAAGGGAATTTGAAGTTAAAGTGTCCACTGAAGATTTCAATTAAATTCCATTGCTTCCGCGAGCTGTCACTTATTCAGCAGCTTGAAGAGGGGATTAGCGCTCTCTCCAACGCGTTTCAGGGTGTTTTCTCCTTTTTCTGCAGCAATTTGCGTAAGCTGAATCAGAGAGGGGGAAATAAGTAGGAGGTCGCTACTTTGATTTACAGCTGCAGTGACTGTTGATAGCTATTAGCTCGAGATTAAACCTCTCTCCAAAAACCCACCATGTTCTTCAGACACTTCAAATTGTTACAATATTAAGGGTTTACGTGGCGTTTCGTATTGCGACCCACAATCTTCTCTACTCGTCATAATCTTGTCAAGAGAAGTTAATGATGCGTGGTCTCTTCAGCTTTGGACGACGTGGCTCTTCAGGAGTATATCAAAGATCTATGTTGCGGGAAAAGGAGCCCAAATTAAAGAACCGTATAAGTAGGATCTAACCCGATGCTTTCACTCCTGCACCATTTTCGTAACTTCTTTTTGTAGTTACTTATAACAATAAAACGCTGAAATTAATTTCCGAGAATCATTTCATAAGTTATTTTCGGAAAACTTTTAATACGCGAAAAGTTAAACTTCTCTTCGACTGTGAACTATATCACACGGCCAATTATGGGATTAAATATGCGGTACCCCAACCAAGTACGATTACGTGAGTCATCCTTAGTCACTGATTATTTAAATTTGTATTTAGTTTCGAAGAGGATAAATGGAATTCAGGCAAAAAATTTACATTTCTTCTGTTTAATTCTACTCTTTGATGATTAAAAATAATTGGAAGAACATGGAATTAGTTGCATGTGCGGTACGAAGCGTATCAAAAAGCAAGAACGTATTCGAACTAACGCTTCCAATTAGCAGCTGTTTGTTGGTTCACCGGCCACAGCAGCGCGTGGTATTCAGAGGGCTTGCCAGATTGTCAAAAAGTAATGTAGCCATTGTCGATACAGCAATACTATGACGGTTATATGTTACTAGGAAGTACATTGCATTTCAGGTCAGTCAGCAAGAACACCCCAAAACTGTGCTTGACGATGTGGAGGTCCGACACAGTGTAATTTGATATTGCACACACCGTGACAGGGAATTACAACAGGGTATGGATATATTTCTGAGAAATCTGTCTCGAGTACTTTGCATGCGTGATCCCAAAACAAGAAGAGAAACGACTTGGGAACGGGGAAGAACAAAGATATCGTAACTATGTTCAGAAATGGCTCCAAGCACTATGTGACTTAACATCTGAGGTCATCAGTCCCCTAGACTAAGATCTACTTAAACGTAACTAACGTGAGGACATCACACACATCCATGCCCGAGGCAGGATTCCAACCTGCGACCGTAGCAGCAGCACGGTTCCGGACTGAAGCACCTAGAACCGCTCGGTCACAGTGGCCGGCTCGTAACTATGTGCTCATTGTTACAGCTCGGCAGCTTGTTGAGTGAACACAGATTACTGGAACACTGGTACCTGCTGTTCATCGAAGAAGGCTTCCTCACTTTTTGCATTAAGTAGACTCGCATTGTTTTAATAAACTATGTTGCACGTGGAATTGGCCAATAAATGGAACCTGAGCCTTATAACCTCAGAAACGGAGGTAAATGAGAAAGACCTCAGTAACAGAAGAAATTTTTACGATTGTCAAAAGAATGAAATTTAAGAATTTGGCAGGTGTGCAAAACTTGATAATGAAAGTAACCTTGGCATGATGTGTCACTTCCAAGTAAAACATGTCGATGAAACATGGACCATACATAGGAAGAAGTGTTTTTCACAGACAGTAGGTACACTCAAGATACCATGATTCATGATGGTACTCTCGACGCTAGAAAAGGTGGGACATGGTTCGAAATTGGGTGTGTGGTCACGTCGGACGGCAATACATGCTCTACCACGTGATCCCATGCTGGCCACATGGTTGATAAAGAATTCATGTGCTACGGAGTTCAATTCCTCCACCAGCATGGTTGATAACTGCTGGATGGTCGTTGGTGCATGTTGACGAACTGCAGTACGTCCCCCCAAAGCGTACCGCACATGCTCGATGGGACATAAGTCGGGAAACGAGGAGGCCAGTACATTCTAGCAACATTCTTTCCCTCCAAGAGCTCCTCCACCTAAGCAGTTCGAAGCGGTCACGCTTTGTTTTTCAGAAAATGTCAGTGAGGGTGGAATGTACTGCCGAAAAGACGCACATGGAGAAGGAACACTGCGTCACAATAACCGCCGAGTGTAACCGTGTTCAAATATTTGGAGGTCAGCACGTCCATGCAACATTAGGCTTTCCCACACCATACCAGCTGGACCACCAAAAAGATCACATTCGACAAGGTTCCTGTGTGCATTACGGCTTCCTACCTCTTGCTGTATGATGGCATGTCCAGCAGTGCCAAACTTAATTGTTCTTGTGGTCCAGGTGTTCGTTTATTTTTCATGAGAAGCCATAAACATATTTATGTTTGGACATATCCTCTAATTTACGTGAACAGGAAATGAGTGTGGAAAAGCTTTAAATATTTGTGAAGTAGATGTAAAATCGTCCAAGGTGTTAGCCTAGAAACTTTAGTGTGTTGCAGATTTGCTGGTTCATTCAGTTTTAGTCCAGTGGTAAGCTAGTCGCAGTTGTCTGTTGTATTATATTAGAAAATTTCACTGAATTTATTTTTTTAGTTGCAAGTTTCAGAACTGATTGTAAATCAGATTTCAGTATCCCAGTGTGTATGTTTGAGTGGCGGAAGAGGATTTAGAATATTTCTGTTAAATAATGCTTGATACTTTTCTTTGTTACCACACTGAACCACGCTAGCCTCAAATAATATTTTGGCACAGATGATTAAGATCTAATGTTCGTGATCTGAAACACTCACAAAATCATCATCACCAATTTGCCTCATGCAAGTCTTTCGAGTTGACACCACTTCGGTGACTTGCGTGTCGATGGGGATGAAATGATGATGATATGGACAATACAATACCCAGTCCCTGAACGACCAGTTCCATGATGATAGTGGCGTGCTGGCAGCAGTGTATCCGTAGCCTCGTGGTACCGCCCGTGTCACGTGTCACAACGGCTCAATGAGTCATCAGTTCTAACCGTGGTAGCGGCAGCATGTGCTAGCTTTTTTTCTGATTAATTTTATGGAGCTGCGAATTTCCAGAAAAAATTCTGTAACGAAATCGGAAGAAAACCTTTACACATCAAGTCTCCTTGGTAGTTCGACTCAGTAAGTTGTGTTAATGGTCATAGATCTCGGCTTTGTGACTGCCAAGCTGCTACACAATACAAGTATCTCTGAAGAAATTCGAATCGACTGTCAATGATATGAATTTCAATATTGTTTTTTCACTTAAGACTCACATGCCAAGGCGATAAATATGAAAGAAATGAACCTGTTGATTACTATAGGCCTCTATGCTAAATTTCCACAGTAGCATATTTGCAAACAGCAGCTCTAGGAACTCAATTTTTCTCTGGGTAGCTTCCAATATGGGCCATTTTGTCGCCTTAAATCCAATTGAATATTTTAAATATCACTTTGGAACAGCGTTCACTTCTTATTAATTAATGTATGGACCTCAAAACAAGCAGTTTGCCTGAGTAACTATAGAGCGGGTTCTGGAAGGTATTGACACAATGTCTCACATTCATTTAGCATAGGGAATCAAAGAAAGAAACCAAACAAATTACATTGCATTTACTCTCTATGCCTTAACTAACACATATGAATCCATGACAAAAATAAATTATATGAGGAACCTCCTGTGAAAGGAAAAAGAACAGATTGTGACGCTTTAATTGTAGTGCACTGGATCAGAAACAATGAAATTAATTCTGTGACACATTGATGTATTGCATTCTAGTGTAATAAAATAATCAGCAAATAAAAACGGTTTTGTGCCTGCTTTGCTATCAAGAGTGAAACACAAATCGTAGACAGATTTTATAGGTCACCACTCAACAACATTAAAGAATTTTACATGGTCGAGAGTGCGGAGTGGAGCAGACGTTGTCGGCAAATGGCAAGACAATGCAGTGCCTCAGCCTGCGCAGGTAGGCAGTAAACGGGCCCCAGAGAACTCAGACTCATGCGGTGTTCAGAGGCAGATGGTCGGCCAGAAATCTCTTGCTAAAATATTGTTGAGCCGAACTGTTATTACCAATATGACAGAAAGCGAAATATATTTTCGATTCAATTGAATTACACTCATAGCTTCAGCACCGAGAGGAAAGGGGCGATAAAAACTTTGTCGTGTGCTTTCGGCTGCCAGACATTGGATTAGCTAGTCTCGCATTTTACCTCAAGACTACAGTCGTAGTCAAGAGTGATGTACTCAGACTGCAGTCAAGACTTCCTCCGTGAAGTGCTGCAGTCTACAATGTTGCCATATCGAGCATATTGCCAGACATAGAATACTGAGGGGAGCACGACTGTATTGTCCACCTTGCCTAAACGAATTGGCGATCAATTTTTTTGTCTAATACTGTATCTACAACACATATTGCATGCTGAAGACCCAGAAGAATTAAAGAAACAAAATTAGTTTATGAGATCATCGTTAATTACAGCGTCCGAATCATTCATAGTATTGCATACGTGTGTGTGTAAATTCCTTCCAGTGCCCACTCAAGGAAGACAAGGATACACAGTCTAGCTTCAGTATTATAAATACGCCTCAGTTTGTGGATGAACTCAGATTTAGATTGATAATCATTCTGAATATTTAGCAGTAATGTACCCATTGGTGTTAAACTCGTTTTCAACCGATGATTCCCACAGCTACAGAACACTACTTGTGATACCTCTTAGACAAAATACTTATGCAGTGCTATCATACGAAAAGATCAACCTGACACAATCTGTGGGAAGTTTGTTTTAAAACCTTCGTAGCTAGATAAAGAGCTTCTCCTATTTGAGATATCTGGAGAACGTTGCTGCATAAGACGATTTAAGAAGAAACTAAATTCCTTAAGCTACGACAGTTTTTAAAGAAATCGTCTTAATGACACTAATTCGTGGTTTGTGAATCGTTTACCAGCCGTACCCTACCGCATTTCGCTGGTTGAAAGGCAAAAATCATACAAATTTTGAATTTTGCAGAAGGAAAAGAGGGATGGAATGACTCCCACTGGAAGGTCATGTTGTTTTATTTAAATGATTACAAAATCAGGTAAAGCGAACAGTGAGGTTGTCAGTATAAACACATAACTGTTGTCAGTGTGATGTTGCACTGCCCAGCGTCTGTAATGATAAAGGGCCCGTTTAGATCAGGCATATTGTATACAGAAGTTGAAGAGAGAGCACCACTGAATTCTACAATCCGTACGCATTGCATACACACAGAAATTACTGTTGTAGGGTACTTATGGAACCCAATGAGTGAATTGCGTATTTTCCGGCGAGAAGGAGCACTGGCAAACAGTCTTCCCTAGCCGGCCGCGGTGGTCTCGCGGTTCTAGGCGCTCAGTCCGGAGCCGCGTAACTGCTACGGTCGCAGGTTCGAATCCTGCCTCGGGCATGGATGTGTGTGATGTCCTTAGGTTAGTTAGGTTTAAGTAGTTCTAAGTTCTAGGGGACTGATGACCACAGATGTTAAGTCCCATAGTGCTCAGAACCATTTGAACCATTTGAACCAGTCTTCCCTACATTAGGTTACTTAAACTGGTGTCGCTCTTCGAGCTAGAATTTATGGTCAGCGAATAAGTGTAAGGTCTGTCAGTCGGATGAGGGTTTTGTAACTGTGAAATACTTTCCTACATTATAGAAGCGAATATTAAATTTGGATTAATATTGCGAAAATTTTGAATTTAAATAGCTTAGAATGAAAATCTTAATGTTCATTGCAAAGGAAAACGATAGATTTTCTAAAACACTCTCTGTCATACACAACTTGAAACAGGTCACGTCGACCAAATCATATGGAATAAATGACAGCGACATATAACGGAAGGCAGTAAGATCCCTTGGCTTTTGGTTTGGCAGTATTCGACAGCCATTTCTAGGCGCAAGTAAATGAAGAAAAGCAGCGCGTTTTTGTTATCAAGTAATGTCTTCATCAATTACTTTACTATTAGTGTAATCTACGAGCAACTGCTGATGTTTGATACTAATATGAAAATGGTTCCATAGACAGGGAAAGAACCTGTTCTTGGACAACTACATCTGTAATGACCAAGAGGCATTAAATGATTTCAAGCCCATGTATTCCAGCAGAGGTATGAAGAAAAGATAGTAATAATGACGGTAACAATCGAATTATCCGGTAACTTCACACTTCACAAAGGATTTTCTCGAACTAAGAAATTTGCTGAATTAGTGAAACGTTCAAAATGACTTCACATCGAAGCTTGAAACACGTATGTTGGGTGGCGGCGATGGCGAGGCATTGCAGAGTCTCTGACCAGAGAGCCATTTATCGTGGCTAGTCTGCGCTTTGCCGTGCGAGAGTTGCGAGCGGTGCTCTGTCAGTAGTAGTCGTGCAGTACAGTTGCGAGCAGTAGTCAGTGGGCAGTCTGTCAGTAGCAGTAGGGCAGAGCAGTATGTCGGTAGTAGCAGCCCAGTGCAGTTGTGTGTGAGGAGTCGGCGGGCGTCGACATGGCACTCTGGTCAAGATTCAGGATGAGGTATATTATTTTTAAATGCGCTCAGCTAATAATGTAAATTAACTGTAACTAATTTGTGCAACAATCGCCCCAATAATAATTTTGGTTTTCAAAGCAATTTTCTTACAAAGAATTCTTTAATGAAACAAATATTCCCTTGATATTCCTTAAAGAAAAGCTTCCCTTAAATTCAAAATTTTTGCAATCAATTTCCTCCAAGCGGCGGCCAACAATAAGAGCAGAACTTTGACATGCAGTTATACTGAGGTAAGAAATTAATTCTGATTTTTGCACAGGGCCAAAGACCGATATTTCGGTTTAATTGAGTTTACTTTGTCACTGAAGTCTCATTAGCATTGAATTGTTTTTCATTATTTTCGTGACAGCTTACACCTTGAGTCAGATTGCGATTCTCATTTTTATTGTCATTAAATTTATTTGCTGGGAGCTTACGTTAGGTTGTATTCTTGTTAACATTCAACTATTGTGTTTCAAAATTTCTCTGGGGAGCTTACACTTAGCTCATTAGCATTTAAAATAATATCATTTAAAAATTTCGGTGGGGAGGTTACACTTGGCGACACCCAGTCCAGGATCGTATTTCGTTGAGAATCTTTTGAAAAACAGTCAGTTATCTGTTCTTATTTGCTTAGATATAATTAGAATTTGGCGCAACGCTTTTACTAACCTTGTGACTTTCTTTCTACAGGTCAACGGCAATTCGTTGCTCTGTTGTATTGATGTGTTGCTTTTGCATTGTGCTTATTTATTTTGTGAATAATTTTGACTATTGTAAAAATGCCGCGAAAGACTGTGAATAGTGTATCGCGAGGTATTATGAACGAAATTACCGACTTAAACAACGTGACCGATAGTAATTGTGACACGCAGTGTAATGATGACAATCCTGCGTTCACTAACAATCAGTGCGTTCCAACCATTAATAATGATGTAGTCTTTAATGATGAACAAACGAACTCGATTGTGTCTTGTGTTGATTTGACGACAATCGATGACGAGGGACGCTCTATTGTAATGAGCACTGCCCAGCCTAACACAACCGGTTTACTAAATTTACGTGATGAACACACAAATTTGTCTAATGAAAATGAACAGGATACACAAAGTACGACGGATTTATTTAATTCCGAAATAGTGTCTGACAGTGTGCATCCTTCTTGTAAACTGCAGAATGACCAAATGGTCACACAAAGCGCGACAATTGCAGGTACACCACTAAACAGCACTGAGAATAGAAATGCAAATTTTGGCTCGGATCAAATTATGGCACTATTGCTGCAACGAGTTAACCAAATTATTTAAAAACAAGACAACCTTAGTGAGGGTAACAAACAACTTAATGAAAAATTAGATGACAATTCCAGACAGTTAAATGAAAAATTAGACGACAATTCCAGACAGCTTAGTGAACAAATTAGAGCCGTTGCCGCGCAGTGCCATGACACTAAGGAACAGTTGTGCGTGGAAATTGAGGCTTGTTCAAAAAAAAGTAGCGAAGAAATTAGATCTGTTGCTCAAGAATTAAGGGAAATGCAAACAGCCGCAACAGAAACACTTAGAGCGGAAATTAGTACAGTCGCTAAACAATGCTCTGAAAGAGCTACACAATTACGCGACGAGTTTAAAGCAATGACAGTAGAACTTTCGCGCACAATGGATGAAAAGATTGACGCGAAATTCGAACAACAGAACACTCAAATTAACGAACGTCTTAGTCTTCACATACAAAACAGTGATACGCGTTTCCGCAAATTTATTCAGGACCAAAATAAAGTCAAACGTCAAGTCATGGAAACAATCACTGCTCAGAGACAAGAAGACAAACGTAAAATGTTTGCGAAGGCAAAAACGTATGTGGACAATAATATTGCCACAGTGTCCGACGAAATTAATACCATCAAACAGTCGAACACAGAATTACGTGACGAAATTTCGGATCTTAAATCGAAAACAGACACATACACAACCGATTTTCAAGCAGTGACCGACAGACTCGAACAATTAGAACTAACACAGGATTCCGATGTAATTCAAGCTGACGTTAAAAAACTGAACGAAACTACACGTAAGTTGCAAAAACAGATTAATGCGTCCGATTCTAAAACCGATGATCAGGCAAAAATACTGACTGAAAAATATGATGAATTAGCCAGTCGTATTGATGCTATTGAAAGTAATAATGATAATAAATCAGACGATACTGCACCGATTTCATTTAACCAAACACTTGAATTTCAAAATTTACAGCAGACAATTAATGAGATCGATTCGTCTAATAACACGTTACGTAGAAAGTTATCGAGTTTACAAGAAGAAGTAACAGAGATTAAAAGTATTTCAGTTAATAACACATCACAGCAGACGCCACTTTGCGAATATTTGTCAGACTCGCGCAACGCGTTTAATGTGAGCAATTTACAGAGACTACACGACTTAAAATCTGAAAAGCTACGCAACTTGAAATCCGAAATGACACAGACGAACAGATTCACACACAAACCTGAACGTGTTATCAAATTCAGTGACGAGAACGTTGATTATAAGCAATTTACATTTGTAAGAAAATGTAAGGAATTTAATAATCGCAGAACACAGATACACGATTTGCACTGTATACGACAATTTATTTTTGTACTTTCACCGCTATTACCTGTAATGCAGTAGCTAACTTTGAACCTGATGCGACAATTTGCTATTGTATTTTAATCAGCATTACCTATTATGCAGAAACTGGAATTAGCAAGAATACAGCAATTTTTGTTTGGATTTTTACCGTCATTGCCTACAACGCAAAAGCTAAAATTTGTTTGCAGCGCGTAACAGGCCTCAGGGGATTCATTACGCTTTAATGAATATGTGCCGTAGCGTGCATAGGGCCCCGAGCTGAAGTAGTGCTGTTTCATCTTTAGTTTTCTGCACTGCTGCCTTCTCTTCTACTATCCTTTATATCTATCAAAACTGCTCTTTAACTATTGCTCTATCTAGAACTAAGAATATGTAATGAAAATCCGATATGACAAATCTTTTACCGAATGTGACAATTTTCAGTAGGCACTCCCGTAATGACAACTACCGCCGTAATTTTAACTACAGATAAAATCGTAATCATCAGTATGTATAAAATTTTGAGCAGTCGGAACCACATTTTTGTAACAATAGATGTTTTTCACCACAACAGCATGGAAGTCAACCGCTTAGCATACCTAACCAACAATGCAGTCTACAAGGTCAACCAAACTTTAATGTTTCGCCGCGTGCACGTATAGTCCCTGATACAACAAATAGTAACGCAACGGCAGCAAGGAAACAACTACTTACAGAGAAGACAGTATTTCAACTCCTATCGCAATACACCGTATAGGAATGACTATTACGACAGACGTAAAAATAATGAGCACAATTTTCAGCGTACATTTAATAACAGTCTATCTTATCAGCAGCAAGAACATTAGCAACAACAAATAATCATGAATGAACCAGGCAATAGATGTCATCTATAGCGTAACACGTCAGTAAGAAATAACAGAGCAGTTCAAATAGTCGAAATGCCACAGCATCCTCCCGTAAATAATAGCACGTACGACAGAATTTTACCAGACACAATACAGGTTACATATTCCAGTAACGTAAGCAATAATTTAGACACGCAGAATCTTGTTCACGAAAATGTTATTAATTTTGACGCCATCCGACAAACGTTTGCATTAAAGACAGAATCACGACATTCTTATTGCAGAAGCTAACTGGTCTGAACACAATATGATTCTTGAACAACTGTTGCAAACTTTTCATGCACAAGGACTCACAGTTAACCTTAGTAAATCGCACTTTGGCAAAACTTCTATGAAATTTCTTGGACACGTAATCTCAGCAGAAGGCATTGCGCCTGATCCGGAAAAACTTCAAGCTCTACGTGACATTACTATTCCTACAACAAAGAAGCAATTACGCAGTTTTTTGGGCTTAATTCACTTTTTTCGTAAATTTATTCATCACTCTGCTTTAGACACGCCTAGATTATGCCAATTAACAGGTAAAAACAGTATTTGGTCTTGGGATAAGCAAGCACATTCTGAATTTGTGAACCTGAAACATGCTTTGTTGAATGCTCCATTTTTGTCGCACCCAGATCTTACTAGAAATTTTTCCATTGCCACCGACAGTTCTAACACCGCTTTGGGCGTACATATTTTCCAGGAAATTGAAGAGGATGGTTCAACAGTGATTAGGAACATCGCATTTGCAAGCCGCATTCTGTCACCTGCTGAACGAAATTATTCCGTTACAGAACTGGAAACATTATGTGTTGTATGGGCTTTTACGAGATTTTGTCACTTTCTTTATGGCAGATCCACCACCGTTTACACAGACCACAGAGCGATACAATTTTTACTTTCGGCTAAATTCACTCACGACAGATTAAGCAGATGGAAACTTTATTTACAGGAATTTAATTTTACAATAGTTCACATTCCCGGCACACAAAATGTTATAGCAGACGCACTATCGCGTTCTCTGAGCAACAATCAGCAAGACGTAGCAACCAACTTCTGCAAAGCAAATTTCAGTGTCATGTACATTCAGCAAGTAGCATTTGAAAATTTTATTTCGTCGTCATTACAGGACATAGCAAAAGAGCAAAGTAAAGACAGTGTGTGGAAAGAAATTAAACACCTTTGGCAAGATAGGTATAATGTTACGATTAGAAACCATTACACTGTAAGCAATGACATTCTGTTTCGCCGCTCTCATCCTGACAGCAACAACTGGTTATTATGCATTCTTGACGAACTGGTTAACAAATTAATCTGGTACACTCATTTAAGTTACGCACATTACGGAGCACGAAAATGTTTTCTTATACTGAGACAGGACTGTTATTTTACCAACATGGAGAAACGTATACGACGAGTCTTAGCGTCTTGTAAAATTTGCCAGAAAGCTAAGTCAGACACCACTTCACATATTCCTCCTTTATATCCCACTGTACCTGTTAAAGTAAGACATATGGCCGCAGTAGACATTTTTGGTCCAATTCCGAGAACTAACAGAGGTTTTTGCTAAATCTTTGTCGCTGTTGAACTCACTTCAAAATTTGTTACTTTCACTCCGTTACGCAAAGCTACTGCTAAAACTGTTTCGAAAGCATTTGTAAAACATTTTTTATTTCATGTAGGGCATGTGATGAAAGTAATTTCTGACAATGGATCACAATTTCATTCTGCTACATGGACACGTATGTTACGAGCTAGAAACATTTCTCCGATTTATATATCCAAGTACCATGCTTCTTCGAACCCCTGTGAAAGATTAATGAAAGAAATTGGTAAACTGTGTAGAATATACTGCCACAAAAGACATATTGATTAGGACACACACATATTCTCATTCCAAGACGTAATTAATTCCATTCCAAATGAATCCACTATGCTATCTCCGTCTGTTATACTGAAAAACGTTGAACCACCAAACAAAATTAAAGAATTAGTATACTTCCCTAAATGTTGTCGCCTACGTCACCATGAAATAATTAACATTGCGCTGAACAACATCAAACGTCCCGCAGAGCGCCGGAGAAGACAGCAAAAACAGGTTTGTACACGTCGCGACTTTCACGTTGGACAGAAGATATTAGTACGTACACACTATCTATCCAGCAGAATAAAAGGTAAGTGCAGTAAATTTGAACTTCTATACGCAGGACCATATCGGATTCGCAGCATTCCTCATCCCAATGTGGTACACGTCGAAACTTTGAGAACCAGAAAATCGAAAGGCAACCACCATTGGTCAAATATTAAACCCTTTATTGACTGAAGACACTGTATGATTAAACACACTATGATGCCATTTACTAATGCAATTATATTCACGTGACTAATGATTGATGATTATCGTATTTTTCTTGGCAAGTGCCCGGCAAGGTAAGGTTAGCAGGTCGCTTTTCTTGTCGTTACACATCAGACCGTGCATATTTTTCCAGATGAACTTACGTATTTTATGAATAATTATGCAATTCTATGTAATGACGTATTAATTTTATCAAATTCTCTCTCCATTAAAGTCTTTAATTATCGCCTCTATTAACTACACTACATACAAGCTGAACTCAACGAACGTCACATTTTGTCTTTTTATGTACGATTGTTTTCATGTTTTGTTTATATGCACTGTGAAATAGTTAAGGTATAACACACCAGTTGATTTTGACATTCTTTTTGCCCTATGACATCTCAAGATCGTGACTGTTTTACGTTTTTTACTGCTGCATTGTATTATTCTGTGTACATTTTTGCATCTGAACACTGTCAATGTCTTTGACATATTACGTTTTCTGTCATGTTATGCTGTATGGTTAATTATGTCACCATTAACTAGTCATTATTTAATGGGTATATGATTTAAATGAAAGGCATTAATCTCTGTTCATCAATTTCAGAAAGAAATGATGCGTGTAAGAAATAAATTCAACAGAAATGGGAATTTCAGCTACGGAATAAACGAAAGAAGATGCAATATCTTTATGAGGAAGAGTAAATGCATCAGGATTAACAAGCATTAACAAGAATATACTATACTCGTCGTAGAATAGCAGTCTTAACTAATTTTTTCTTTCTGAATACAAGGTGATTGATGCAGGCTGTCAGACAGAACTACACATCTTAGTTTTAGTGATGAAATATGCTAGAGATAAGGAATAGTTGTGTAATGAGTAATGAAGTGATTTTTTTGCAGATGATAATGAATGCTGATGAATAATGATGAAGAATATGCTACTATGCATAATGAAGTTTTTCTTTACAGGTGATGATGATAATGGAGTTTTTGAAGATATGGATAATGAAGTTTTCTTTGCAGATGAGGGTAATGTTGAAGTTATATTTAGGCTATGTAGTTATTTAAGTATTTGTTGCAGTTCGTTTTGACAGCAAGTGTTATATTGCACAGTATAATGACTGAAGGTTTTGGAAAGGACAGCTATGGAACACATTTTTATACACATTTCACTACCTGTTAATTCGAAGTTCACTACTTTTCAGCATAAAATGCATTTCTCTTTTCAGCTTAATAATCCATTTTTATATATTTTTTGCAGGAGAAATTATTTATGAGATTAATGTGCTATAAGCAGTTGTTCATTAAATCTATGAATGTGGTTACATATACTCTACTTGTTTCATAATCTTGCCACAGCTGACTTATGACGAATGACGTTACACATTTTTCATTTATACCAATAACCCCGAAGCAAATTCTTCTCTCTTGCTTTCCCCTATAATTACCCTAAGCAATGCATTGCTAACAAAAAAATGTATTACCAGTCCCAAATAATGTTACTAGTTTAAGAGAATTCTGAATAATACTGATCAGCTCTGAATAGTATGTCACTTCAGTAATGACTTCTTAATGATACAAAAAAATATATATATATATAAAATAATGCTTTGTAACGGGCAAATAACTGCCACTGTTTATTGTAATGAGACTACTTATAATGCCCATGATTATTAATGCTATGACTGTAATTAATTGATCTTTAATCATGACTTCCTAATGGTGTGTATCTCCAGTTTCAAATAATGCTACTCATTTAAGAAAGTTCTGAATAATACTGAATGATGAACAATGTTTTATACTATTCAATACTTACTGGCCACTGAGTGCCAATAATTAATCTAATTAAATGAATTATGACCTTTCATGTTTTGGTAACTGGCCAATGAGTGCCAATAATTAATGTCACTAAATGAATTATGTTATTAATTATGCCATTAATTAGCTCTTCTTTTCAATGTTGACTTTTCATGTTTTGGTAAATGGCCAATGAGTGCCAATAATTTGTATCACTCAATGTATTATGTTAATGCTAGGCCAATAATTGACTCTCCTTTTCAATTAAGACTTCTGATGAACATTATTCTGTCATACTAAATATGCTTTGTAACTGGCCAAGGACTGCCACTGTTTATTGTAATACGATTACCCATGATGCCAATAATTTAATTTTATGAACATTATTCTGTAATACTACATACTTGGTACAGAAATGTTCAATAACTGGGCTATGAATGCCGCAAACTACTACTGTAATTCTCAATGAAGCCTATTATGTGACTTAATGTCCTTCACCTTATGAGCTAACTACCCTGAATTACTGCAATATCCATTTGTCCTGTCCATCCTCATGATCATGGAGCACTATATTTGGTTTTTGCACTAATTCTACGTTGGTGTGCCTTGTAAGAGCGTGGTGTTGACACGACATGCTGTCCACCACCGTGAGCGATGAAGACGTTATTATGGTCCCACTGTTTGGTGTACCTGATGTACTGCTAAAATGATAACAGGAAATATTACTACGACATTTCAGTGTCTTGGATACGCTGATAAATTCTGATGGGAAAAGAACTTCAAATTGTGTCACTTGGTGTTGTACTTGTGTGGAAAGATATGGACTTTCAGAACAGCTGTGTGCAATCTAAAGTGCTACAACCATGATGCAATCCTTCCCTTTCCTATCCTAATAGTGAAAATCATTTTTTGCTAACATCATTTATGTTCATGGGATATACATTTTTTTTTTCGATTTGCTGAACTCCAGTGCGAGTACACTTATGTCACTTGTCGACATGATTTTTTTTTTGGCATTATGTTTATTTGTTGTGAAAATGCTAAAGACATTTTTTTGATTTGTTCTGAAGTACAGTATATGTGCACTCTTGTCTTTTATATTGTATATACATTTTTATTTTGATGATATGTTCTGAACTACAGTGCATGTGCACTTATGTTATGTGTTAATATGTTTCCTACTGAACTTCAGTGCCTGTGCACTTTTCTCATTTTTCAATATGATTTGTACTCATTCTGTATGTTCAATACTTCCGTGCATATGCACTTATGTCATTTGTTACTCATTGTATATACATTTCGTCATTTGCTGATATGTTCTCAACTGCAGTGCAAGTGCACTCATGTCACTTGTCAACATGATTTTTTGCCATTCTGTTTATTTGTTCTGAAAATGCTAAAGAATTTTTTCAGCGCGTGTGCACTTTGTTATCTGTCAAATAATTTGTACATACAGTTTTCTGATTTGCTACTATGTTTTGTACTCACATTTTGTCTTTGTCTGAAATGTTTTGTACTCGGTGCATGTGCCCAACATTTAATTCATGTATCTAAATATTCTGTAAATTGTACAAGTTGATTAATTAAAGAAAAAATTTTGCCGCGCTTGGCAAGTCCAAATGACTCACCATCGCTGCCAAATTTTTGCCCCCCCAGTGGAGGGTTATGAAACACGTATGTTGTGTGGCGGCGATGGCGAGGCATTGCAGAGTCTCTGACCAGAGAGCCATTTATCATGGCTAGTCTGCGCTTGACCGTGCGAGAGTTGCGAGCGGTGCTCTGTCAGTAGTAGTCGTGCAGTACAGTTGCGAGCAGTAGTCAGTGGGCAGTCTGTCAGTAGCAGTAGGGCAGAGCAGTATGTCGGTAGTAGCAGCCCAGTGCAGTTGTGTGTGAGGAGTCGGTGGGCGTCGACATGGCACTCTGGTCAAGATTCAGGATGAGGTATATTATTTTTAAATGCGCTCAGCTAATAATGTAAATTAACTGTAACTAATTTGTGCAACAATCGCCCCAATAATAATTTTGGTTTTCAAAGCAATTTTTTTACAAAGAATTCTTTAATGAAACAAATATTCCCTTGATATTCCTTAAAGAAAAGCTTCCTTTAAATTCAAAATTTTTGCAATCAATTTCCTCCAAGCGGCGGCCAACAATAAGAGCAGAACTTTGACATGCAGTTATACTGAGGTAAGAAATTAATTCTGATTTTTGCACAGGGCCAAAGACCGATATTTCGGTTTAATTGAGTTTACATTGTCACTGAAGTCTCATTAGCATTGAATTGTTTTTCATTATTTTCGTGACAGCTTACACCTTGAGTCAGATTGCGATTCTCATTTTTATTGTCATTAAATTTATTTGCTGGGAGCTTACGTTAGGTTGTATTCCTGTTAACATTCAACTATTGTGTTTCAAAATTTCTCTGGGGAGCTTACACTTAGCTCAATGTGCATTAGCATTTAAAATAATATCATTTAAAAATTTCGGTGGGGAGGTTACAAGCTATGATGCCTAGAAGAGTCTTTACATCCTGCTGACATGAGAATAGCATAATCTCCACGTCAGAAGCTTGCTTCTACTTAACCACTTAATAGCCTCGCATTTTTTCGTCCGTGACTAATTTTGTAAGCAAAGCACCTCATCCGTTAGAGCACACTCCTGGGTCTGGGAAATGTGGTTGCAATGCTTTGGTGGAACGAACTATCAGAAGTACAATGCATGGGTTCAGGCATTTACTTTTACCTCTGGTAACCTCAAGAGAAAGACGTTATAATACAGAATCAACTTTCAACCTCACGTTCCTTCATTACCAACCGGGCACAGCCAGTTTACATTAGGAAATAACATACGCGGAAGTCAAGGTAGCCGGTCGGTGTGGCCGAGCTGTTCTAGGCGCTTCAGTATGTAACCGCGCGACTGCTACGGTCGCAGGTTCGAATCCTGCCTTGGGCATGGACGTGAGTGATGTACTTAGGTCAGTTGTGTTTAAGTAGTTCTAAGTTCTAGGAGACTGATGACCTCAGATCTTAACTCCCATAGTGCTTAGAGCCATTGCAACCATTTGAATTTATGGTAAACAGAAATACTGTCGCCAGTAAACTTACTTATATTATAAAATTTTATTTTATTTGATGAACCGATAGCTATTTAAAGGAACAGGGCTGTTATTTTACTTGTACTTGATTGAAATAGAGACATTGAAAAATCGGGTGCTGGACTGTGACTCGAATTCGTATCTCCTCTTTCGAGGATCAGAACCTCTCCGAACATTATAGGTCAATCATTCCGTTCCTTTTCCCAAGACTGCAATCTTCTCCACTATTATTGTTAGTGGCAGTAGCAACCGTAGACCATCTCCATTTCTTCACAGTCAGAAATTTTTGCTCAAGTCGTCATTACAGACATTCAAAATCTTTTAATACCATTTGTGACATTAAAATTGTTATTTTCTGGTTAAATGTGAGATGAAAAAGGTATTGTATGTGTGAAAGCTTGGTCTGATATAAGAGAGAGACTGACGGCTCACACCAGATCAGGTTAAATAAATAATTAAAAAATAAAAAGCCACGTGGTACTGCACCCTTCCAAACTGCTATAGCTGCGCGCGGTAGCCGCGCGGGGTAACCGCGCGGTCTTCGGCGTCTTGTCACGGCCTGCACGACTCCTCACGTCGGAGTTTCGAGTCCTCCCTGCGGAATGTGAGTGTGTGTTGTCCGTAGCGTCAGTTAGTTTAAGTTGGATTAAGTAGTGCGTAGCTTAGAGACCGATGACCTCAGCAGTTTTGTCCCATAACATCTTACCACAAATTTCCAAACTGAGGCTTATAATTTTAGACTATATATATCATCCAACTGTTTGTGGCACTGCGCTACACTACGCTATAGGTAGTTGTTTTTCCCACGCTCTATCTACGAGTGGAAGAGGACAGGAAATAGTAAAGATAGAAAACTCCATCCACTACGCAGTATATGGTGGTTTGCTTAGTATGTATGTAGATGTATCTAGATGTTGATGTATATTACTGTATTTAGTATCAGAATAAGAACTAGGTGTCTTCATTTGTCTGGATTGTCAGCCTCTGACGCACTAAGGCACGACTCAGGATTCACAGGGCTATGCTGCAATACCACCCAAGGTTGGGAGAGGGCTGTCGGGGTCTCAGAAAGTCGTTCCTGGACCTCCCTGGCCCTCATGTCCTCAATGCTTCTGGAAGATCGTTTTAGTTGGATTTTCTGCCATGCGGCGTCTCTTTGTCATGATGTACGGTCTGTTCTTGGTAGTCTTTCGGCCATGTTGACTTGTGGTTCGCTGGCTGATATTTGGCTATAAGCAAGTTCAGTTTGTGCCACAGATCCTCATTCCTTGTTACAGACTGGTGTATTGCCAAAGGTCTCTCCTATCGTGGTCTGTCGTGTCTTGTCTAGTGCCACACTCTCAGACGATGTGTTACTGATCGCGTAACAATATTGCGCTACCGCTACGGTCACAGGTTCGAATCCTGCCTCGGGCATGGATGTGTGTGACGTCCTTAGGTTAGTTAGGTTTAAGTACTTCTAAGGTCCAGGGGACTGATGACCTCAGAAGTTAAGTCCCATAGTGCTCAGAGCCAGCTTAACAATATTCACAAGACTCAGTGGCATGTTGCTGTATTTTCGGTAAGTACCTGAAATGTGGATCTTGTTTGATATGAAGTGTGTAGCTCCCTTGCTGGAAAGAAGTTAATAGTTCTTCATCTATCTTTCCTCTTAGGAAGGGACTGGAACATGCTGCGCCCTGCTTCTGCCCTGTTACTGATTTCTTGCCATTCTCTATGGATGCCTGGCTTTATTTCCTTTTTCGGTGTAGCGCTTGTGTCCAGCATCTCGTTTACCTTCTCATATTTAAACATCTCCATTTTTTACGGCTAATCCAAATGACAGTAAGCCTAGTAATAACTGGAGTGCCGCAGTTGGTGTAGTTCTACACGCGTGTCAGGCGGAGCAGTACACTTGTCTGTGCTTGCCTGTGCTCTCTTTACCTTCTGGGTTGTCTGGGACAATATACTCCTGTCGTAGACTACAAAACTGATTTCATTTTTGTACTATCTTAACTGCACTTACAGACAGTCGAAAAGCTGTCCTCGTACATGTCCTTTTCAAGACCATTCCCTTCTCTTCTAGTTCGGCTGCAGCCAATAAGCTACCTAACACATTCCAAATGAGCAACACCGGTATCGTTTGATTTCTGTAATACGAATCTATAGATTTATTTCCCCAGATGACTTATTATAACTGTATGACCAGTGACTTCTCGGTAGTTTAACAGGCCAATAAGGACGATTAATAAGTTAATTTCCAATATCTAGCGTATTGCTGAGATATATATACTTCGTATAGCTGTAGGTCCTTCATTGGTGATGTTATATTCTGGGAGATTATAATTTTCGTATCGAATCTAAACTTGGCAGATATTCTGATGCGTTATGTACGCAAAAAAAAATTACTTCAACTTTTGGTCACGAGGTGCATATCTGGTGCTGTGGATGCAAGAAAGAAGTGCAGCAATGTTTCCATACTTAATAGATTAGGAAAGGGACGTTGGCTGAAAAGGTGAAACATGTGAAAAGAGTATAATGCTGATTTTATTATTAAGAGCCTCTTACACGATTTGTTCGATATTGGCACCGGAGTTATCTACGAGATGCAGTACAGAGCCAGATTTCCTCCAGGTCGCTAAAACTTCAATTTTTCTTTTTCAGTGTAAATCGGTTCATCAGTTAACGAGTTAGGATATCTACATGCATATCTATACTCTGAAAACCACCGTGAGGGTAAATCCCATTGCACCAGTTTTTAGGATTTCTTCCTGTTCCATTCACGTTTGGAGCATGGGATGAATGATTGCTTCAATGCCTTTGTACGTGCAGTAATTATTCTAATCTTATCTTCACGATCCCTATGTGAGCCATACGCCAAGGGTTGTAGTATGTTCGTAGAGTAATCATTTAAAGCCGGTTCTTGATACTTTGTTAACAGACTTTCTCCGGACAATTTACGTCTATCTCCAAGAGTCTTCCAGTTCAGTTCCTTCAGTATTTCTGTGACACTCTTCCACCTCTACCCACATCTGTATACGTTCAGTATCCCATGTTAGTCCTATCTGGTACGAGTTTCCACACATGTCAGAAATTAGAATTATATTAATACATTCAGCTGCTGATGGGCGTTGATGTAATCAACGGGTACAGGTGAAAACGTGTGCCCGACCGGGACTCGAACCCTGGATCTTCTGCTTACAAGGCGGACGCTTTATCCATCTGAGCCACTGGGGCACAGAGGACAGTGCGACTGCAGGGACTATGTCGCGCACGTCTCCCGCGAGATCCATATTCTCACCTTGTATGTCCACACATTACAATCGTAGTGTCCCATCCCAACACAGTCAGTACTCGTGGAAGACATTCTTACCAAGTCCCGTAAGAGGTCGGAGAATATCTACATCTACATTTATACTCCGCAAGCCAACCAACGGTGTATGGCGGAGGGCATTTTACGTGCCACTGTCATTACCTCCCTTTCCTGTTCCTGTCGGGTATGGTTCGCCGGGAAGCCTCCGTGTGTACATCGGCACAGAAGAAGAAGGTTATGGCCGGTATTGCCAGAACTAGATACTTATACGGATATGGTGTCTGTCCGAAAGAACAGACAGCGTATCGACGCACACATATACCCCGAACTCTTACGGGACTTGGTAAGAACGTCTTCCACGAGTATTGATATATATCAACTCCCATCAGCAGCTGAATGTATTAATATAATTCTAATTCCATTCTAGACGGCTGCAGCTCATCAATGGTGTCTGTTCTTTCGGACATGTCCGAAAGAACAGACACCATATCCATATAAGTAAACGTTTCAGAAGTATTCTAGAGCCGGTTGCACGAGTGATTTGCAAACAGTCTACTTTGTAGACTCACCGCACTTCAACAGTACTCTACCAATAAACCTATGTATACCACCTGCTTCACACACGACTGAACGTACGGGATCGTTGCTGTTCATATCCCTACAAAGTGTTACACCCTAGTATTTGTATGAGTTGGCCATTTACAGCAGTGTCTAATTAATATTATAGTCATTGGATACTACGATTTTTCGATTTGTGAAGTGCACAATTTTACATTTCTGGACATTTAAAGAAAGTTGCAGCACTTTGAAATTTTTTCAAGATTTGACTGAATATTTATGTAGCCTCTCTCAGACAGGCTCTTCATTACAGATAACTACATCATCTGCAAAAAGCCTGATTTTAGTGCTAAATTTGTCTACCAGATTATTTATAGACAACATGAACAGAAAAGGTTCAAAAATGGTTCAAATGGCTCTGAGCACTATGGGACTTAACTTGTGAGGCCATCATTCCCCTAGAACTTAGAACTACTTAAACCTAACTAATCTAAGGACATACCACACATCCATGCCCGAGGCAGGATTCGAACCTGCGACCGTAGCGGTCGCGCGGTTCCAGGTTGTAGCGCCTAGAACCACTCGGCCACTCCGGCCGGCGAACAGGAAGGGTCCCAACACACTTCCCTACGGCACACCCGAAGTTACTTCCAATCTGACAGTGGCTCTCCATCCAAGACAACACGTTGCGTCCCCCGTACAAAAAGTCCTCAGTCCAGTCATATATTTCACTTGATACCACATATGATCGCGCTTTATACAATAAGCGTACTCGTGATATTGAATCAGATTCTTGTTTGAAAATCAAGAAATACAGCATTTACCTGACAGCTTTCCAATATGTCATATAAGAAAAGTACGAGTTGTGTCTCACGTGTTTCCGAAATCCAAGCTGGTTAACATAGAAAAGGTCATTCTGTTCAAGGTGCCTCATTAACTTTGAGCTCAGAATATGTTGTAAGATTCTACAACAAATCGAATGTCAAGGATATTGAACGCTAGTTTCGTGCGTCGCTTCTACCACCCATATTCAGAACGGGTTGACCTGTGCCTTTTTCCAAGAACTGGGCATGGGTTGTCATTCGAGGGATTCAACAAATGATTATAGTTGAAAGAGTGGCTAACTTAGCCGCAAATTCGAAATAGAATCTGACAGGGATTCCATCGGTTCTGGACCTTTGTTCAGTTTTAACGATTTCAGCTGATATCTACCAAGTTTCGCAGCCCAGCAGACACTGGACCTCCGTGAGTATGTGCAGTTGAATTACAACGCCCCTCCGCCCCTTACTTCCGGGAACAGCTAGTGATGGAAGTGGGAGCTCGCCCAGCTGCCACCTGGCCGCAGTTTTAGAAGCGTCGTCAGCTGTGCGGAGAGCACAGTGCAGTGGATGCGGTCGACGAAGAAGCCGTCGATACCGAGACACAAATATGCCATCTAAGAGTAGACGGTAGATCTCCGTCCTTGAAACAAAGAAATATTCCGTCCACAGCACTGGTCTAATGGAAGAGATTTATTGAAATGTAAGGTCGTCCACTATGCCCGGAACTGGATGATAAAGGGAATTGGCAGACAGTTGTTTACAGAATAGAAACCATAGCAATAATAATACAGAGCACAGGTTTGGTCACACCTTATCTTCTCTGCTAATTCGGCTGACAGTTATCAATAGTCATCTGCTGATAACAACAGT
Source organism: Schistocerca serialis cubense (assembly GCF_023864345.2). Taxonomy (NCBI): domain Eukaryota; kingdom Metazoa; phylum Arthropoda; class Insecta; order Orthoptera; family Acrididae; genus Schistocerca; species Schistocerca serialis. The sequence goes on along the minus strand of NC_064638.1, from coordinate 591,328,169 downwards.
GACCGGCACCACAACTGTGGTGATTTGTTGTCATATGCTTTGTTCAACAGTGCGTTATGTTTCTCTTATGAAACATGTGAGGGTGCTTGCGAAATTACTTAAGAGAGTGAAAAGTCAATTAAGATCTTGCAAATCTAACTCAGTATTGACTGCACGAATGAACTTATTCAGTACGCTTTACGCTTATACTGTTTGCACGTTACGACAGATATCACTCCCCCCCTACCCCGCCGTCCCATGTCCTCTCTCTCCCTCCATGGTAAACTGTGAAACTTTTGATTAGTGCAGAGTCTATATTGTGAAATGTTTTCACAAATTGTGAGTAGAGTACCACCACAGTTACAAAATTTACTGGAGACAAATGAAAATGTGTGACGATAGGGACACGAACCCAGATTTTCCACTTTTGGAGAGTGATCGCCTTCATCGCTACGGCTATCTGTGGTCGCTTCACGGATAGACGTGCACTTCCATATGTCCAAGTGCCTGCTACCTGTAGTGCTCCCGCCTCTGGATCACAGGGTCATGGGTTCGATTACTGGACGCGTTTTTCTCTACCTGGGGAATGGGTGTTTGTGTTGTCCTCATCATTTCATCATCATTCGTGAAAATGGCTAGATTGGACTTTTGGACATGGTGAAGATTGGGACTGTGTGCGGGCGTTGATGATCGCGCAGTTGAGTCTCCCCCCCCCCCTCCCCCGTCAAACCAAACATCATTATAGTGTTCGCACAATACTGTGCTTCCCGCACATGTAGTTTTCTCGTGAGATTGCCTTGGCGTTGGCATGAAATACACTAGTGCGGTGTCTCTATTTGTCAGTGTCTGTGAAGTTCGATGCAATGTTCCTTCATGTTTACACAAACTATCAAATACATACTGTACTAATTATTTCATGCTAAAGCCAAAACACTTTTCCGAGGAAACTAAATAGATCTCTTCTTGTGCGGGAATCACTTGCGTGAGTACACTGTGACAAGTGGAAGTTTGGGTCTGTCAGTGAAGCGTTCTCGGATAGCCGCATCCGTTAAGGTAACCGCTCGCGTAAAGCGAGAAATCCGATTTCAAGTCCCAGTCCAGCAAAAGTTTCACTTGTCTTCAGTGAACTCTATTGCTGTTATGGCACCATATTCGCCATTCGCGAATACATTTCACGTGTCAAACTGTTACTCTGATCCACGTATAGTCCTGTGCTACGGCTTAATTAAAGACAAGTGAAACAAGTAAGCTTACCACAAATACTACGATTTCAAAGGAGAAAATAATTTAAAAGTTTCTAACTGTGGAGCAGAACCTGATACTCCTCCATTCCATAGATCGTGTTCTGTGTGGAGTAGTGATACTGCCCATTCCTCAGTGGCGTATCTTCTTGGAGTGGACAGTGGTGCTATCTACCAGGGTTGATGGAAAAGTAATGCCTCCACCTTCGTACCTCTTCAACAGTTGGCAGCATTGGTACGCGGCAGGTATTGGCTTGTTCCGTAGCCTCTTCTCTGTTGCTCCAGTCGGCAGGAAGCCTTAGCATTGAACGGTGGTGTTGTTACAGTGTATAGTATGGAACCCTGCACAGACGGTCGGCCAATGCGATTTATGCAACGTGCAGTCATTGAATTGTTGACAGCAGAAGGTGTCACCCCAAAGGAGTTTCATCAGAGATTGAAAGCAGTTTATGGTGATTGTGTTGATGTGAATACTGTGCGTCGTCGGGCGAGTAAGTTTAAAGATTTTGTGGTCGGAACATCTAACCTGCGTGACAAACAAAGAGCTGGACGTCCTATGACAGCAACCACCGACTTTCACTAGCAAAATGTTGACAGATTGACTCAGGACGATCGTCGTATCACTCAGAGAGAAACTGCAAGCACGATCGGCATTTCACAAGAACGTGTGGGTCACATTATTGCGTTGCTTGTCTATCTGAAGATCTGTGCACGAAGGGTATCCTGGATGCTGACTCCTGAAATGAAAGCTCACAGACTTGAAATTTGCCAGGAACTCCTCTCGTATTACGACAATGAGAGTCACGCCTTTCACCATTCTGCTTTCATTCTCTGATGAATCTCCTTTGGGGTGACACCTTCTGCTGTCAAAAACTCGATGGCTGCACATTGCTTAATCGCATTGGCCGACCGTCTGCGCTGGATTCCATACTTTACACTGTAACAACACAACCGTTCAATGATAAGGCTTCCCACCAACTAGAGCAGTGAAGATGGGGCTACGGAACAAGGCAGTACCTGGCGCATACCAGTACTGCCAACTGTGGAAGAGTTACGAAGGTGGAGGCATTACTTTTCAGTCAACCCTAGTTGCGAGCTGCAGGTGTCTGCGTGCCCACGGCTGGCCGTTCTCCGTGTAGCGACGACAGCGCTCGCACCTGTCACCGAGCTCAGAGGCGGCCCAACTCGCAGATGCGAGACGCCGGCCTCAGACGATCGATTAAAACTTTGAAGAGGGCTTCTTCCTGTCGCTTGAGCAAAGCGCCTGTCAGTCGGTCCCAGAGCCCTCCGAGGCGGCTGAAACTCGCCTCGGCGAGATGGGGCTCGACTAAGATGCTGGAATCGAAAGGCACCGAGGCGACTACTACAGCTACGTACGCATAAACTCCTCTCATATTATTAATAGGATGGCAGGTATTGAAGTAACATCAATATACTCGACTGAAAATAAAAATTACGGTAATCGTCCACTTTTATTGTTCATCCCACTTTGGTGATTTGGAGGACAATAGCTCGGTCATCAAGTGACCTTATTTATCTTGAAGAGACATAAACTTTATTTAATTTCTGTACGTTTGTAAAAGCAGCATGTGCCCACTGGAAGACAGTGTCAGATGTTGACAACAAGAAATAGAACAAACAAATATTGTGATCCTTCGTAATTGAAACTAATCACTCTGGTGATGAAAATATTCCAGAATGTTCATGTGGAATGCACCGTAGATGTACCTGTTACAATAATTTTAATGGTTCAAATGGCTCTGAGCACTACGCGACTTAACTTCTGAGGTTATCTGTCGCCTAGAACTTAGAACTAATTAAACCTAACTAACCTAAGGACATCACACACGCCGGCCGGAGTGGCTGAGCGGTTCTAGGTGCTACAGTCTGGAACCACACGACCGCTACCGTCGCAGGTTCGAATCCTGCCTCGGGCATGGATGCGTGTGATGTCCTTAGGTTAGTTAGGTTTAAGTAGTTTTCTAGGGGACTGATGAACTCAGCAGTTAAGTCCCATAGTGCTCAGAGCCATTTGAACCATTTGAACATCACACACATCCATGCACGAGGCAGAATTCGAACCTGCGACCGTAGCGGTCGCTCGGTTCCAGGCTATAACGACTAGAACCGCACGGCCACTCCGACCGGCACATTAATTTTAATATGCACGATCTGTTTGCGATTACTACGGTAAAGCCTAACTTAAATAATTTCAGTCTTTTGAAGAGAGTGTCACCGTAAAATATCACCCGATGCCTGTGACATTTCTACGAAATAACGAGTAAATACTTTCCCCCACATTAGCTTGATTTTGAAACAGTTAAGGTTCAAAACTGGAATTTTATGGTAAGGTCTTATGTGACCAAACTACTGAGATCATCGGTCCCTAAGCTTACACACTACTTAATCTAATTTTAACTAACTGACGCTAAAGAGAAACACACACAACCATGCCCGAGGGAGGACTCGATCCTCCAACGGGGGGAGCCGCGCGAACCGTAACAAGACGCCTAAGACCACGCTGCTATCACGAGCGTCAGTTAATTTTCTGCATTAGGACATAGTCCATCTGGCAGGAACTATTTTAAATTTTGGGTGACACTCATTTTGCGTAAATGCTCGAAACTGAGTCTCGTTCAGCAACTTCATTTACATTACTAGAGAGGAGGTCAGATACGAACTGTATAGAGGGTAGTTCCCGATACACTACCCTATAGATTAATTGCAGATGTGACATTTTTGGGTGTGTGACTGAAAAGGGGAGGTCACGACGCTGTGATCACAAACTTATTTCATACTTTGTACACCTTTAGTAGACCATTAAAACAACTTAAGTAAATGTAGTAAGGTACACTACACTGGCAATTAAAAGAAAATCACAAGGGAAGTCTTACGCGTCTATTTTTTAAGTGATCTAGGTGTGAGTAGGTGCCAGACCCTAAGACTTGTAGTGGTAAAGTGGTTAGCGGTCGAATTTCGTAGGGCGTGCGAGTAAGAGGTGACGATCGACTTCCGCTCAAACTTGATGTTTGATCTATTATTTTTTCATCACATATCGTATTATTTAATTTATAAGACATTTGAGAGGTAATATAATTAATAAAAGCCTATTTTTGCATGACGTTTCGGTGAATTTCATGTTATTTCAACAGTTATGAATCGAGCGCCGAACGGGAAGGTTTTGGTTTATTTCACTTGTCGCAGAGTCGCTTGTGTGGTGCGGTAGCGTTCTCGCTTCCCACGCCCGGGTTCCCGGGTTCGATTCCCGGCGGGGTCAGGGATTTTCTCTGCCTCGTGATGGCTGGGTGTTGTGTGCTGTCCTTAGGTTAGTTAGGTTTAATTAGTTCTAAGTTCTAGGCGACTGATGACCTCAGCAGTTGAGGCGCATAGTGCTCAGAGCCATTTGAACCATTTTTTTCGCTTGTGTGGTGTTTTCCTCGTTAGTGTTGTTCTGTCTGCCGAGTGAGTCGTAGCGCCTCCGCCCCGCTTCACTGTCTGTCTGTGCTCGTTTACTTGCAGCGGCGTCTGCCGCTGTACTGTGGCTACCATGGTTTCCACCTATGTTCCACGAAAAGGTACTGTGAGCTTCACTTTGGATGAAACAACGCGACACGTGCAGCCATGGTCTCTAGAAATCCACGACTGACTTTTCGATACAACTCATGTGAACTCAGATCAGGTCCACACCGCTTACTTTGACGCAGACGAGTAGGTGTTTTACGTGAAATTTATGGAGCCCCTTCAAGTTGAAAAATTACTAGCGCGACATGGTTCTTAACTCCTGTTCAGGCATCGCGATAATTCCTTGAGTATGGTGTCACTCGCGGATGCTGAAACTGACTACATCAACATTCGAGTGTTTAACCTCCGGCCGGAGGCTGATGACAACTTTCTAGAGGACATATTGACCCCGTACGGTAAAGTGAAAACCATTGCCCGAGAAGGTTGGTATAATGAACCACATATCACAGTGTTACAGTGGGTTTCGTTCCGTGGAAATGAATGTGAATTGCAATATTCCATCACATTTACAGGTGTCCAGTTACCGCGTTAATGTCATGTTTATTGGTCAAGAGGGAACCTTCATCCTATGTAATGAAAGTAGACACGTTCTCTCAAATTGCCCGCGGAGTGTTTTTGTATTAAGGACGTTATTAGTGCAGCGTCATAAATTGATAGTTGCTGATCTTGTAGTTTCACTCCCGACGCCGGAGCTACCTCTGCTTCGGATCATAATGAACAAAAGGTCAGTTCCGATAACGATGTAAAAGAATTTCCGCCTTTGCGTCCATGACACCTTCAGAGTTCTATTGTCCCCAGGATAGAACCTGCGAATGTGTCAAGCGACGTCGCACTCAAGATGGTAAGGGTGAGGATTTGGCTGTGCCCTCTGCCCTAACCTACTGCGCATCGATTGTGTGCCGTGCTCCTCTCGATGCTACGATATCTCTCGAACGTCGTGCGATGAACGACGAAGAAGTTATCGCCAGCTCCTTCTAAGCAGCCTGTGTGTGGAGAGGGAGCCGAGACTCCTCCCCCCTCTTCGTCTTTGTGTCTCAGATACAGTCTGAGACGATGCAATGTCCTGCTGCTCCTTTGTCTTCAGTAGCCGACGGTTTCCTGAATTTGCCTTCTACAGTAACCCCAGAGGAGAATAAAATGAGCGACCAAGTATCACCTGTTGCGTTAGTAGTTCCACTAAATGATTCCACCTCAGAGACTGTACCTGCGTCACTTGACCCTTGTTCTGCGGGGCAGGAAACTGTGCTTCTGACTCCTCCCCGGCCAGTGTGGCCGAGCGGTTCTAGGCGCTTCAGTCTGGAACCGTGCGACCGCTACGGTCGCAGGTTCGAATCCTGCCTCGGGCATGGATGTGTGTGATGTCCTTAGGGTAGTTAGGTTTAAGTGGTTCTAAGTTCTAGGGGACTGATGACCTCAGATGTTAAGTCCCATAGTGCTCAGAGCCATTTGAACCACTTTTTTTCTGACTCCTCCCACACCTCCGCCTGCAGAGGCCGCCATGCCACGTAGCTGACAGAAACAGCGTATACAACCTGTCCGTGCGGTGGCACGTAAGAAATCTAAGAAAAAGGTAGCGATGACGGCGGTTCTGGTGGACTCCGCAATGGATCTTGACGCTCAGCTGTGTAGCCAATTCTGCTCAGTACGTTCCGCATTTCCCTGCATAGCTGTGCTCCATGATACACGCCTACACTTTCCTTTCCTTAGATATTAATCGTATGGATTCAGAATTGCGTTTGGCTTCGCTGCGTCAGTTCATTTCTGATTCATGTGCGGACATAGTGTTTTTACAGGAGGTCGTATTTAGGCATCTCTCCTTACCTCGAATTTGTGTGATCTTTAATGTAGCACCCAAATATTCTACGGGGACCGCCTTATTCTTTCGCGAAGACATTCCTATAGCTGAGGTGGAGATGTTGGAACTAACAGGGCCGTAGTTTGTCAACTTTATAATCTTACCTTGGCTCTTTTATATGCCCCTTCTGAAAATGGTCGCACAGTGGATCGCTCGCGTTTTTATAAAGAGGAAATTGTTTATCTGTTGCGTATGAGCTCCCGGCATCCTGTTGGGTGGTGATTTTAACTGCTTGTTGCGTCCTGCAAAAATTTGAATGTCGCTCATTAATAGCATGAATTGGTCCGCTTCTTACTCTTGAAAGACGCGCTAATACTCGACGTGCAAATACCGGAGGCTAAGGCAAACTTTGATACTTTTCTATGCGTCCAAAGTGCGAGATTTTCGGATGACTTAACGTATATTTCTATTCCAACCTACGTGAACGTTATGATACTGCGGATCACTCCCCTCTGCCAATGTTAGGAGACTAAAGGCGAAATTGTCGACCCTTGAAGAGAATACATATGGAAGGTTTGAAAATGCGATCCAAGCCACATTTACTGGTGACAGAAGAACTGACGTCCTTATATCATATGCTTCTGCATCAGACCTGTGGCCGACGCGCTCGTATACATTCTCTCACGACAGATAGTGGACGTACCTTAGTGGCGCAAGCTGTTATAGTCCGTGTCTTACACCAGTACTATGTAGACGTTTACAACACCGGTGACTCCAGTGAAATCTTTTACGACCGACTTGTCTGCATCTTGGATACGATAATTACACCTGAACATAATGAAACGCTCCTGGCTGCCTTTCAACCTGAGGAACCTTACAAACTTATTGTGGGATCGCCTTCTCAAAAGTCCCAATGAATTAAGGAATTCTACGTGTACTTTTGGCCGTTGTTGGGTGTTAACATTACGTCCTTTTTGAAGTAAGTGTTACAGGATAGAGTAGTGCCGACCTCGTACAGTGTGAGAAAAATCGTTTGAATCCCGAAACGTCCTGAACCGGCTGCCCCTGCCTGCTTTCGCCCAATCACTTTTTTAATCTTTGATTATAAGACTGTGGCGAGATGTGTGAATAATAAAATATCGGCCCTGATGGACGCGATTGTCGCAAAACATCTATGATGACTACCTGGTCGTCCCAAGCTTACCCCTGTTGTAGAGTGTCGCGACGTGGTTTCGGTTGTTGTTGTGACGTCCGTACCATGCGCCATGCTTTGGTATACTTTGATAAAGCATTAGGTCGTGTGCGACCTTTTGCTTCGGATTCTGGAGGCTGTTGGTTTTCCTGTTAACACATTGTGAGTGCTCTGAAATTTGTTTACGGGTATGTCAGCTTCGGTGGTTGTTAATAGCCAACTGACGCTCTCGATAAGTATTCGTCGGGGAGTACCTCAGGGAATCCCGCAGTCAGTGACTTCGCTTGTGTTGTGTCTGGAGCACTAAAATGTAGACATTCACGTCCGGAAATGTCATGTCCATTATAGTTATCCGGGCTGTTATGCCGTGGTCGGTTGTTGAATTCTGTGTCAATTCCCAGCTTTTCGACCCCGTCTGCGGAGGACTTCTTCAAGGGGGTCTGCAGCTCGATGGAAGGTCCAACACACCGACTGGGTCGCAACTGACTGTAGTGAGCCTGTGGATATGTTGAACCTTCCATTGAGCTGCAGACCCCCTTGAAGATGTCCTCCGCAGACGGGGAGGAAACGTTTGGAATTGACAAAGAATTCATCAACCGACCACGGCATAACAACCAGCATAATTATAATGGACTTGTCTCTAGAACCCCTGTTTCGGATGCTAGCATCCCAGCTGAAAGGTTGGACGCTTTCCGGAGGGACTATAGCTGTTCGTCCTTACGCGGATGACATGATGGTTCTACTCCGGAATCTCGAGAGTATACGTCGACTGAGGGCTGTAATCGATTATTATTGTCGGAGTTCAGGTGCACTACATATTTTTGTCATCAGTCTTCTGACTGGTTTGATGCGGCCCGCACGAGCTCCTCTCCTGTGCTAACCTCTTCATCTCAGAGTAGCACTTGCAACCTACGTCCTCTATTATTTGCTGGATATATTCCGTCTTCCTCTACAGTTTTTGCCCTCTACAGCTCCCTCTAGTACCGTAGAAGCCATTATCTCATGTCTTAAAAGATATCCTATCATCCAGTCCCATCTCCTAATCAGTCTTTTCCACATGTTCGTTTCCTCCCCCATTCTGCACAGAACCTCATCATTCTTTATCAGTCCACCTAATTAAACATTCGCCTGCAGCACCACAGCCGAAATGCTTCGATTCTCTTCTGTTCCGGTTTTCCCACAGGACATGTTTCACTGCCATACAATGCTGTACTCCAGACGTACATCCTCGAAAACTTCTTCCTCAAATTAAGGGCGATATTTGATATTAGTAGATTTCTCTTGGCCAGAAATGCCCTTTTTTGCCATTGCTAGTCTGCTTTTCATCTCCTCTTTGCTCCTTCCGTCATTGATTATTTTATTGCCTAGGGAGCAAAATTCCTTCATCTACCTCTTGACCATCAATCCTGACGTTAAGTTTCTCGCTTTTCTCATTTCTACTACTTTTAATTATCTTCATCTTTCTTCGATTTACTCTCAGTCCATACTCTCTGCTCATTGGACTGATTATTCTCTTCTTCTTCACTTTCACTCAGGATAGCAATGTCATCAGCGAATCGTGTCATTGATATCCTTTCACCTTGAATTTTAATTCCACTCCTGAACCTTTCTCTATTTCCATCATTGCTTCCTCGATGTACAGATTGAACAGTGGGGGCGAAAGGCTACATCCTCGTCTTACACCCTTTTTAATACGAGCAATTCGTTCTTGGTCGTCCACTCTAATTATTCCCTCTTGGCTGTTGTACATATTGTATATGACCCGTCTCTCCCTGTAGCTTACCTTCACTCTTCTCAGAATCTCAAACATCTTGCACCATCTTACATTGTTGACAACTTTTTTCAGGTCGACAAATCCTATGAACGTGCTTTCATTTTTCTTTAGTCTTGCTTCCATTGTTAACCGCACTAAATGCAGGCTTCTTACTTAGCGAAGTTTCGATGACGCAGTTGTTCAGTGAGCTACTGCAGTGGCTCGGCACACGTTTCTCGGTATCATCATTGATCGTTGTCCACTCAAAAAAATCCTTAATCGTTGTCCACTCAAAATGACGGCGCTCAACTGAAAGTCTGTTACAGAAAAAATTCAGGGAGTGATATTAGAATATGAAAGGCGACCTCTTACTCTGTTCCATGAAGTCCGAATGCTTGCTACAAACGTCTTATGCAAAGCTAGTTACGTGGCCCAAGTTTATTCGCTTCCCTCGATGATATCTAAATAGTTGCAACAATGGTCTGGTCGCTTCTTATGGAAAAGACATGTATTTCGCTTACGGTATGAGGTGGTCAGGAATCCTCGTTCCTTTTGGGTTTAGGAATGGCTGATATACGAAGGAAGATGCAGATGCTATATGTGCGACGTACTGTTTTGACGATGAAACTCACACATTCACGTCACGCCCAGTTAGTCTTGAACCCCCTATTGATGTTCAGTGCTTAAATTATAAGTTAAAACACATTCGTGACTTCTGTCTTGCGGTGAGCTATTTAGGGACAGACATTTTGTGGAGACCCGTTGTCACCATGAAATTCCTCAAGACTCATAGGGAAGCATGCCGATGACATAGCCTTGGTGACGCAGGCTAACGATTTTACAACTTCAGAAATGACTCTCACTCAGGATCTGCGAATTCTAGATGAATTTTTTAATGGATGGCGACTCAAAGTAAACAGAAAAAAAACTGAGTCCTCCACCTTCTATCTGAGTAATAGGCATGCTCGCTATAAACCGCAAATTTCCTTTAGAAATCAGTTGCTGTTATATAACCCATTCCCAAAATATCTCGGCGTGACCTTGGATCGTTCGCTAACACATAGAAAACACCTAACTGAAACAGCTTTAAAAATGAGAACGAGAAACAATATATTACACAAACTCTCCGGAACAAGCAGGGGAGCTAAGGCATCAGTACTCAAAACAACTGCCCTCTCACTTGTATACTCTGTTGGGGAATATTGCAGCCCAGTATGGCTGAACAGCGCTCATACAGCCATGGTAGACACGCAGCTGAATTTAGCCATGAGAAGCGTATCCGGGACAATAAAATCCACACCCACAGAATGGCTACCTGTTCTGTCTAATATTGCACCACCGAAGCTACGACGTCAAGCAGCGTTGAAAAGGGAATGGGAGAAATGCTCCAAGAATCCCGAGTTACCGCTACACCAGGACTGTGATGCCACTCAAAGGCAACGTCTTAAGTCCAGGAAACCCTCCTGGAGGCTTGGAAAAAGGCTTACTTCTCAAGGATTCCAACCAGAAACAGCATTGCGAGAAGAATGGTTCGCAGCCAATCCCGATTCTGCAGGTCTCATTGCTGATCCTACACGAGTTCCTCCTGGATTCCACGTACCTAGGAGGTCGTGGACCACCCTAAATCGCATACGCACCAAGCACGGAAGATATCATGACTTGAAGCATAAGTGGGGAATCGCTGAAAGTGCCAAGTGTGACTGCAGACACCAACGACAAACAATACACCACATAGTCACTGAGTGTCCCCTACGGA